>NC_140209.1:27797858-28397858 GCF_951802725.1 Rutilus rutilus
AAAATTTAGGTCTCATTCAAAGTCTTTCAAGCAAACTTGTGTAGAATTTGCACGAGAGAAGAGAGTACTTTTTGAAAAATGGTGTTTAGCGAGTCGAGTTGTAAATTTTGAGCAACTCCAGGAGTTACTGTTATTAGAGGAGTTCAAGAATTGTATGCCGGAGGCTGTTGTAATATATTTGAATGAACAAAAGGTCAATTCTCTTTTTGATGCCGCGGTATTGGCGGATGAATTTGTTTTGACACATCGAACACGCCCTGAGAGAACTAATCATCCCATAGGTAATATCGAGAGGGAAGAATCTCGTGTCTTTCCTCAAGTGTTCAGGCCAGTGAAAGTTGCAAAGCCAGCCCGTCAGTTTACTTCGGGGCGGACAGCTGAGAGCAGGGTTTGTTTTTTTTGTTTAGATCCTGGCCATTTAATTTCTGATTGTAAGGCCTGGAAGCAGAAAATGACTGGTAAAACTAAACATGTGGCTTTTGCTCAATCTGTCTCTGAATCTGAGTCTGCCTATGGACCGTTTATTCTGCCTGGTACTGTATCATTTAGTAATGATTCTGAAACGAAACCAGTACTGATTTTGCGAGATACAGGGTCTGCTCAGTCCTTTGTGTGTGAGGATATTTTGCCTTTTTCAGATCAGTCATTTACAGGTAGAAATGTGCTTGTACGAGGTATCGAGATGGGATGTGTGCAGGTTCCACTTCATAGTGTTTATTTAAAATCTGATCTGGTTACAGGAGCTGTTGAGCTGGGTGTGCGTCCCAAAATTCCTGTGGACGGGGTTAGTATAATCCTTGGGAATGACCTTGCTGGAGCTAACGTTTTCCCTTGCCCCGTGGTGGCTAACCGACCTGTCGCCAGCATTCAACCTGACCTGTCTGTTCAGTTTCCTTCAGTGTTTCCTGCTTGTGTGGTAACAAGGTCGCAATTGAGGAAGTTTAACGATGTAATTGATCTTTCAGACACGTTTCTTGGTACTGATGTTGAACCTAGAAAAGATCCTGTAGTTGTGGAGTCTGAAATAAAGTCCAGTTCAGAAACTTCGACATCGGAGGGAGTTTCTTTACCTGTGGGTCGAGATCAGTTATCCCAAGCTCAGAAGTCTGATCCTACATTACAAAATTGTTGTGAGATGGCAGTTAATGTTAATGATATCTGTGACCTGGATACATCATATTATTGGGATGGTGGGGTTCTCATGCGGAAATGGAAGCCTCCACATTCTGGTGCGGTGGAATGGCGGGAGAGCTATCAGATTGTTTTACCATCGGGGTATCGATTACAAGTTTTGAAATTGGCTCATGACCATCCTCTTTCTGGACACTTGGGTGTCACGAAAACATTTCAGCGCGTTTCCAAGTATTATTTCTGGCCGGGATTAAAATCTGCGGTATCGGATTTCTGCCGTTCGTGTGATGTATGTCAACGTGCAGGGAAGCCGAATCAAAAGATTCCTTTAGCACCTTTGTGTCCCATTCCTGTGCTGGCTGAGCCTTTTGAAAGATTGATAATCGACTGTGTGGGTCCACTGCCCAAATCGAAAACCGGCTATCAGTATATTCTGACAGTTATGTGCTGCGCAACGCGTTATGCTGAGGCTATTCCACTGCGCTCGATAAAAGCTCCTTTAATTGTAAAAGAGTTGGTGAAGTTTTGTACTACTTTTGGTCTGCCTCGAACAATTCAGTCTGACCAGGGGTCAAACTTCACCTCGAAAGTATTTGCACAGACGCTTGCTGAGTTGGGAGTAACCCATAAAATGTCTAGTGCACACCACCCAGAGTCGCAGGGAGCCCTTGAAAGGTTCCACCAGACGTTGAAGTCTATGCTCCGTGCCTTCTGTGTGGAGACGGGGAAAGATTGGGCAGACGGGTTGCCGTTGTTGATGTTCGCTATACGCGAGTCTGTTCAGGAGTCTTTGGGTTTTAGTCCCATTGAGCTTGTGTTTGGGCACACCGTTCGCGGGCCATTAAAGCTCTTGAGTGAGCAGTTGCTGAGAAAGTCTAGTTCACCTGTATCAGTGCTCGAGTATGTAAGTTCTTTTCGTGAACGCTTACACCAGGCGTGTGCTTTCGCTAAAACTCATTTGGCTGGCGTGCAGTCTAAAATGAAGAAGCGCTTCGATCAGAAAACTGTGTCACGTAACTTTTGTGTTGGAGAGTCCGTTCTTGTTCTACTTCCTATCCCTGAGTCTTTGTTTCAAGCGAAATTCTTTGGTCCTTATGTGATAGAAAAAAAGTTGAGCGAGACGGATTATGTTGTAAGCACACCAGATCGAAGACGGAAGAGTCGGGTTTGTCATATCAATATGCTTAAGGCCTATCATGTGCGAGACGTGACACAGTCTCCATCATCATCATTGCTTGTGGCCCCTATCCTTGTAAGTTCTGAGCAGGATCATGAGGATGATGTGGCGGGTGACCTTCAAGGTTTTGGGGTACGTTTGGAAAATTCAGTGGTTTTGAGTAATATAGATTCTCGTCTTGAGCATTTGTTACCTTGTCAAAGAGATGATGTGGTGCATGTAATACGAAAATACCCCTCTCTTTTTTCTGATGTTCCTGGGAGAACTACTGTGTTGTGTCATGATATCGACGTGGGTACTTCTTTGCCCATCAAACAACACCCGTATCGACTGAATCCACTGAAACGGGCAGCGATGAAAAATGAGACTGAATATTTGTTGAAAAATGGGTTGGCTGTCCATAGTCAAAGCCCATGGAGTTCTCCATGTCTGTTGGTGCAGAAACCAGACTCTTCTTTCCGTTTTTGTACGGATTATCGTAAGGTTAATAGTGTGACCAAGGCAGATTCTTTTCCTTTACCCCGAATTGAAGACTGTGTTGATCGAATTGGTTCTGCTAGGTATGTCACCAAACTAGATCTGCTCAAGGGGTATTGGCAGGTCCCTTTGACTGCCCGAGCTAGTGAAATATCTGCGTTTGTCACTCCTGATAGCTTTCTGCAATATAATGTGATGGCTTTCGGTATGCGGAATGCCCCAGCGACGTTCCAGCGGCTGATGCAGAAAGTTTTGTCAGGAGTGCCAAATTGCGAAGCTTATCTAGATGATCTGGTAATTTATTCAAGCAGCTGGGAGGAACATGTGAACCAATTGGACCTAGTGTTCAACCGTCTGGCTGAAGCTTCTTTAACTTTGAATCTTTCAAAGTGTGAATTTGCAAAGGCAGTGATTACATACCTGGGTAAAATGGTAGGTCAGGGGCACGTGAAGCCTGTGGTGGCCAAAGTGACTGCAATTCGTGATTTTCCTACTCCTGTAACTAAAAGAGAACTTAGGAGGTTTTTGGGAATGGCAGGATACTACCGTGGATTTTGTTATAATTTCGCAACGGTGGTGTCCTCTTTGACCGATCTTCTTAGCACTTCGAGGAAGTTTGATTGGAGTGAAAGGTGCGATTATGCTTTCAATGCAGTAAAGGATTTATTGTGTAACGCGCCAGTTCTTTCCGCTCCTGATTTCACACGACCTTTTCAGCTGAATGTGGACGCAAGTGCTGTTGGAGCTGGTGGAGTGTTGATACAAGAGGATGACTCTGGGATTGAGCATCCTGTGTGTTATTTCTCTAAGAAATTTTCCAAGTGTCAGTACAATTACAGCACTATCGAGAAGGAGGCGCTGGCCTTGGTGCTGGCGTTGCGACACTTTGAAGTGTATTTGGGAGGTCACTGCAGCCCGATTAAAGTGTACACCGATCATAACCCATTAGTGTTTTTGTCCCAAATGTCTAACAGTAACCAGCGCTTGATGCGTTGGTCACTTGTTTTACAGGAGTACAACCTTGAGATTAAACATCGGAAGGGTTCGGACAATGTAGTGGCCGACGCGCTGTCCCGAGTGCGGGTAGCTGCTGGTTGACTTGAGAGGTGAAATTGTTTTTTTTTTTGCATTCTTATCAGTGCAAAAAAATTTAGTGATGGGGGTGTTACGTCTGAGGATGTATACGGTGTGTCAAAGGTGTGACTGTGTATTTGGGTTTTGTTCTTTGCTCTCCTTGCTCTGTCTCTGTCTTTTCACTATTATGACAGGTACTCGAACCAGCTGTACCCAATCTATGGATGCCTGATGTGATTGGAGGGTGAAGGGGAGGAGCAAGGATATTACCCGGAGTGGATCTGTTGAGAGCTGAGAGAGAGACTGTTGATGCCAGGATTAATTCCTCCTCCTGTTGCCCAGACCACATTGTTGCTTTATGTGCTTAAATAGTTGTTGATTTGTTCCTGAGTAAGTGAGCTCAGGATGTGTTGTAAGTGTTCTTAAGTTGAAAGAGAACTGAACTTGTATTATGTTTGATTTCATGTTAAGTAGCCTATGTCATCTTTAATTATCCTGATTTGGGGAAGGTAGGGGGAGGGTGCCATTTTTGTTTATATTCCTCGTTTTCTCCTGTTTACGGATAGACAGGGAGAGAGGGAAGATTGATGTTATTTATTTTCTTCGGGTTATCTTGTTCCAGGTTATTTACTAAGATTTTTGGGTTAGTTAGTTTAAGTTTTGTTTGTTACTTTGGCATAGCTCTCCCCCGAAGATATTACTTCTTTTTCTTTTTATTATCATTATTACTAAACTTTGTCTTTGTTATCCTTCTTGTGAACTTGTTATTCTTTACATTTTTCAAATACAAAGATATTATTTGAATCTGTGGTTGTGTGATTTCTGGGACAGGAGGTTGGATTATCCTGGTACTCTCTCCAAGGGTTAATTTTCTTTATTTAATTTAAGTTAAATTTTCTTTTATTTACTTTGCTACTGACTCCCCAACCCTAGATGGGTAGTTATGTAACAATTGTCTTGTTGCTTCACCAAACCTCACTAAAGCTTAAAGTCATGAACTGATGTGCTGAAAGTATCCTGTAAAATGTCTTGATACTCTTTTAAATTCATTGATGTTTCAATGACTGAAGGTTCAGACCCTGAGACAGCACACCAGCACTAAACCATGACGCTCCTTCACCATGTTTCACAGTTGGGAAGAGGATCTGAGAGGTTTTGACTCATTTCCTCTAAACACAGTGTTGTTCATGTTTGCTCCTTTGTCTCAGCTGTCGACAGAACATTTCTCAGTGTTGCTGACCATCCCGGTGGTTTTGGGCAAACGTGACGCATGCCTCGTTTTTTTAGACAGAAGTGGATTTCTTCGTGTTGTCCTTTAATGAACACCATTCTTGTTCAGTGTTCTCCTGATATTGCACACATGAACAAAGACTCACAGTTTTGCTGTTCTCCTTGGGTTCTTTCTCAGCTGTCCCGGAGAGATCTTTGCAGGATTCATGATCATAAGGAGAGCAGCAACAGTCCAGAAGTTTCTACATTTGTGGACAGGATATCTCACCATGGACTGATGAACATCCAGGGGTCTCATGTATAAAACTTTCTGTAGATTTTATCCTAAAAGTGTGCGTACTTACAAAAGCTAGATCACGCCAGAACCTGTGCAAAATTCCCTTTTTAAAACCCAGTCAGCGGAAGATTGTGCACACATTCATCTCCTCCCCAGATAAGCATCTTATATCTGCATATCATTTCCATCCATGTGATGCCATGTTTAACGGTACTAGACATTAGGGAAATATGAGATACGGACTCAGTGCCGTCACAGTACATACTAAACATCATTCAGGATCCTTGCCTTGTTTTAGAATAAATAAATCAATATAAGTTTTCAGAGAAAAGTTATTCTCATTTTTCCACTGGCCAAAAAGTAGGCTATTTTAATTTAAATAAATAAAATTGATCCAATTTTGTCTATAAGGTTAACATATATTTTAGGATGATTCTGTGTTCTTCATTACTTCGCTCACTCCAGTAAAAGAGTGTGTACGCACAGCCTAGAGTGTCCGAACGGTGCGCACATATTTCTTTTTTATAAATCCCTATATGTGCATGGAAAATTTTGCACGGACAAAAATAAAAAATAAGCAATGTTTATGCATCAGGCCCAGGCCTGTAGAAATACTGTTGAAGCCCTTTCTAGATTTGTGCATCTTTGTAATGTGTCCTGTGAAAGCTTTTGTGATTGAGTCGGGGTTCACACTAGCCGATCTCTTCTGAGAAGAACACATTTGCAGTAACCAGGGTTTGTGTGCCTTTATTTAAAGAGCTTTTGGCTTTTTACAGCCTGAGCCTGTCAATGATTATCAGTGTCTTCAAGTCTGAGAAGTAAATCTGTTTGTGTGTTATTAGTTTCATCAGATAGTGCTATTGTGACTTCAGACTACATTTTATGAGTACACTGTAAAAAATCCAACTTGCAAATTGTTAACTCAGTTTAAAATTTTAAGTTGAGTGGGCAAATTTTTTACTGCAATGTTGAGTTTACTTATAAAAACTATTTAACTGCAAGTGCACTACTATTTTGTCCAATGAACACAAACAATTAAGTTGAGAAAACTTAATATTTTGATTTCATAGTTCGAACGTTTAACTTCCCGTCATCGCGCATGCGCAGTCTGTCTCGCTGTACGTTACTTGGGGTTTCCTCCTCCAACCACGCTATCGAAGGGACTGGATTTCATCTGATTGCGGTAAGTTTTCTTTAAGCTTTATGAATGAAAATAGGCTATAAATTGCACACATATGTTGATAAAATATAGTATTATGTTAAAAGATATATTTCGTGGTGACGATAAGTTTCTATTGTTAGAGATGATCCACGTAGCACATTGCTACTTAACGTGCTAACGTTACCCAGACTAACGTTAGAGTGAGGAAACATGCTTGAAAAAGAAGGACAAGGACGTGCATGGTGTTTAAAAGATCTTAAAAATGTTAAGCTCAGTAAGTCGTGAATAAAGACTTAAATGCGGTGCTTGCGCTGATTGAGAGACAGAAAGCCGCTTCTCTCGGACTCGGACAGAATCTGAGTGCGAATTCAGCTATCTTTCGTGGCGTATTGCGATTTAATAATGACATACACATACAATTATGTCAATAACAAAAAACAAAACAAAAAAAAGTATTCAAGTAAACACAGTCGGCAATGTCTTAAGTGAACATAACCAATTTGGTGAAACCTAGATGTTTCAGTATTAGATCCATGAGCTCTTAAAGTGACCGCAGTCCGTTCAATTTAATTTCAAGTTTATTTGTCATGTATACAAATTTCAGTTACAATTTGTACATGCTTAGGTTGAGGCTCAGTCATTCTACAGTAGTGCAATATAATTAAATACAATACAATTTAGAGGAAAAATTTAATAAGCCTATGCAAAACTAATGTGTTATGTTAAAAATATATATGTTAGCTTTGCATATCAAATAATAGAATGGGTAGTATGTGTGCGGTATGTTTTAAAGTGAACAGGATAAAAATATTGTGTATCCTTAAATATTAGGCTAAATCCTTAATGTTAATCAATTAACAAAAGACAAAATCGCTGTAAATACAGTGAAAACTATGCATTGATTCTTTTTCACATTTGATTATTCATTTTCTGTATTATTTTTGCTACATGTTAAATTAACCTACTGTAACTGATTTTTTTGTTGTTGTTTTGTTTAATAAAATTATGTATCTTTGTTCTGTTGTATTTGTCCTTTTTAGACTAAAGAACATCAGTACAGTGACAAAATCCTTGGATGTGCTAAAACAGTGGCCTTTATTTTTTAAAAGATCAGGTGAGTTGAACTGAATTTACTTACTGTTTCTTACTGTTTCAACAATGTTTTTTTTTTTTTTTTTTTTCTTCTTCAGGGTCTCTGCTCTCTGCTGAGTATTACAGTATCACACAAACTGATCCGAAGAGCACCTTTTTCTCTTAGTTAAATGAATACACATCTAGTTGTACAGAGCAAGTGGTGGAGATGAAGATCCTCACTTGATCATCAAGTAATTATTTTGCATGTGATCATATCTCTCTGGTTAAAGGCTGAATGGTGCCATCTCTTTTTCAAGGTAATTCCCATGCTTCACTTTGTATATAACTTGTTCCGTATTTGTTTTTCTGTCTTTCAGACACAGAAACTCCAATGTGCTTCCTCAAAGAAAGTCTACAACTCTTAAAGGTCTGCCTTTGTTTATGAGGGAAAAGTCTGGAAACATCCTGAAGACTTGCCTGGTAAGAAGATCATCAGCATATACACTCACACCTGATATATTTCACCTATTTACCAGATGCTGTTAAGAGATAGGTTTTGTGTGATATACAAAACTTATCATCAACAGACAAAGTCATGGTAAAAATTACTTTATTAAATAATTGTAGTTGAAACTTTCTCAGTGATCAGTTTGACTTCATCTGATAGCACAAATTCAACAAGTTGTTATTTTACCAAAGCAAAGACAGTGGAAAATTACTGCTTCACAACACTGTCCGGAGACATTCCCTCTGATATCTAACCTGTTAAAACAATACAGTGCACAATCATAAGGTTAAACAGTAATGTAGCAATAGCAGAGTAAATAAAATTAATATAATATGAAAGAATATGAATATAGGAGATATATACAAGAAAAGGCAGCATGAAAGTAATCCATGTGACTCTAGTGATTTAAACCAATCTTCACTGATGCAATATGACCAGGTTTAGGTGATGAACAGAATGTGTGCCTTAATACATGTACGATTTTGGGTGACCTAAAATAACTAAACTAAAAAAAGCATTAAATCAGAATGGCCGTGGATTCTGCTGTGGACGAGTGCCACAGGCAATCACATCAATGCTGATATGGCATTGTTTGGAGGTGGGAAAATGTTTTCCGTTTATCAGTTTTAGCTCTATGGCTGAATTTGAACATGCTTAAAAAACATGACCACCTTTACTTTTCAAGTGAAGTTACATGAGCAGACCTTTAGGAACACTCTGTGGTCTAACATAATTCAATACAATAAAAAAATGACCCTAATTTTATGCTGATTTATTTTCTACTGCAGGACACAGAGCCAGAAGACATTCACAAGGGGAGAAGATGAGGACCTTAACTATCGTTGAAGATGATGTTGCCACTATCCACTCAAACCCAAATATAAGGTGCGTCTCTGTAGTACTATAAGAGCAGTTTGGGCCAGATAATGTGCAAGACCTTTGCCACAGTTGTTACTCTCCTCTTTGGCTTGATTTATGGCCCCAATGTTAACTATTCTAAAGCATTAAAATACACCAGTAGTAACTGGTTAAGAAAAAAATTGTTTAGTTTGTTTAGAAAAAAAAACGTTTATCTTGACCTAAAGTGCTCCGCAAGGCTGATTTTTTTTTTGCATAGTCCTTCAAAAGATTGTCCAAGTAGCTGCAATCCATATGGATAATTGTAAGGTTGAGCATTTATTTATTCCAGTTTGTACTCTAATTTTGTGCATAGTCTTTTTTTTATTTTTTTATAAATCTTGAAGAGTGGAATAGAACTTCATCACCTTAAAATATGTGTACCTAATGCAAATAGAAAATGTGTTGTTTTGCAGAATATTTGTCAATAAATAAGTTCTGTAATGATAGCAATTTCTTTTGTATTGTGTTGTATTTACAGTATGGTTTACTCCCTGCATTTGGATTCTTAATGTGAAGGCTATACAATTATCTGGGTGAGATATTTGAAAAAGTTGAATCAACTTAAAAAAGTAAAAAAGTTGAATCAACTTAAAAAAGTTAAAAATTGAATCAACTTAAAAAAGTGAAGCAACCAGCTGCAAAGCTTTTTTGAGTTTACTGAACTTCAGGACCTCTGTAGTTGTGCTTACTCGTTTCTTTGAGTTGGACTGGTAGTTGGATGAACTTCGACCACTGAAGTTGAGTAAACTCAAAAATGCTTTGCAGCTGGTTGCTTCACTTTTTTAAGTTTACTCAACTTTTTATTTTTTACAGTGAATGCAGAAATATTTTCTAAAGGTTTACAAACATGTTCTTGCCACTGTTTTAACAAACATAAATACAGCTGAAAGATCTCAGGAGAGTGTGTGTGTCAACATTAGAGGACACACACAACACTTGCGTCAAACAGTGAAACACACTCTGCTTCAGCCACTGCTGTAACACTTCTGACCTTAATTAAAATACAACACTGAATGTAAAACAAAACTAACTAAATTAAAGTGTACACTTGTTATAGCATATTTTTTAAATTGTTTACACAATTTCTGAAACTATGACTCCATTTCTTGAAACAGCAAAAACTCCAGTGTTGAACTCTCCTGGGGGTTTATTTGGCTCCACACTCAAGACTGTTAAAGTGTTAATATGAGTGTGAAATGAACACTGAAGAGTGTTGAAGTTAATGAGATAATTAAGTGATTAATTGAGTTAGGATTGAGCATTATTGAAGACACCTGATGTTAACAAGCAGAATCACTGAAGTCAGGAAGTGTAGTCGAGTCGGACGGCCCTTCGAGAGAACGAAAAAACAACATTGCTGAAGAGGAAGGTTTTTGATATTGCAATATTTGTTTTAGTTTGTTTTGTTTGCGGGTTCATGGCATAATCTGATTTGTGACTGGATCAGAATGGCAAGTTGGATTTTCAGAGGATGAAGATATGCAGACGGGTTGGGAAAGGAGTACAAGTAGGAAAGGAGGAGGGAGAAAAGAAAATAGAAATAATCATTTGACAAATAAAAGAGCATTAGAAGAGGATGAAGAAGGCAGAGAAGGCAGGAAAAAGATTATGATGGAAGAATTTAAGATCATTCTTAAATTTAAAGTGGGAAATGAAATCACATCAGTTAGCCCGATCACTCTGACGACTGGATTGAAGAAAGCGATTGGGGAAATAGAAATGGTGAAGGTGTTGTGTGAAGGGAGTCTATTGGTGAAATGCAAAAATGCTGAGCAGAAAAATAAAACTATGAAACTGCAATCAGTGTGTAAAAAAGAAACAGTGGAAAAAAAAAAAATTGGTGAGAAGAGAGGAGCGAAGGGAGTGATAACAGGACTTCCCATAGAAGAGAATCTGGAAGAACTAAGAAAAGTGATAAAAGGAGAAATGATCACAGAAATTAGACGAATGCAGGCTTTCAGGAATGGGGGAAAAACTGATGGTGAGTCAGTACTGCTACAGTTTAAAGATGAGGTGCTTCCTATGAAAGTGATGGTAGGCTATATGAGCTTTAAGTCATCAGCGATATGGACATACTGCAAATGTAAAGGGAAACAGAGATGCGGAAGATGTGGAGGAGAACATGCATAGGGAGAATGTGGGAGCAATGTCACAATTAAGTGTTGTAACTGTGGAGGGAACCACACAGCAGCATATGGGGATGTGAAGTCAGGAAAAAGGCAGTAGAGGTTCAGCAAGTAAAATCAAATCAGAAAGTAACATATGCAGAGGCTGTGAAAATATTTAGCAATGACAGAGGAAAAGATTAAGTTAATCAAAATACGACTGAAGCAGAAATGGGTCCAGGGCAGGAAAATACAGGAATATCAATGGATAGGAAAGTGCTTTTCTTAGCATATGTCTTCAACTGTTCAGAACAAGCAAAAACAAAAACAGAGAAGATTAAAATCATAGTTCAGGCAGCAGCTAAACTCCTAATAATGAAGATTTGTCATGGGAAAAGATACATGCTGACCTTAACCATGGAGAAGGGAACGCAGATACAGCTTCTCAAAGCATGACATAATGTTGTTAATTCAATGGAATGCTAGAAGTTTGTTAGCAAATGGACATGAGTTTAAGGGGTATAGGGCCTAGTGATAAATTAGAAAAGAAACCGGATATCATATGCATTCAGGAAACATGGCTCAAACCTAATCTGGATTTCATTATTAAAGGATATAATACAATACGCGAAGATAGAAGAAATGGAAATGGAGGAGGATGTGCAATATTTATTAAAGAAGGTATAGTATATAGGCCATTAGATACAATACAAGAATTAGAGGAAATAGTTATTGAAATATGGAACAAGAAAGAAAAGATTAAAGTGATTAACTTCTATATAAAAAGCTAGAGAGAGTAAAACTAGAATCAATACTGGAAAAGTGGAGAGGTAAATTATTTGGTTTGGGGATTTTAATGTACATATTAAGGGGTGGGGTTGAAAAAGAAGATTTAAATGGAGAAATTTTAGAAGAGATAATAGATGAAAAGGAATTAGTTTGTCTAAATGATGGATCCGGTACAAGGTTCAATTTAAATAAGGGTAACCGCAATAGATTTTACTTTGGTGTCTCAGTTTCTTCTAGGGATAAGTAGTTGTGAAGTAAAGCACTATAGGGAGCGATCATTATCCTATATTTACAGATATTGGAATAGAAAGGGACATGCAAAAGAAAGAGAGAGTAAGAAGGTGGAAATTTGAGGAAGCAGATTGGAGCAAGTTTAGAATATAAACTGAAGGAAAATTAAAGGAGGTTAGTATAAATCAGGGAATTGAAGATCTCAATGAAGAAATACGTATTTTAGGAGCAGCAAAAGAGTCGATACCAAAAAGAGGTGGTAGTAATAGAAAGAAAATAGTTCCTTGGTGGACGCAAGAATGCACAACGGTAATTAAAGAGAGAAAGAAGACTTAAAGTCTTGAAAAAAACACACAACTTTCAGAATTTAATTGAATATAAAGGAAGCAGGCTGTAGTAAGGAAACCAATAGAGAGAGCTAAAAATAATTTTGGGGGAAGTATTGTGAATCTTTAGGAAGAAGTACATCATTAGATCGAGTATGGGGTATGATTAAGAGAATGTCAGGCAATAAAAAAAGAGTATGGTTATCCTATAATGAAAGATGGAGAGAAAGTAATAATAGAGAGCAAAGGTAAAGCAGAGTTGCTGGCAAGGACATTTGTTAAAATACATAGTAATGGTAATTTGAGTAAAGAGGAAAATATACAGAGGGAGAAAACAATAAGAGAAAATGTAGAAGCAGTACATGATAATAGGGACAGTGAAAGTGCCATAAATATGATGTTTACATTAGGTGAATTGAATAATGTTATATGAAAATCAGGAAAAACAACGCCAGGGAATGATCAAATAAGTTATTGTATGATAATTTTTTTTAAATGATAAGTAACAATTATAATAATAAGGTATGGGAAGTGGGGTGTTTGCCAAAACAGTTGAAAGAATCAATTATTGTCCCCATATGTACACCAGGAAAGGATCTGAGTTTGGCAGAAAGTTATAGACCGATTGCTTTGACTTCACATGTAGGGAAAATTATGGAAAAAATGATAAATGAAAGATTAAAGTATTATTAAGAGTCAAAGGAACTAATAAAGAATTACCAGAGCGGATTTAGAAAGGGACGAAGAACAATAGATCCGGCTATATGTTTAGAGAGTGAAATGACATTTTTTGATGTAGAGAAGGCGTACGATGTGTTGTGGAACAAGGACTAATGATTAAGATTTTTCAGAATAAGAGGGAGAATGTATAGTTGGATTAAAAACTTTTTAACGGATAGGTGGATCGTAATAAGAATAGGGAAAGAATTTAGTACAAAGTATTGAGTGGAAAATGGAATTCCTCAAGGGAGTATTATTGTTAGTCCAGTTTTGTTTTCAGTTATGATGAATGAAGTGTTTAGTAAAGTTGATGGATCTATAAGTGTTGCATTATTTGCAGATGATGGCGTTATGTGGAAAAAAGGGAAGAAATATCGAATATAGTGAGGAAAATGCAAGAGGCAATTGGGAAAGGAGAGTGTTGGGGAATGGAATGGGGTTTTAGGTTTTCAGTGGCAAAGACCAAAGTCTGTTTTTCACAAAGAAAAATTCAAGAACAGATTCAACTTTATGAAAGAAATTTAGAGAGAGTGGACTGTTTTAAGTGTCTCGGGATATGGTTTGACAAAAAACTTAAGTGGAAAATACATAGAGAATGTTTTTGTAAAAAAATGTAAAAGAATACTAAATGTAGTAAGATGTTTGAGAGGTAGAGCGTGGGGAGCAAGTATCTCATATATTGGATTAATTAGGGCAGTTCTTGATTATGGATGTATAATTTATCAGTCTGCTCTGAGAACATTACTAAAAAAGTTGGATGTAATTCAATATCAGGCGTAGAGACTCTGTTGTGGTGCTTTTAAAACAACACCAGTAGCAGCATTACAAGTAGAAATGAATGAAATGCCATTGGATATTAGAAGAAATCAGATAGCATTAATGGCAAATTTAAAAGGGCATAAGGAAAATCACCCGACTCAGAAGGTGTTACAACCATGTCAAGAAAAGGAAAGACGACAGATTAAGCGTTTTGGTTGGATAATAGGAGATGCAGTCAAGAAGTAGGGATAGGAGATATGAAGTTAAGCCCCACTGTGCCATTATCCAGTGTCCCACCTTGGCTATTAGGGGAATTAGGGGTAGATTTGCACCTTTTAGAGTGTAAAAAAGAGAGAAGTATTGACGGGATTCAGGTTAGTAGATATTTAGAGGAAAATTATTCTGTGTTTATTAAGATATATCCTGATGCATCAAAAACAGATGATGATAGAGTAGGAGCTGCGTTCATTATACCATATGTTAAATAAAAGAGTTAATGATAAATTGTCAGTGTTTACAGGAGAAATATTGGCCATTCTTTTAGCCCTTGAGTGGGTAGAAAATAGTGAGCCAAACAAACTGTTAATAGGGTCAGATTCAAGAAGTGCACTAACCAGTTTCAAGAACATGCAGTCAGACTCAGAAGCAAGACAGGACATTATGCTGGAAATAGCCCAAACTGTTTACAGGATCAATAAAGTAGGAGTAATAGTGACATTTATCTGGATTCCAGCCCATATAGGAGGAGTTGGAAATGAATTGGCAGATAAATATGCAAAGAAAAAAAAACAAAAACAAAAACAGAGGTAGATAAGTGACAGTAAGTTATAGTAAGGCGGAAGTTAAAAGATTAATCAAAGCAGAAATGAAAAAGAAGTGGTCGGAGGAGTGGAATATGGAAACAAAAGCCAGAATGTTCTACAGTATCCAGAAGAAGGAGGACTGAGAGAAAATAATAGAAATAAAAAGGAAGAGGACATTATTTCGAGAATGAGATTTGGGCAAACTGGATTAAATAGTACACTTCAAATAATAGGGAAACATGAAACTGGGTTGTGTGAGCAGTGTAATAGTAGCGAAACATTAGAACATGTAATTATTAATTGTCGTAGATAAGCAGGAAAGGATGATTCTGAAAGATAGGATAAGTAAAGAAAAAAATAGATTTTAAATGAAGGAAAAATTACAATTGAATTCAGGGCATGTTGGGTATAGAGCAATATTTAGTTTTTTGGAAAAAAACTGGGCTCATTAGAAGGATATGAGTTTAATTGTTAATAAAATTGTATTAATAATGATGTGAATGATAATGTATTAATATTAATAATTTTATTAGATATTTATGTATTTATTTATTTATTTAATTAGTAGTGAGTACATTTTGACAGCACACTCTATCTATTTTGATCCACACTCCATTTCAGAAGGTGGCGGTAATGCACATTAAAAAGTTGTTTGTAAACCGCCATTAAAAATCAGAAGAAGAAGAAGAAGCAGAATCACTGGAGAGAAAAATCACAATTTTAAAGCCACAGCATCAGACATCTCCTGCAAAAAGTTCATTCAAAACTATTTTAACTCTTCCAAGAAATGTGTTTTTGCGTAGTAACTCTACACACAAACAACAGACGATAAGCCTCATACACACCAAACTACACACAGATGTGAAAAATGTAAAACACTATCTTGTGTCTTTTGCTTGTTCAGTGTGTAGAGGAGTTACAGGAGTTTGTCACATGTATGTATGCGCACAAATACACTGTATATACAGGATTGTGACTGGATGCTCTGCCCACATGTTTAGATTTTATACAGTCTGGGTTAACTGAAAGAGCCTAAACTGCCTATAAAGAGCCTGTTTTCATTCCCGTCGAGACCGTCGAGACGCGTCACTTCCGATCAGCACATTTGTTCATTCTTTTAATAATTTAGTTTCTCCTTAAGGTGTTCGGGAGGATCTCTGCCCTGTTTCAATATCGAGTGTGTTTGAGGAATTGCTGACTTACGTTTGTTTGTTCACGTTTATTTTGTCTCATCACAAGTTTTCATTTGTGTTATTCGATCTCTGCCGAGCTGCTCAGAGCATGACTGGGCCTTGATTTCGTTCTTTTTTTATTAGGATTTATTTCTTTCTTTTATTTATTAGGATTGTGCTTATGATTGGATTTATGTGGTTTTGACTAGACTGTATGATATTTATTGTTGTTGTTTTTCATGTTTTGATACTATCCCTGAGTTGGATATATAACTAGCGACTTCAACTATATCTGTCAGTTATAAGATTGTATTGGTTGTTTGTATAATAATATTATTAGCATTATTTTTGTTTCTTTCATTTGATTGGATATTTTTTGTTCAAGTTAATGTATTACTGTGCTGCTTGTGCAGACTTGGGGACTCTTGAGTAATTTTATTATTTTTGTTAAGTGTGTGTGTGTGTGTGTGTGTGTGTGTGTGTGTGTGCTGAACAGTGTGTGCTGTGAGAAGCTCAGATTGTGTGTGAGTGATCAGATCTTTCTTTTGTTGCTTTTTTCCAGAAGCGAGTGTCTGTTTTCCTGCGCTTTAGCCCTCAGCCTTATCTCTTGTATTTAGAGAGTTTATTCCATTGTTTTGTTGTTGCTGTTTTTGTGTGTTGATTTATTATTGTTGATTAACTGCGTTTATTTTTTATTTTTGTGAAACAACATTTTATGGTCAGACTTTGGGGGCTTTCATACACTCACTGTCTATTTTAATGTGATTGGAATTAATAACCTTTTTGTAAGTCATTCATGTCTCTGTTCCTCACTAGTGCAACAAACCTGTGCCTTAAATTAGAGTTACTTTCATTCATTCTCTGTGTGACGTCAGAGTGGCGAAGTCTCTTAAAGCTGAATTATTGTTTTTCTAGTAGTTTGGCCTTATGGCCTCTCTGCACTGGCTCCTGATACAGTATGTTTGCACAATTGATGAATTTTACATTGAACTGAACTGCATAAACACTGAAGAGACTTGAGCTGAATAATGACTATTGGCTTGTTAGAGCTGCTTTTAAGAAGAATTTAAATTTGTTTCTATTGTGAAGTCGCTTTGAAACAATCTGTATTGGATAAACCACTATAGAAATAAAGGTGACGACTTACCGTTTACAAAATAAACCGAAATGCAAGGGTGAAAAATATATTTGTTTCTCAAAATGAATTGCAGTTTTGATTTCTAAGTGATCAAATTCTGTTTAAGTGTTTTCACACATGATTATTGGGTGTAGGTTAATCGTAAATGAATGTCATTTAAATGGCAGTGTTTTCTAAATGAAACACGAGCTGTTAGTTTTGAGCGATGTGTGTAATGTAGAGAACTGTGTTTAGAGTTTTGCTAAAAGTTTGTTTTTCAATTGCAAACTGAGAGTAAATTGTGCTTGCAGTTTTGCAGACTTGATCTGAAGATTCGGTACACGAGTGAATGGTTTCAATGAGTCTCAAGTTTTAGTGTCTAAGCAATTTTTTTTAAAAAGATAAAAAAACAAAAACAAAATGGTGTACTGTCATTTTGAGATGTATTGATTATAATCGTTAGAAACAATTCAATTCACATTTGTATAGCGCTTTCACAATACATGTACTTTCAAAGTAGCTTTTCAGAAAATGCTTGTCTCCTGTAATGGGAATTTTAATTTTCACACTCTAGGTGTGCTCCTGATTTTTCTGTATAATGATTAATGTGAACACTGTGAGACAAAGGGGGAGACAGCTGAACCCCTTGGGATCAGAGGTGGTCCCATTTGGGACTTCTGAGTTTGTAGGAATAAACTCAGCAGGATTAGGTCACTAGCAGAGAAACCTTCCCTTGTTTAGATAAGGGCCTGTGAGCAGAAGACCTTGAAGGTACTATAAAGGCTCCTCTGCCCTCCCTCCCTTCGTCGCACTTGTTCCACACACTGTACTAATGACTTCTGTGTGGCAACTGGGCCTTCTTGCAAGAATAAAATACTTTTTTAATGATCATTTGAATTTCAGAGTGTCTCTTACGCAGTTGATGATTGTTTAATGAAAAATTGCCACTACACTCCACATTACAATATTAGAGTGATTGTTATCACAGGTGAATGTCTAAGTTATGTATTTCAGAACAATTTATTAGTTTAAACAATATATTAATTTAAAGCAGAAACAATGAGCTCATTGAAATAATGAATACATATTGTTAACACATGATTAGGATATATAAAAAATTAGCATTGGTGCATGTTGATTCAGTTTTCAATGCAGATTTTTGCAGAAACTGAAATGTTGAGTTTGTGTGCAGAAACACTCACCTTCAGAAACTCCCCAGAAGACAAAGGCAAAGAACATGATCATATTTGGACAGAAGACTAGAGACAGATGAAGACGGAGGAATGAATCTAGAGAGAAAATAGAAAATAACTTTAGTTTAATTAAATGAGCAAATTAAGTTTGAATTATATATTTATAATCGTTAACATATACATTTATTCATTTAGTGACATTTGTATCTAAAGCAACTGACAAATCAGGAATATACCTTTTATCCATATTTTGTAATAATATTTCATAATATAATAGTAATATAATATAATTTCATAATAATATTCTCTAATCAGTCTCATTTAAATGAAATAATGTCAGTTATTAAAACCCCTAAATTAACTTTAATACAGCCAAAGACAATATTTTCCTTAAAGTTCAAGGCTCACAACATTTCTAAATCCTTATAGTCCTTCGGGGAGGCACTCTTCCGATTGTGGTCGCCTGAAATGAATTTAACTAGAAATGAACTGAAATCCCAGTGTAAATCCATACGCCTCTTAACATTTTCACACACAGGTACACACACACACACACACACACACACACACACACGTTTACTAGCTATCTAAATGTGAACATTCCATAGACTGTTTTAGGTTTTTATACTGTACAAACTGTATATTCTGTCCCCTTACACTAAACCTACCCGTCACACAACACTTTCTGCATTTTTACATTTAAAAAAAAACCCTTTCATTTCTTTATTTTCCCCTAAAGGGAGGTTTTTGGAGATTTTGGTCACTTCTATGTACAAAATTGTCCCCAAAATATAGGCTTGCTCTCTCTCTCTCTCTCTCTCTCTCTCTCTCTCTCTCTCTCTCTCTCTCATGTTTGTACATCTATCTTTGTGAGGACATTCACTGACATAATGCAATCTCTAGCTCTTTACATTAGCCTTAAGTTATCCTGATGCGTTCACGATTAGTGAAATGATGCTGGTCATTTAGTCCCAGGGTAAAAAAACAGAAATTTGGGTGTTTGTGATAAAGTATTGACCAGTGATGCTTTTTGCAATTATTTCTAATGCATCTGTTCACTCTGCACAATAATCTAGAAACAATGTGAATCAACACCACCAAAACTGAAGCCGCATACTTTGCAAAACACAAAATTTATGTCTCTGTTACTTCCTTGTTCACTTACCGAGTAGTCTTGGTTCCACTTTATTAGCAGTTGATAACACACGCTCCTGCTGACTGTAAACTTTACATGTGTATTGACCCTCATCTTCAGCTGTCAGATTGTCCAGACGGAGGGAGAAGTTTCCATGTTGAATCTGATCAGTAAAGAAATGAGCTCTATCATGATAATCCTGCTGCTGGACCTCTGCTCGACTCTCACCATCTTGATACAGATGAACCAGAGCCTGTGAATCTGCTCTTCTCCATTCCACCTTCAGATCCTCCACTGGTAAAGGTTTAACACTATAACAGCGCAAAACCACTGAAGATCCAGGAGGAACAACCAGAGGAGCAGAGGAAACTTTCACTGTAAAATGAACAAAAAAGAAAACATTGTTGCTCATAACATAAACTTCTGTTAAAGCAAAAGAAAAGTGAATGGTGTTTTGCTCATGAGTATCGAGAGACAAGATAAAGTTACTGTAGCATACAGTAGTAGTTACTGTGCATTACATAATGCACACTTTTCTTTTAATTATCAGTCAATTATTTCGATTGAAAACTCGATTATTCAAAAAAAGATACAATTTCAACATACTAAACAAGAACATTTTCTGTTTTCTGTTTCTTCTTGTGCATTTGTGTTCATCAAACTAGCAGAGCAGAAGTGTGATCCAGATGCACCATGGGTAATTTTACACTAGCTACACTAGAGGAAGTTGTAGTTATAATGTATATTTTAGTGGCATTGCTGCCAATAACAGACACTAAATGATTCCAGAAAGTTTGATATTTGATGAGATGTTTTGAGAATAAAGTGAGAACATCACGAACAACAGACCGGAAGAGGCCGTGGATTAGTATTAGTTTTCCTTTCTCGTTTTCTTGTGATCTCACCTCAATTTTCTTGTGATCTTGACATAACAAAAAATAAATAAAATAATGAGTAATATGCTTTGAAAATAACAATAAATCATAAATTACTGATGATTTATTTACCAAAACATTTTATTTGTGTAAACTTATTTTAGAGCTTCTTGGATTTGATCCACTTTGTTTATTTTTAAAATTTTAAATACAATTATATTGTAAAATGCTATATACACAACTTATTCATATTCAATTGCTTATAATATAACATTTAAGGCACAATATGTATGATTTTTTGCACTAAAATATCCAAAAAGCACCAGCACAGTGTTATACAGTATATATATTGTTGACTTGTGTTCTTACATTATCCTAAATGTTTCCAACAATGTTTAAATCCAGAGAAATTCACACTGTAATAAATGTCATGTGCTACTTATTTAAAAAAAAAAATATGGTAACAAAATTACACATGATATTTTTGAGTAGTTAAGGCTTGATTTCTTTCATGGAATCTACCTGAATAAATCATGTAAAATCCCCTAAACTATTTAGTCAATGGCACAATGAATTTAATATTTTTAGTGAAATGTGTTTTTTTATTTCAAGTTAACTCTCAAAATTGTGTAAATTCGAGTGATTGGAAATGACATGTTTATAGTTGACTTATATTGTATAATTAAAAAGACTATATGCTGCACAGCACAGAAACAAACTTGTAACTGCATTATCATTATATCAAAGTTATTGCTCAATGAACAAAGTAACATGCTTCAGGACATTAATACATGCAGATATTCACAACCTAACCATAAGCCATACTCTTCTCTTCTGCATAATGGCAACGATCAAAACTTCAACATGATATAACTCTTTCAAATGTCAAACATAACTGAACATTAAACAGATGTTTCCCTTTACTCAAAAACACATAAAATATCACTTTATTAAATATTTACTCTCCATTTCCAGCCACGTGCAAAGCATGTTGGGAACTAACAATAGTGTCCCTAAATAAAACCGCATAATTGAGCTAATTCTCTTAAAATAAATAGGTAGCCTTTTTCCCTTAATTCTATCAGCTTTATCAGTTCCTCAATTCAAGCCTCAAAATTGTGCATGTTTTCTTAAAAAAAAAAAATTATGAAAATGTATCTCTTGATTTTATTTTAAATGTTCTCAATATTTTCTATACAACACTGAACTACAATTTTCTTAATAAAATATGCACAATATTGTGAATTATCACCTTAATTTTTTTTATTTATTTTTTTACGAAAATTGCAAGACCCTTTCTTGATTCAAGGTTATTTAATGACTTATGATGAATTTCTTTCATACTTCTTGATTAATTTTGTTTTAACCAGTGAAACGGCCTGCGTCATCGCGTCACATGTCAATGACATCATATCTGTGTTAACGAAAACAATCACCAACAGACGTGTGTGGAGGGCGTGACCAAGATGGCAGTCTGAACGGACTCAATTTCGAGAGTGTGCACGAAGTCGGTCTATAAATGTTGCTTATAAACAGTAATTAATTGTTCTGGCTCTTCATTGAGTTGTTGTAACAGCCTGTTATCTTTGACAACTACTTTTTGCTTCACGATGGTTCGTAACTGCGGTCAAGTGGGCCGCGCGTTGAAAATACACGGTCAAGCCAGCCGCACATTTTTTTTAGTATGCGCGTCTATTTGTGTACTTACGGTATGGGTGCTGGAAGAGGCCAAAATTGATTTTCGGACACATTTTCTGCTATTTTCCATCTTATTAGGACATAAATAATTAAATATCATGATTTTTGTATTAAATACGACTTTTAATTGTGTTTAATCTGTATTATTTTAATGTTTGTAGGCCTATATATGATTTACATTAATTATTACATAATTTATTCATGTTCATATTAATGTTAATTATTATACATCATTCTTTTTTTTACATTTTCATGATTTTTTTTTAAGATATGATTTTTATATTTGTTTATTTTTAATTATTTTAATAATTGTAGGCCTATATATGATTTACATTAATTATTACATAATTTATTCATGTTCATATTAATGTTAATTATTATACATCATTCATTTTTTTGTCAATTTTAATGTTTAATATATGATACATTAATTATTATACTTTATTAATTAATGTAAATTTAATTTAAATACAATTATGTAAATTAAATTATTAATGTTAATTATCATACATTCATTGTTTTGCATTTTTATTGCTGATTTTAATGTTTGTATATATAAAATATTCATTAATTATTATACATCATGTATTAATGTTTGTTTGTTTATTTATTTATTTACTTACATTTTAAAGTAAATGACAAATATATGACACAACAGGCTTTTGGTGCCTTTTAATCTGTTAATTCTCATTGAATTGCCTATGAGCTATACAAACCTGATCTCAAAACACACACACACACACAGACACACACACACACACACACACAGCCATTTTACATATAAAAGGTCACAGTTCTGCCATTTTATTTTACGTTCTAGCACTTACATAATGTCCCATTTTCAAACACTCATATGTGTGACGCTGACTATTACTGTATTTATTTTCTACTGTAGAGAAAATAAAAGTACAGGTTCAACCTGTACATGATCCCACTGAGCCAAATAATGAGAAAGAACCAAATTGCTTACCACAGCTATGCAGACGACACACAGATTTACTTAGCCCTATCACCTAACGACTACAGCCCCATTGACTCCCTGTGCCAATGCATTGATGAAGTCAACAGTTGGATGTGTCAAAACTTTCTTCAGTTAAACAAAGACAAAACTGAAGTCATTGCATTTGGAAACAAAGATGAAGTTCTCAAGGTGAACGCATACCTTCACTCTAGGGGTCAAACAACTAAACATCAAGTCAGGAATCTTGGTGTGACACTAGAGTCAGACCTTAGTTTCAGTAGTCATGTCAAAGCAATAACTAAATCAGCATACTATCATCTGAAAAATATTGCAAGAATTAGATGCTTTGTTTCCAGACAAGACCTAGAGAAACTTGTTCATGCTTTCATCACCAGCAGGGTGGATTATTGTAATGGACTCCTCACTGGCCTTCCCAAAAAGACCATAAGACAGTTGCAGCTCATACAGAACGCTGCCGCCAGGATTCTGAGCAGAACCAGAAAATATGAACATATCACACCAGTCCTCAGGTCTTTACACTGGCTCCCAGTTAAATTTAGGATTGATTTTAAATAAATATATATATATTGTTATATAAATCATTCAATGGCCTAGGACCTCAATACATTGCAGATATGCTCACTGAATATAAACCCAACAGATCACTCAGATCATTAGGATCATATCAGCTAGAAATACCAAGGGTTCACTCTAAGCATGGCGAGTCCGCTTTTAGCTATTATGCCAGCCGCAGCTGGAACCAGCTTCCAGAGGAGATCAGATGTGCTCCTACAGTAGTCACATTCAAATCCAGACTCAAAACACATCTGTTTAGCTATGCATTTACTGAATGAGCACTGTGCCAATGCTCGTCCGCCTGTTTGTACTGTACTGTACTGTACTGTATTTTATTTTTTATTTTTCTAAACTGTTTTAATTATTCTTATTTCTTTTTATTATTTTAATTTCTTCTATGTAAAGCACTTTGAATTGCCATTGTGTATGAAATGTGCTATATAAATAAACTTGCCTTGCCTTGCCTTGCCTGTATAGTTTTGGAGAAAAGTAAAGGCCTATTCACCCCTTTATCAAAGTGCATTCTAGCACTTACACCATGTCCCATTTTCAAACACTTATAAAAAGTGTTCCTTCATAGGTTTGCTCATTATTTCACTTGATTCCTGTTCAGAGTGACCCTGACTATTACTGTATCTATTTTCAAATAATTTTACTGTATAGTTTTGGAGAAAATTAAAGGCCAAATCACCCCAATCACCAAAGTGCATTCTAGCACTTACACCATGTCCCATTTTCAAACACTCATAAAAAGTGTTCCTTCATAGGTTTGCTCATTCTTTCATTTGATTCCTGTTCAGAGTGACCCTGACTATTACTTTATCTATTTTCAAATAATTTTACTGTATAGTTTTGGAGAAAATTAAAGACAAACTCACCCCAATCATCGAAGTGCATTCTAGCGCTTACACCATGTCCCATTTTCAAACACTTATAAAAAGTGTTCCTTCATAGGTTTGCTCATTCGTTCATTTGATTCCTGTTCAGAGTGACCCTGGCTATTACTGTTATCATTTTCAAGTAATTTTACTGTATAGTTTTGGAGAAAAGTAAAGGCCAAATCACCCCAATCACCAAAGTGCATTCTAGCAATTAAAACATGTCCTATTTTCAAACACTCATAAAAAGTGTTCCTTCATAGGTTTGCTCATTCTGTCACTTGATTCCTGTTCAGAGTGACCCTGACTATTACTGTATTTATTTTCAAGTAATTTTACTGTATCATTTTGGAGAAAAGTAAAGGCCAATCCACCCCAATCACCAAAGTGCATTCTAGCGCTTACACCATGTCCAATTTCAAACACTTATAAAAAATGTTCCTTCATAGGTTTGCTCATTCTGTCACTTGATTCCTGTTTAGAGTGACCCTGACTATTACTGTATTTATTTTCAAATAATTTTACTGTATAGTTTTGGAGAAATGTAAAGGCCAAATCACCCCAACCACCAAAGTGCATTCTAGCACTTAAAACATGTCCTATTTTCAAATACTCATAAAAAGTGTTCCTTCATAGGTTTGCTCATTCTGTCACTTGATTCCTGTTCAGAGTGACCCTGACTATTACTGTATTTATTTTCAAGTAATTTTACTGTATCATTTTGGAGAAAAGTAAAGGCCAAACCACCCCAATCACCAAAGTGAAACACTCATAAAAAGTGTTTCTTCATAGGTTTGCTCATTCTTTCACTTGATTCCTGTTCAGAGTGACCCTGACTATTACTGTATTTATTTTCAAATAATTTTACTGTATAGTTTTAGAAAAAAGTAAATGCCAAATCACCCCAATCACCAAAGTGCATTCTAGCACTTACACCATGTCCCATTTTCAAACACTCATAAAAAGGGTTCCTTCATAGGTTTGCTCATTCTTTCATTTGATTCATGTTTAGAGTGACCCTGACTATTACTGTATTTATTTATAAGTAATTTTACTGTATAGTTTTGGAGAAAATTAAAGACAAACACCCCAATCATTGAAGTGCATTCTAGCACTTACAACATGTCCTATTTTCAAACACTCATAAAAAGTGTTCCTTCATAGGTTTGCTCATTTTGTCACTTGATTCCTGTTCAGAGTGACCCTGACTATTACTGTATTTATTTTCAAGTAATGTTACTGTATCATTTTGGAGAAAAGTAAAGGCCAATCCACCCCAATCACCAAAGTGCATTCTAGCGCTTACACCATGTCCAATTTCAAACACTTGTAAAAAATGTTCCTTCATAGGTTTGCTCATTCTGTCATTTGATTCATGTTCAGAGTGACCCTGACTATTACTGTATTTATTTTCAAATAAATTTACTGCATAGTTTTGGAGAAAATTAAAGACAAACTCACCCCAATCATCAAAGTGCATTCTAGCGCTTACACGTTCCATTTTCAAACACTCATAAAAAGTGTTCCTTCATAGGTTTGCTCATTCTTTCATTTGATTCATGTTCAGAGTGACCCTGACTATTACTGTATTTATTTTCAAATAATTTTACTGTATAGTTTTGGAGAAATGTAAAGGCCAAATCACCCCAACCACCAAAGTGCATTCTAGCGCTTACACCATGTCCCATTTTCAAACACTCATAAAAAGTGTTCCTTCATAGGTTTGCTCATTCTTTCACTTGATTCCTGTTCGGAGTGACCCTGGCTATTACTGTTATCATTTTCATGTAATTTTACTGTATAGTTTTGGAGAAAAGTAAAGGCCAAATCACCCCAATCACCAAAGTGCATTCTAGCACTTACAACATGTCCCATTTTCAAACACTCATAAAAAGTGTTCCTTCATAGGTTTGCTCATTATTTCATTTGATTCATGTTCAGAGTGACCCTGATTATTACAGTATTTATTTATAAGTAATTTTACTGTTTAGTTTTGGAGAAAAGTAAAGACAAACTCACCCCAATCATCAAAGTGCATTCTAGCGCTTACACTATGTCCCATTTTCAAACACTCGTAAAAAGTGTTCCTTCATAGGTTTGCTCATTCTTTCTCTTGATTCATGTTCAGAGTGACCCTGACTATTACTGTATTTATTTTCAAGTAATTTTACTGTATCATTTTGGAGAAAAGTAAAGGCCAATCCACCCCAATCACCAAAGTGCATTCTAGCGCTTACACCATGTCCAATTTCAAACACGTATAAAAAGTTTTCCTTCATAGGGTTGCTCAATCTGTCTCTTGATTCCTGTTCAGAGTGACCCTGACTATTACTGTATTCATTTTTAAATAATGTTACTGTTTAGTTTTGGAGAAAATTAAAGACAAACTCACCCCAATCATCAAAGTGCATTCTAGCGCTTACACCATGTCCCATTTTCAAACACTCATAAAAAGCGTTCCTTCATAGGTTTGCTTATTCTTTCATTTGATTCCTGTTCAGAGTGACCCTGACTATTACTGTATTTATTTATAAGTAATTTTACTGTACCATTTTGGAGAAAATTAAAGACAAACACCCCAATCATCAAAGTGCATTCTAGCGCTTACACCATGTCCCATTATCAAACACTCATAAAAAGTGTTCCTTCATAGGTTTGCTCATTCTTTCATTCGATTCCTGTTCAGAGTGACCCTGACTATATTTTCAAATAATTTTACTGTATTGTTTTGGAGAAAATTAAAGACAAACTCACCCCAATCATTGAAGTGCATTCTAGCGCTTACACCATGTCCCATTTTCAAACAGTTATAAAAAGTGTTCCTTCATAGGTTTGCTCATTCTTTCATTTGATTCATGTTCAGTGTGACCCTGGCTATTACTGCTATCATTTTCATGTAATTTTACTGTATTGTCTTGGAGAAAATTAAAGGTCAATTCACCCCAATCACCAAGTGCATTCTAGCACTTACAACGTCCCATTTTCAAACACTCAGAAAAAGTGTTCCTTCATAGGTTTGCTCATTCTTTTATTTGATTCCTGTTCAGAGTGACCCTGACTATTACTGTATTTATTTACATGTAATTTCTGGATGCGATCATTCCCTGTCCCCCCATATGGACGATCACAATGGTTGTATCATGTGTTTGTATTATATATGTGTAAATAATATATATGTACATATTCAGCACGTTGAAGCGGCTTTTGTGGATAGTTTATGTTCTCATTGTGAGGATATGACTATCACGGTGTTGAGATCGAAACTCGGAGTCCCCATTACCACGCCTCGCCCCGCTACGGCGCCGTGTGGGATGGGTGATCAGAGGATCATAGTGAGGCTACCCCGCCCGGTTACCAATCCCTGTGGGCCCCTCACTCCTCTATCACATCGCAGACAGTGGAGCCCCGTTGAGCATGCTGGTCCCTCTGTAATGGACAAGCTGTTTCATTCGGGCCTCTCCAGGGGACAGGATGCCGATTGCAGCATCGGAGGGTGAGCTGACCTTTGGAAATGATGACTCAGCTGCGTTGTCTCCCTCTAGGAGTGTAACGTTGCCCGAGCCAGATCCAGAAACATCAGCTAGGCTGAATCGGGCTGCCGAGGCTGTTGGGCTCAACTGTAATCTTCCACCGTGTCCTGAACAGTCTCGGTTGGATGATTGGTATCTCGGGACGGGCCGCGCTGGTTCTCTACTCGCTGCCCCAGTGCCTTTCTTTCCCCGAAGTGCATAGAGAGCTTACCAGGTTGTAGCAGTTTTCTGCCGCCCAAGCGCAGACGGAGGCCATCCGGCACATCCTGCCGCGGCGGCCCTCTGCTGCCACCCCGCCACCGGTGGCAGTTCCTCCACCTGCTCATCGCCAAGCATTTTCCTCTACCGCTGCTCCCGCTGGGCCTCCGCAGCAGCCTCCAGCCAGGCCTCAGCATAGAGCCGGCCGCAGTAGGGACGCCCAGCCCGCTCTAGGTGCTGCCAAGCCAGGTGGCAAGAGACAGCGAAAGCGTTCCTGAGCGTGCCGCTCAGGGATGGAGGAGGGTGCTTTAGAGTTGGTCATCCACTCCCTCCCCCCGGATGAGGGCCGGGTGGAGTCTTTGTTTGTGTGTGTGTCTGTTCCACTGCTGGCTCCCAAAAAAAGGGCGGAGAAAAAGCGGTACCCACACTTCAAAGAAAGAGCAAATTCCCCTGTTCCTGGGCCCCAAGAGGGCAAGTCTGGTGGTGTCCACCTAGTGGAGTCAGGTATTTGTTCCCCCACACACTCAAATAACGCTTCGGGTTGCCTTCGGGCCTCTCAAGCCAGATCCCTGTCCTCCACCTCGCTGCCCCACCTCGGTACGTCTGTGGTTCCCTGGCCCTGGTCCGGTTTTGTCAAAGTCTAAAACGCTTCCAACCGATGCCCAGCCTGGCCCCATTCGGTACCTTCAGACCCAGCTTGGCACTTGGCACTTAGACGCTTTTGCATCTGAACTCTTCATTTATAATGCAATCATATCTGACATATACTGTAAAGCTTCATTGTTAAACACTTAACTTAAAATATGTATATTAATTTCTTTGAATTTTTATTGAATTGCAATGCTGCTTCCTTTAAGTCAAATTCGAATTGTAATTCTAGATCCTGTTTTTGACATCAATTCAAATTCAAGAATTGAATTGGAATTAAGGAGTCATTCTCAATTCAATTCTGAATTGTGCACAAGCCTGTCCTCTGAGCACATTCTCAGGGATGCAGCACGATGGCACCCACGTCTAGACCTTGGAAAGTTCCAGGTCTGGTTTTAGTAAGAACGGGACGCGGAGGTTCTGGTCTACTGCAATAATTGTTATGCAGTAGAGACCATCACTTCTGTGAGCACCCTCTAGAAAGATGCGAGCTTCTCTAATAGAAGTCGAACCTGTTCGTTGAATTGAGTCTTGAATTGAGTCCCGAAGGTGTTTGATCACTTCAGTGCTCCCTTTTAAAAAACTGCTTGTGGTTGGAGTGAGGGAGTGGATTTAAATCCAAGCGGAGTGCGATTTGATCATCAGGTCCCTGAGGCAAGCAAGGAGATATATTCGCCTTGCGTCCCCTCCTTACCTTCTTGGGTCTTTTTCTCTGGTGCTACTGCACTGCAGAAGACCACCCCTGAGCCATCGCAGGCAGTGAGTTAAAAATTCTGTTTTTTTAAGAAACAGTTCTCCTGCTCGCATGGTCTCCACTAGAGGGTAGGGACTTGCTAGCTTTCGGTCAACGAGTTGTGCCTGGAATTCGGGCCGGCTAACTCTCACAAGTTGAGACGCCGGTCTGTGGAACAGCAGCCTCGCCCTTCTCCACCTCAGAGTTGCAGGGGGACTAGAGGCTTTTACCCAGGCACTGGAAGGTGGCAGCTCTAGTGGCGTTTTCCAGGGTTAAAGATCCCATTCAGTCGACATCGACTACATCTGACGTTCTCGACTGAAAGGGAATGTCCTGGTTGCGCATGCAACCCACCATTCCTTGAAGGAGGGAACGGAGGATGTAGTCCCTTTGCCACTATAGCCGGACCACCGCTGACTCCAAGTTCCGCTCGGCTCCTCAGCGAAAAACAAGGTGTGCGTGCATCTGCTTCCGTATTTATGCCCGCGCGGTGGGGCGGAATGCGCAATGCGTCTCACGCACGCCAATGTGCACATTGGCTTGTTCTAACATGCTCGAAGAAGACAGGCTCCTTAGCGTGATCCCATTCAGTCTACGTCGACTACGTACTCCGCTCCCTTCTTCAGGGAACGGTGGGTTGCATACGCAACCAGGACGTTCTTCAAGATGCACATAGTTTATTTTTTCTGAAATAAGAAAAGCAAAGAATTTATAAAAGTGTGATCATATTCAAGGTCAAGGACATGACACTGCATCAGTTTCATTTTACTTTGTGTTATCAACTATCTTTCCTTATCTCTGTGACCTGTCACTTGCTGTATGTGGATTTTCATTTAGAAAGATAATTTTAGAGTTCATCTCAATACCATATAATTGTAATGATTCTGTCAAGGAGGAGGGGAAATGAGGAATTCCATTTGAGCAGATTCAATAGACTGGAGATTAAGGTAAACTTTAAAAAAACAGCTTTGCAGACATAATCATCATAAACAAAGACAACAACCAACAACAAAAGACTAAACTGACAGGGATATAAAACGTAGACATTAGAAACTAAACTAAAGGTGAGGAATTAGTAACCATGAAAAAAAAAAAAGGACTTCTCAAATGGATGGATGATGAACATAATATATTTTTTATAGTTAAAAACAAGGTTTTCACTAAATTAAAATGACAATAATACATAAAATGCAAGAAGTATGATGTATTTCCATGTAATTTTGTAAACTACTGTACATTAAATAATTTTAAATTACATGTGGTAATTATAAAATATGAAATAAGCATGGTATGTTTGCACTACAATGCCTTCAAAAATAAAAACCATTTAGTCTTTAACAATGGTTCATAATGACATGAAGACTGATACAGTAATAGTCAGGGTCACTCTGAACAGGAATCCATTGAAAGACTGACCAAACCTCTTTAGGAAATGCACTTTGATTTTTGGGGTGAGTTTGCCTTTTCTCCAAAACCATACAATAAAATGACTTGAAAATAAATACAGTGATAGTCAGGGTCACTCTGAACAGGAATCAAATGAAAGAATGAGCAAACATATAATATAATGATTTTTATGAGTGTTTGAAAATGGCACATGTTGTAAGTGCCAGAATGCACTGGTGATTGGGGTGATTTGGCCTTTAGTTTTCTCCAAAACTATACAGTAAAATGACATGTAAATGATAACAGTAATAACCAGGGTCACTCTGAACAGGAATCAAGTGAAAGAATGAGCAAACCTATGAAGGAACACTTTTTATGAGTGTTTGAAAATGGGACATGGTGTAAGCGCTAGAATGCACTTTGATGATTGGGGTGAGTTTGTCTTTAATTTTCTCCAAAACTATACAGTAAAATTACTTATAAATAAATACAGTAATAGCCAGGGTCACTCTGAACATGAATCAAATGAAAGAATGAGCAAACCTATGAAGGAACACTTTTTATGAGTGTTTGAAAATGGGACATGTTGTAAGCGCTAGAATGCACTTTGATGATTGGGGTGTTTGTCTTTAATTTTCTCCAAAACTATACAGTAAAATTATTTGAAAATAAATACAGTAATAGTCAGGGTCACTCTGAACAGGAATCAAATGAAAGAATGAGCAAACCTATGAAGGAACCCTTTTTATGAGTGAAAATGGGACATGGTGTAAACGCTAGAATGCACTTTAATGATTGGGGTGTTTGTCTTTAATTTTCTCCAAAACTATACAGTAAAATTACTTATAAATAAATACAGTAATAGTCAGGGTCACTCTGAACATGAATCAAATGAAAGAATAAGCAAACCTATGAAGGAACCCTTTTTATGAGTGTTTGAAAATGGGACATGGTGTAAGTGCTAGAATGCACTTAGGTGATTGGGGTGATTTGGCATTTACTTTTCTCTAAAACTATACAGTAAAATTATTTGAAAATAAATACAGTAATAGTCAGGGTCACTCTGAACAGGAATCAAATGAAAGAATGAGCAAACATATAATAGAATGATTTTTATGAGTGTTTGAAAATGGCACGTTGTAAGTGCTAGAATGCACTGGTGATTGGGGTGATTTGGCCTTTAGTTTTCTCCAAAAATATACAGTAAAATGACATGTAAATGATAACAGTAATAACCAGGGTCACTCTGAACAGGAATCAAGTGAAATAATGAGCAAACCTATGAAGGAACACTTTTTATGAGTGTTTGAAAATGGGACATGGTGTAAGCGCTAGAATGCACTTTGATGATTGGGGTGAGTTTGTCTTTAATTTTCTCCAAAACTATACAGTAAAATTACTTATAATTAAATACAGTAATAGTCAGGGTCACTCTAAACATGAATCAAATGAAAGAATGAGCAAACCTATGAAGGAACACTTTTTATAAGTGTTTGAAAATGGGACATGGTGTAAGTGCTAGAATGCACTTTGATGATTGGGGTGAGTTTGTCTTTAATTTTCTCCAAAACTATACAGTAAAATTACTTATAAATAAATACAGTAATAGTCAGGGTTACTCTGAACATGAATCAAATGAAAGAATGAGCAAACCTATGAAGGAACACTTTTTATGAGTGTTTGAAAATGGGACATGTTGTAAGTGCTAGAATGCACTTTGGTGATTAGGGTGATTTGGCCTTTACATTTCTCCAAAACTATACAGTAAAATTATTTGAAAATAAATACAGTAATAGTCAGGGTCACTCTGAAAAGGAATCAAATGAAAGAATGAGCAAACCTATGAAGGAACACTTTTTATAAGTGTTTGAAAATGGGACATGGTGTAAGCGCTAGAATGCACTTTGATGATTGTGGTGAGTTTGTCTTTAATTTTCTCCAAAACTATTAAGTAAAATTACTTATAAATAAATACAGTAATAGTCAGGGTTACTCTGAACATGAATAAAATGAAAGAATGAGCAAACCTATGAAGGAACCCTTTTTATAAGTGAAAATGGGACATGGTGTAAACGCAAGAATGCACTTTAATGATTGGGGTGTTTGTCTTTAATTTTCTCCAAAACTATACAGTAAAATTACTTATAAATAAATACAGTAATAGTCAGGGTCACTCTGAACATGAATCAAATGAAAGAATGAGCAAACCTATGAAGGAACCCTTTTTATGAGTGTTTGAAAATGGGACATGGTGTAAGTGCTAGAATGCACTTTGGTGATTGGGGTGATTTGGCATTTACTTTTCTCTAAAACTATACAGTAAAATTATTTGAAAATAAATACAGTAATAGTCAGGGTCACTCTGAACAGGAATCAAATGAAAGAATGAGCAAACCTATGAAGGAACCCTTTTTATGAGTGTTTGAAAATGGGACATGGTGTAAGTGCTAGAATGCACTTTGGTGATTGGGGTGATTTGGCATTTACTTTTCTCTAAAACTATACAGTAAAATTATTTGAAAATAAATACAGTAACAGTCAGGGTCACTCTGAACAGGAATCAAATGAAAGAATGAGCAAACATATAATAGAATGATTTTTATGAGTGTTTGAAAATGGCACGTTGTTAAGTGCTAGAATGCACTGGTGATTGGGGTGATTTGGCCTTTAGTTTTCTCCAAAACTATACAGTAAAATGACATGTAAATGATAACAGTAATAACCAGGGTCACTCTGAACAGGAATCAAGTGAAAGAATGAGCAAACCTATGAAGGAACACTTTTTATGAGTGTTTGAAAATGGGACATGGTGTAAGCGCTAGAATGCACTTTGATGATTGGGGTGAGTTTGTCTTTAATTTTCTCCAAAACTATACAGTAAAATTACTTATAAATAAATACAGTAATAGTCAGGGTCACTCTAAACATGAATCAAATGAAAGAATGAGCAAACCTATGAAGGAACACTTTTTATAAGTGTTTGAAAATGGGACATGGTATAAGCGCTAGAATGCACTTTGATGATTGGGGTGAGTTTGTCTTTAATTTTCTCCAAAACTATACAGTAAAATTACTTATAAATAAATACAGTAATAGTCAGGGTTACTCTGAACATGAATCAAATGAAAGAATGAGCAAACCTATGAAGGAACACTTTTTATGAGTGTTTGAATATGGGACATGGTGTAAGCGCTAGAATGCACTTTGGTGATTGGGGTGATTTGGCCTTTACATTTCTCCAAAACTATACAGTAAAATTATTTTAAAATAAATACAGTAATAGTCAGGGTCACTCTGAACAGGAATCAAGTGACAGAATGAGCAAACCTATGAAGGAACACTTTTTATAAGTGTTTGAAAATGGGATATGGTGTAAGTGCTAGAATGCACTTTGATAATGGGGTGAATTGGCCTTTACTTTTCTCCAAAACTATACAGTAGAAAATAAATACAGTAATAGTCAGCGTCACTCATATGAGTGTTTGAAAATGGGACATTATGTAAGTGCTAGAACGTAAAATAAAATGGCAAAACTGTGACCTTTTATATGTAAAATGGCTGTGTGTGTGTGTGTGTGTGTGTGTGTGTGTGTGTGTGTGTGTGTGTGTGTCTGTGTGTGTGTGTTTTGAGATCAGGTTTGTATAGCTCATAGGCAATTCAATGAGAATTAACAGATTAAAAGGCACCAAAAGCCTGTTGTGTCATATTTGTAATTTACTTTAAAATATAAGTAAATAAATAAATAAACAAACAAACATTAATACATGATGTATAATAATTAATGAATACTTTATATATACAAACCTTAAAATCAGCAATAAAAATGCAAAACAATGAATGTATGATAACTAACATTAATAATTGAATTTACATAATTGTATTTAAATTAAATTTACATTAATTAATAAAGTATAATAATTAATGTATCATATATTAAACATTAAAATTGACAAAAAAATGAATGATGTATAATAATTAACATTAATATGAACATGAATAAATTATGTAATAATTAATGTAAATCATATATAGGCCTACAATTATTAAAATAATTAAAAATAAACAAATATAAAAGTCATATCTTAAAAAAATCATGAAAATGTAAAAAAAAGAATGATGTATAATAATTAACATTAATATGAACATGAATAAATTATGTAATAATTAATGTAAATCATATATAGGCCTACAAACATTAAAATAATAAAGATTAAACACAATTAAAAGTCGTATTTAATACAAAAATCATGACATTTAATTATTTATGTCCTAATAAGATGGAAAATAGCAGAAAATGTGTCCGAAAATCAATTTTGGCCTCTTCCAGCACCTATACCGTAAGTACACAAATAGACGCGCATACTAAAAAAAATGTGCGGCTGGCTTGACCGTGTATTTTCAACGCGCGGCCCACTTGACCGCAGTAATTCACCTCACGGTCAACTGAGTTGGAAACCAATTCTGTTAAGACACGTTGACTTCTGTTGAAGAGTTGAAGACATAAGACACGTGTTTGCGTGATCTTATATGTATATCTGCACTTTTGGACAGTGAACTGTTTCAGTGGTTGAAGCGAGATGATTTAATTATTTTTATTGAAGAGGCACTTATTTGCACAAAATACAACACATTATGACTACATTATGCGGTTGACCTTTTTACCAACTATAATCTTATATAACTGACTGTTTATAAGAGGTTACAAGATTTTTTTTTCTTCTGTTTTGTTGTTTCAGAGTTAGTTGTTTATGTCTTTTTCTATTATATCTTTGAATGCCAGGAGAAAACGTTAAGCGTTAGGCTTTGTTTTTGTTTTTGTTTGCTAAGCGGTTTAATAACAACTTTGCTTCTGATGTTAATTTCTGGAGATCACAATAGTGATATTTGTCTCATGGGACAGAACACTCAGCGGGTTTCTTGCTTGAAAAATAATTATAGAGGCGAGGTTTTGTTTTCGGACTGTGATAAAAATGGCCACTTTATATGCTTAATTTTAAAATGTTTTGTGTAATTTTTATAGTAGTTAATATCTATACGTAATTGTAAATCTGATAATGACCAGTTATGATGTTTGTTGGAGGAAAGGCTTACACATTGGTTATCCAAATTCCCTGATCTTATTTAATAATATAGGGGGTGATTTCAATGTTGTTTTAAATGAATCAATAGATAGGTGGCCACTAAGACGCCCTTCAAATTTAAATACTAATTTAAAATAGTTTATGGACAGATTTGATCTGACTGATATATGGAGAGAGAGAAATTTATATGATATTGTGTATACTTGGAGTAACAAGGACGGCTCTAGACGCTTATAGGATTGATTTTTGGCTCGTCTCTAACCATTTTGATGGGAACAATATTTTTGTTAATGTTTGGCAACTCCATTAACTGACCATAAGGCCATATTAATCAAAATTAATATTTCTCCAAACACAAATTGTAACAAGTATAATTCATACTGGAAAATTAATAGTTCTTTACTTAAATTGAGTGCAGTTAAACAGGAATTGGGAAAACTCTGGATTAAAGCCAAAAATGAAGGGTTGTTTAGTCATAATTGGGAATTATTAAAATTTGAAAATATTCGAGGAAGTTTAGTAGCACATCAGTTTAATCACAACGTCTTATGGAAGAGAAAGTTGTTAGTGAAATCTTAGCCATTTCTAACATTCCCATTGATATGTACAGAATGCGAGCACAAGGAGCCTTTATTCGATCAAGGCAGAACTGGTTATGGAGAGAAGATGTCTGCTTATTTTTTAAACCTGAAAAGTCGAGGGCTAAACTAAAGTCTGTTTCTAAAATTAATATTAATGGATCTATTACAGATCATTTTGGTATAATTTCTAGCTTTTGCTATAATTATTACTCTAATTTATACACTTCTAAATTCAGTGAGCATAATATGACATCTTTTTGTAAACATTGTAAGAATGTAAAAACAATTACTGAAGATGACCAGAAGTTATGTGATATATACCATTTCTTTTTGAAGTATATTCTGAAAGCTTAAAGTGCTCACAACTTCCTACAACTATGACGCAAGGTATAATTTGTTTGATTCCTTAGAAAGATTTGTTGCTTATTGATAATTGGAGACCCATTAGTTTGTTTAATAGTGACTATAAAATATTTGCTCAGGTCTTTGCCCAAAGGTTCAAATTAGAGTTAGATTCCATTATTGATGAAAATCAATCTGGGTTTATGAGAAACAGACATATATTTAATAATATTAGACTTATTTTTGATCTTATTGATTATTCTGACTTTATAAAAGATGATAGCTTTATACTTTTTATTTATTTTTTTCAAAGCCTTTGATTCTGTTGAGAATCCATTTATGTTTTACTGTTTCGAACACTTTGGGTTTGGGGCTTATTTCTGTAATGCCATGAAAACTCTTTATGCAGGTGGAAATAGTTCTGTGAAATTAAATAATGGCACTACAGATTTGATCTGGAAAGAGGAGTTAGGCAAGGTTGCCCAGTTTCTGTTTACCTCTTTCTCATTGAAGAGAGGAGTGTCCTGATAAGTCATGGCGGATGACAGCTCTTTTCCTGAAAAATGTTGATCAGCTGTCAAGTTCACTGAATTTTTTCCCAGTGCCTCAGGTCTCTGCCTTAATTTACAAAAATGTGAACTGTTTGCTTTAAAAAGTTGCCATGGCAGAACAATCTGTAATATTCCTGTAAAGGATGCTCCAACTTATTTGGGTTTGGTTATTACCAAAAATGAGCAGGAGAGAATCTCACAAAATTTTGACCCGGTGATTAAAAAAGTAAAGAACAGATTTAATATTTGGTTACAGAGGGACTTGTCTCTCAAAGGTCGTGTTCTGCTGGATAAAGCGGAAGGTATTTCTAGGCTTATACTTGCAGCTACCTCAATACATTCAGATAATAAAATAAATAAGATAATTGATCAAATTATGCTGAACTTTTTGTGGAAAAACCGTATACATTATATTAGACAATATAAAAATGGTGGGCTTGATTATTTAGATTTTTCTATTTTAAATAACACCTTCAAAATTAACTGGTTGAAATATTTTCTAAAAACACTAATTCTGTGTGGAATATGATTTCTAAATCGGTTTTTGACCATCTTGGTGGCCTTTCATTTTTGCTTATGTGTGATTACAGAATCGAGAAAAACTTCCAGTTAAACTGTCAGCTTTTCACAGGCAAGCACTTTTGGTTTGGAAGTTCATTTATAAGCATCATTTTTCACCACATCATTATTACATCTGGAACAATTGTAATATTTTGTATAAGCATAAGAGTATATTTTTGAAAACTCGGTTAGATGAGGGCATCCTTTTGGTTGGACAGTTGTTGAATTATCAAGAGTATTTAATGACTTATGATGAATTTCTTTCATACTTCCACTTCCCTGTTTCCCCTAAAGAATTTGCCTGTAATTGGTGCTATTTCTTCGGGTGTTGTCTCTTTATGTAGAGGTATTTCATACTCTAAACGTGTGTCTTTATTGCATCCAGCTGATACGTTCTGTGGTAAAGTTTGTTTTTCGACAAGCAAAAATAATAAGGCTATACGTTCCCTTTTTCAAAAAGAACTAGTCAGTAAACCACACGTCATTTCCTATTGGTCAAGGTTTATTAGAACTATTAATTGGAGTAAGGTCTGGCTGTTACCTAATAAATATATTATTACAAATAAGGTCAAGGATATTTCATTTAAAATATTGCATCAATTTTACCCTAAACATTTTCTATCCAAATTTAACAGAGACATAGATGTAAATTGTTCATTTTGTTTTTTTGCAAACAGAAACTGTACCTCATATTTTTTGGCACCATCAATATACAAAGAGGTTATGGTGGGAAGTTTCTAAATGACAAATTGGAATGCAACTTTCTTTTGTTGTACAAACATGTAATATATATATATATATTTTTTCAAATATGAAAAGAGTCTGGAAAATGAAGCGTACATTATTAATCTTGTGATTATATCTGTTAAGTTTCATATTCATCGGTGTAGGGATGTCACGATACCAAAATTCCAGTAGTCGGTACCGATACCATTAAAATTGTACGGCTCTCGGTACCACAGTAAAATCTGTTGGAACTATTTTTCTATTTTATTTAACTATTTGAAAAAATATATAAAATTCAATGACTTTATTTACGGTAATCATTAATAATACATATAAGCATTAAAGGCTACATGCTGTTTAAACGTAAATATTGCTTATAAAAAAATCCCATGGAGACGTAGCTTAATCTACTGTACAGTAGCCTAATATAATTATTTCTCAAGCGGCAACCTCCCTGTCTCTCTCTTGAAACCAACACGGAAGTGTATTAAACGGCAATTCATCGACTGGCCGCTTGAGGCTGGCTGTAGAAGTGAGTCAAATCTGCATCTCCCCCGTGTTGAAATGCCCAACTTTACAGCAGAAAAAAACATGTTTACAGCCTGAAGCAAAAAGTGGCTTTGGTCTATATAGCTAATTTTGCCCTTCATGACAACTGTGAGGAGGGTGAATTTTTTTATAACTCATCCGTTCAAATTATATTAAGCCTTAAATTTCTGCATAATTAAGGGTGTCCACTTTTGAGTGACAAGTGGATTCCCGCTACTGTGGTCATTAGTCATCATTAGCCATTTATCTGCTGTCTGTTAGCCGTCACGTTACCTCAGCTCATTGTATGACTGTAAAAAAAAAAAAAATCCGGGAGTGACGCGCTGCCGAGATAGCGACGGTCGGCCACGCCCACTTTAGGCTTCAAAAACGGTCTTCAGAAACCTACGGGTGACGTCACGGACACTACGTCCATATTTTTTTTACAGTCTGTTATTTCTGTCAATTTCTTCAAGTTAAACCGAACGTTTATTTTGACGGGTTGCCGTGAAGACCTTTGAGTTTCTGTGTGTGTATGATATGACCATAGTTTTTTCTCAAATTAAACGGTAAATGCTAATGAAGTGACTCTCAGAGCGGCTCTGGAGATGAATTTCATCATGTCATCATATCGTGAGGCACTAGAGACTGAAAACAGCGCGAGCGTCACTCGTGTTTCAGTGTGTGTGTGTGTGTGTGTGTGAGAGAGAGGTAAATGAAACAGCGTGTTTGCGCCATTCATTCACACAGAGACAAGCAGAACATGCAGGGTTAAAGGGTAACTAAACCCCTGGTCAGAGCCTGACTCCACCCACTGGCAATATTTGAAAAATGCGGGAAAAGTGGGCAGAGCCCAGCGGAGAGGGGGCGTGCATCTGAGATGCGTCTTTCTGTAGACAAAGGGCGGTTAGCTGGTGCCCTCTGACGTCAGAGGGTACCACAACTTTCAATAAGAAAATTCAAATGCAGTAGCCACCGTTCAACCTGAAGAGGGCAGCACTCAGACGTGTTTACACCATATTTTGTGGAATTAAAACACTTTAAAGCTACACTGTGTAACTTTTTAAGTTGATTCTTAGCAAAAAACACTTTGTTCTATCAAAAGTAGGCTATATGTGCTCATTCATGTGTAATTACTTCCACCAACTAATAAAGTATTCTCGTAAGCGTAAAATCTGGCATTTATTATACATACGAGCGGCAGCCATGTTGCGCCTCCATCTTGAAAATACATTAGCCAAAGAGGGACATACCTGGAAATTCAAGCTTCGCCTTTGGCGTTTTGACACTCAGTGGCACCGTGACGAATGCGAGGGGGAGATTACTCACGACTGCCGGCAGATTTGAAATAATACGGCCACCGTAGGAGTTAAAACGCCCTCGGAATGGGAGGGGCTAGAGAGTAATTCAGTTGGTAGTCATATACAATTTCACTGCTAGATGGGAGAAAATCCTATAGCTTTAAACACAAATGTCAAAAAAATTACTTGAATCAATAAACAGCATTAATAAAGCCCCAGTCTTACAGATCATTAACTAAAAAAAGTTGTTTTAGGGTTTAGTTACCCTTTAATATTTAAATAGTCTTTTGCAGTTTAATATCCACAGACACTATATCGTGGTATATATATCAGCTACAGACAGCGCTCCAAGTAAAAAAGTTAGTCTGGAGCCCCGAGCATAGATAAAAACAGAGATGCGACTTAAAGCAGCTGCCTATTAGTGGGTAGGCTACCGAATATACCCGGTACTACAGAAATGCTGGTATCGTCACTTTTTAAGACTTGGTACCGAAGTAGCCTACCGGTACTTTGACAACACTACATCGGTGTAAATTTAATTAATTAATTTAGTTAATTAATCAGAGACCTCTTTTGTCTGTGGTATTGAAAGAATTAGAAAATGATATGGTTTCCAAAACAGTACAGTAGGACAGTAGAAACAAAAAAGCAGTTAAAACCATTCATTTATTGAATACATTTAAGATTTTGTGAAATGTCAAAGGCTTTTTATTGTTTGTTTGGTCTATTATTTAGTTTTGTTTTTACTCACTTTTTTGTATTTTATAATTTTGTATCCCTAACCCTGGCATTTTTTTATATTTTTTTGTTGTAATTTTGTTCTTGTTCTGTTATTGTTGTTCAAGCAATAAAAAAAAAAACAGACGTGTGTCAGAGTTTGTTGGATCAGTGTGTTACCGCTGTCGGCTTCTGTTGCCGTTGGTCGGAGTCAGTTTTCACCCGACTGAACTTGTTCAATCTGTGTTTGTCAGTTTGTGTAATGTCTGAGCTGTGTGATGTGATTTTCCAACAAATGACCACAAACTCTGACGTCATCTGACCTGGACACAACCCATTGCCATGACGATGAGACAAGTCCCTTGCAAAGACTGCGAGGTTCTGGGCGTGCTTAGTAAATTATTATCATTATCATTATTATATGTAGATGCTGAAACTGATTAGGGACCACCTGAGCAAAATCTTGAAATATGTAAATCTTCTGACTGCAGTTCTGCATAAATTCAAGTAAGTCTTCCTCATCGCAGAAACCACGGCTTCACCCACAGCCTCTTTCGTTTCACTCGCCGTCTTTTCAGGATATGAACACGCAAAGACTTTAGTAACAGTAACAATATGATTGTGGTTACAGGATCATCCGTTTCTCTTTACAGAGAAGGGCCAAGTTTAACGTTCAAGTCGTTCACAAATCTTAAGTGATTGAGTTTTGAATACATTTGACCTCTTTCCTCAGGCAAAAGTTCATTGTGTAAGTGTTATTTAGCCTGTTGATTTTTCTTCATGGTATTCAGCTCAGCAGCAACGAGAGGGTTTGCAAAAACACTTCTAATATATGTGAATACGTTTTTTTTTACCTTATTGGAATCAAAACTAGGAATCAATAATAATGAGAATCGATAAGCAGAATCGGAATCATAATGGCTAAAATTCAAACGAACCCAACTCTATCTCTAATGCAGGCAAGCCCACATATAGCGCTATTCACAATGCATATCGTCGATTCAAAGCCACTTTACAGGAAATGCTTGTGTCTACATTATAATTTAGAGTAATCTGTTATCATGACTGTCCAAGTGATGTCCATATTTGTGTTTTGTTGTTCAAATTCAAACGATACCCAACTCTATCTCTAATGCAGGCAAGCCCATATTAGAGGTGAATAAACATGTACTATCCCATCCAGGAAAACATGTTCAGAATCCATATGGAGGAGATTCATTACGGTGAGACTGGAGAATTACACCAGCTAATGTATGAGCAGATTACAATATTTTACAATCATATTTATGACTGGATTTACATTGACTATTTATGTGATAATGCAAATTTAATACTGTAAATAATCAACCAATGAAAATCATGTATTGATTAGACTCAGTCTTTTCTGTTTTATCTGTTCACTTACCGATTAAAAAGGAAGAACCACCTAGGGAGAAAGAAAAACAATAACAACATTTCAGTCAAAGTTAACTAAAGCTTTAAAATGTAACAGGTTAAATGTTCAGTAATCATTATTTAATTATCACAATTGTATTAAATGATTTGTTGTTCATTATTATTATCAGGGATAATTTTAGTAGCATCCACTGTTAATTCATTTTTGTTGTTCTTATAAATTGAACAGTTACACCAGTTAAAACACCGCAGACACAAAGAGATCTGGACACTTAAGACACATTTAAAAATATCCGAATGTTAATACAGTAGATATAAAAAAAAGTACAAGTAAACTTTAAAGGGGTCATGAACTGCATTTAAAAAAATTATTTTACAATGTTGGTATGATTTTTACATGAAAAATTGTCATAATTTAGAAATGAAAGGGCATTTGCTGATTTTAGCCTCTGATTTGAACTCAGTTTGAAGAGGCGTTTCTGTGTGAGACTTTTGCTGTGAAGTTTTACCTGTGAAACTCTCAAAAACTTTCAGCACGTTTTTACTATTACAGCTGATGAGATTTACTAATCATGAAAAGTGCTGATTATAGCACTATATTTAAATCTACTCTCGTCTCATGAGAGATTGCAGCGATGAGCATTAGCAGACGACAGACATGAATACAGTGATCTCGTCATTGCAACTCGATTTCTGCACTCTCACGAAAACTTTCATCATAACTCACACCTGATGTAAATAAGAGACTCATTGTGTAGTGTAGACAGCCTCACTGATTTTAACAGGAGTTTTGGCGAGAGTCCAGAACTCATTCACTGATAAACTCGTGCTGTTTGATTGACAGATCCAGCCATTATAAGGGAGCATTCTTTGATCGCTTTCTGTTTAATCACAATTTAAATAACAGACTATTTTCATGCTGCTAAGAGAAACAATGTTACAATAACCATTTAGTCAATACCTTGATTTATGTTATTTTATTTCACATTTGTTTATATAGCGCTTTCACAATGCATATCGTTGTTTCAAAGCCGCTTTACAGGAAATGATTGTGTCTACATTATAATTTAGAGTAATCTGTTATCATGACTGTCCAAGTGATGTCCATATTTCAACAATGTACAGTTTAAGATAATATAAATCATGCAGTTAGATAACATGTATTAATTTTAGGCAGAAACAATGAGCTCTTTAAGCAAGTTGTGATCATAATGAGAAATCAGAAATCATTAGATGCGTTCACATGAAGCATTGTATCCGATTACAGTCAGTATAAATGTTCACTCTGAATGAGAATGCTCCATGTAAACAATGAGAATTAAAACGCCCAAAACAACTGTAATTTCAATGGGTTTGTGAGGGGTGGTTTAAACCTTTTCTAATCTGTACGATATGACGTGTAAACACCTGATTGGATGGAAAACCGAAACTGGAAAGTTGTGCGCTTGTGCAATAACGTAGAAATGGCACAATGACGCACAGAACGAGCTGATGTTGTTGTTGAATATAATAAATGACTTTTGTGTCAATCTAAAATTGTCTTTCCACTCATCGTCTGTGAAGCTGCAGGACAACGCTGTCCCACCAGTGCTTGCTTCAGACTCTCATCTGCAGACGCTTTGTTTCGGGTGCGGGAATGGGCATTTCAAAAGATTAAATAAGATTTGAAGCTGTGACATATAAATGCACACATCAACCGATCACTTTATTTAGCGTTCATGTAAGCATGTTCTGTAGTTTTACTGCATCCTCTTCAGGAGAAAGCAGTTCTCAGTGCCGTCGAAGTTGTGCATTTCTTTTGTAATATACAGGCTTGTTTACATTTTATTTTATCTATAAAATTGTTACTGTGCTGTATATCATTTCATTTTAACATACAACATACATGTACGCAATGTCAGTCACCTAAACAAGTGTCGCATCAGTCTTTTCACGTGATGGAAATGCCTTGCATAAAATAAACTAATTTATTCGTAAGGATAAATCTAAATACTTTGGATGTTAAATATATCCTAGAGCTGTTCACTGTTTGTTTATGGGCAGGTTATGGACTCAAATTGAGTTGTTTTTAACACAGTTTGTAACCCAGTTGTACTGAGACAATCACACAGTTGAAAATAAATAACCTCTTTCCTAACAGTAGGATCCTTTGAAAGGTAGTTATTTCTAGCACAGTTTTTTTTTTTGTCTTTCTCATCTCACTAATGTGTCAGTGGGCCAAAGACACAATGATGTAGAAGGCGGCGTTGATCTGATTCTGGTCTTTCGTCAAACTATTACATCATAATGTGACAACATCAGAAACGAGTCGTTTTCAGAGCTTGATTTGTATAAAAGTAGTTTTTGGACTAACAAGAAAGTTTTGAGTTCTGAAACTTACAGTTCTCTTACGAGAGGTTCTCTCGTATTGCGTAAGCTAGCTTACGCTGCGGGAAAGTCTCCTTTCTCGACATACTGAAGCCAAAAATTATCCTAATTTTTTTAAAACTTGTCAACGCAGTGCGGCGGCCTGCAGACCTAGGGCAAGCGAATCGCGTGCCCATTGGCTGCTCTGCGGCAACTGCAGCAGCCTATGGCTGAGCCTTGCGCGTGACGTCACGTCCAATGAGCGCGCTTGGCGCGCTTAGTCCGTCACAGCCCGTCATTAGGGGTGTGGCTTAGCGTATATAAGCAAGGAACAGAGGCTGCTTCGCTGATTTCTGTCTCTTCAGCGAAGCTCTTCGCATCGCTGATCTCCGAGGAAGCCGCCGTCGAATCCAGCGACCAGCACGCCGAGGATCTCAGCCTGAGGACGCCGGCCGCTCGCCGCCTTCAGCCTTCCCTGCCTGCTGCGCCATCCGGCATATATATCCTTTTCTGCTCTGTGTTGTGTGTTTGTGTGTCCGCCGCGACACACTTGCATCTAAAAGAGCGCGAGGCGTTGTTTCAAATGCCTCGCACATCCTGTGGCTCGTGCAGAGCCGCGCTCAGCGACGGAGACCGCCACGTGCTGTGCGCTCTCTGCCTGGGCTTTGACCACGCTGTTCGCGCTCTCTCCGAGGGCGGCTGCGAACAGTGTGAGGAGTTACCGATGTCGACCCTACGGGCTCGACTCGCTAAATTTGAAGAAACTCCACCTTCTCCGGCCGCTTCTTCCGGGCCACGTAAGAAGAAACGTCGCTCTCAAAGGCCGCCGGAACTGGACGCTACAGCTGAGTGCTCGCCGGAACCTCTCCCACGAGCCTCGCTCTCTCCTTCCCCCCCACCCTTCACCGACGCGCAGCGGCCGGCCACTGCCCGCACTGCCGTCGCCCTGGGGGATGATGCAGATGATGCCGCTGACAGCTGCTCTCTGCTCGCGTCTGACAGCGAGGAGTGGTCGGGCTCTCACCGCTCCGCCCCCTCGACTCTTGAGTCTTCTCGAACCCGCGCTAGTGTTGACGCAGAGCTTCTCCGCCTCCTCACTTTAGCGGTCGAGAGAATGGGACTGGATTGGTCCCCACCTAAGGAGCCGGAGCCCAATCGCCTTGATGGGTTTTTTCTGCCTAGCCGCCGCCCTGCGCCTGCCTCTAGGTCAGCACCCTTCCTGCCTGAGCTCCACGCCGAGCTCTCTAAGTCCTGGAACGCTCCGTTCTACACCAGACTCCGCTCGCCAGTCTCCTCGGCTCTCTCCCAGGTGGACAGAGCCGCCGAGAACGGCTATAACGGCATCCCCGCCGTTGAGGATGCTGTGGCAACGCACCTTTGCCCGCCGTCTGCTAGATGGCGCTCAAAGTCTGCCCTGCCGTCTAAAGCCTGCAGGACCACCTCAGCTCTCGCCGGCCGCGCTTTCGCCGCCTCCGGCCAGGCTGCTTCCGCCCTGCACTCAATGGCTATTCTCCAGATCCTTCAAGCCGACCTCCTCCGTGAACTGGACGAGAAGGGCTCGGATCAGTCTGCCTTAACCGATCTGCGCAGCGCTACGGATCTCGCGCTGCGCGCTACCAAGACCGCTGCTCAAGCCATCGGCAGATCCATGGCCGCGCTCACCGTCATCGACAGACACCTTTGGTTGACGCTCGCGGACATGAGTGAGTCAGAGCGCGCTGTGTTTCTGAACGCACCACTCTCGCCCACCGGCCTCTTTGGCCCTGCGGTCAGCGGAATTGTGGATCGGTTCTCTGAGGTACAAAAGGCGTCGCAGGCGATGGACCTCTTCCTGCCCCGCCGTTCGAGCTCAGCCACAGGCCGCCCTCAAACTCAGCCTCCTGTGCGCAGCTCTAACCAGCGCTCTTCCAGGCCCCCCAGCGCTTCGCAGCGACGCCAGGGCAATCGCCCCAGGTCGCGCTCGACCAGCCGTCACAGACCGCCGCCCCCACGGGGCCCGAGGCCCAAGATCGCGTTGAAGCCCGAGCCCGCAAAGTCCTCCTAGCATCCGCAAGGAGGAAAAGATGGTTGAGTCCCGCTACGGCCGGACCGCCATCGAAACGCACAGCTCTGTCAGTCCCCTATGTTCAGGCTACTGCAGCAGCACACACCGCAGCCAACGAGCCAGTATTAACACTCGCTCGCCTGCACACAAACGCCGTTTTCACGGCGACCCAGATAAATCTCAAAAAGAGTATAAGTGCTTTAAGTGTAGAAAATGTGCCCACACCCATGTGCTCACTGCTTCACACAAGTACAATCCCCATGGTAACGCGCCCAGAGCGCTCTCTCATAAAGCGGCCTCACACCGCTCGAGTACTAAATGTAGTAAATGTGCCCACACTCCCGTGTTCACAACTACTCGCTGCTCGCTCTGTCACTCAGTTACCTCAAATTGCTACGGCTCAAGCCGCAGGGGTATTAAGTGTAGAAAAAGTGCCCACTCCCGTGTGCTCACTGCCTCACACAGACCAGGTTCCCATGGCAACGCGTCCAGAGCGCTATCTCTTAAAGCGGAAACTTTCCGCTCGAGCATCAAGTGTAGGAAATGTGCCCACAGCCCTGTGCTCACACCTGCCCACTGCCCGCTCTGCCAGACAGGTTGCAAACCTCATAAAGCCCCCAAACACTGGCCGTGTCATAAGTGCAAATCCCGCGCCAGCTCACGAGCACGCGCGCCCACTTTCAGACACCATAATCCCCACGCCGCTCTCGCGCCTGGGTTATTTGACAGCAGTTCACGCTCCATCGTCCGAGATCGAGCTACTAAATTCTGCACAGTCGGCCAGCCCTGTTCTTCTGCCCTCGTGTCCGAGCATCGGCGGCGCGTGCGCCGCCCCATCTTCTCTGATACAGGTTCCCCATCCCGCGCAACGCGGCGATCTGAACCCAGAGACCATTCGACCCCTAGCTATGCATGCAAAAGCATGGGAGGCTATTCAGGGCGCGTCAGAATGGGTGCTCAACACCATAAGACACGGTTATTCACTCCAATTTGCTCGTCGCCCTCCGTGCTTTCTAGCGCAGACGGAAACGAAAGTGAGTTTGGAAACAGCACATCTGCTTCAAGCAGAAATAACAAAGCTGCTGCGAAAAGGGGCCATAGAACAGGTGCATCCTTCCCTGAGCGAGTCAGGCTTTTACAGCCGTTACTTCCTCGTTCCCAAGAAGGACGGAGCATTAAGACCTATTTTAGATCTGAGACATCTGAACAAGGCTCTCATGAGACGGCCGTTCAGGATGATTACAACCAGACAGATCCTCGCGCAAATTCGCCCAGGAGACTGGTTTATCTCTCTCGATCTGAAAGACGCGTATTTCCAGATCCAGATAACTCCCCGTCACAGGCCATTTTTGAGATTCGCCTTCGACGGTCGAGCTTATCAATACACAGTCCTGCCGTTCGGCCTGTCTTTAGCACCCCGTACATTTACGAAATGCATGGACACGGCTCTCGCTCCCCTGAGGAGTCAGGGAATGCGAATTCTGAACTACTTGGACGATTGGCTCGTTCTAGCGCAGTCAGAGACAGAACTTGTGTCTCACAGAACAGCACTACTCGACCACCTGGAGGGTCTGGGTCTAGCGGTCAACTGGACCAAGAGCTCGCTCTCATCCCCGGCAGTCGATTTCCTTTCTCGGAATAGAACTGGACTCGGTGGCGATGACGGCCAGATTGTCGGAGCAGCGCGCGCACCGCATCCAGCGCCTCGCTGCATCCTTCAAAGAAGGCAACCGGGTTCCCCTGAAGGCATTTCAGCGCATTCTGGGGCATATGGCCTCAGCTGCAGCAGTGCTTCAGCTGGGTTTACTGCGCATGCGCCCGCTTCAACGCTGGCTGAGAACGCGCGTATCCCATCGAGCCTGGGCGACCGGCGGCTCGCGAATCAGAGTGACTCAGGTCTGTGTCTCAGCCCTGCAGCCCTGGCTAGCAGCCGAATGGTATCACACGGGAGTGAATATGGGAGTGGTTTCACACCGGAAAGTTGTCTCAACAGACGCGTCCAACCTAGGTTGGGGAGCGCTCTTCGAAGGCAGACCGGTCTTTGGCCACTGGTCAGACCAGGAGAATCTCCTACACATAAACTGTCTAGAGATGCTCGCGGTCGAGAAAGCGCTCATGCACTTCCTCCCTTTCCTCCATGGTCACCATGTTCTAGTCCGCACGGACAACACTTCAGTAGTGGCCTATGTGAACCGCCAGGGCGGTGTCAGATCAAAGCAACTCTGCGCCCTGACGGAACGCCTCCTCGTATGGGCTCAGCACTCTCTGCGCTCTCTGAGAGCATCGCATGTGCCTGGCCATCTGAACGAGGGCCCCGACAGACTGTCCAGGGACAACGTTCCCCCTGGGGAGTGGTCTCTACACCCCCAAACAGTCCAGTCGCTGTGGCGCCGCTTTGGCAGAGCGAAAGTCGACCTCTTTGCGTCAAAAGACAACGCACACTGCCCAGCGTTCTTTTCGAAGAGCGAGGACGCGCTGGCCCAGCCTTGGCCCAGCGGCCCGCTATATGCGTTTCCACCAGTCTCTCTGCTGCCTCAGGTCATCGAGAGAGTCAGGAAAGCGCGCCACACAGTGCTCCTCATAGCCCCGTTCTGGGAGAACCAAGCTTGGTTCCCGGAACTCATACAATTGGCAGACTCAGCCCCTTGGCCGATTCCGGTGCGGAGAGACCTTCTCTCTCAAGCCCGCGGCTCGATTTGGCATCCCCACCCAGAGGACTGATCTCTGCATGCGTGGAGCCTCAACAATTACATGCTGATCTACCAGAAGGGGTGATGAACACGATCATACAATCTAGAGCCCCCTCCACGAGGCGGCTCTACACGTCTAAATGGTCTGTGTTTAACAAATGGTGCACTACCAGAGGGCTCAATCCACAGACATGTGGGGTCTCGCAAGTATTGTGCTTCCTTCAAGAGCTACTGGACGCGGGCAGGTCCCCCTCCACGCTCAAAGTCTATGTCGCGGCCATTTCAGCGCTCTCTGTTTCAGAGCCGGGCCGCGCATTAGGAAGGAACGAGTTTGTCATCCGCTTCCTTAGAGGAGCGAGGAGGATGAACCCCCCGCGACCCCCTTCGGTTCCTATGTGGGATCTTTCACTGGTCTTAGACGCACTGAAAGCACATCCCTTTGAACCCTTAGAAACTGTGGATATGAAATACCTCACGCTCAAAACCGTTTTTCTGATAGCACTGTCTTCAGTAAAACGTGTGGGAGACCTTCACGCGTTATCCACTAACGCTGCGTGCCTCGAGTTCGGACCCAATGACTCTAAAGTTATTCTCAGACCGAGGCATGGGTACGTCCCAAAAATTTTGGGCACTCCCTTCAGAGCGCAGGTCATTTCCCTTTCAGCCCTGCCGAATACTGGCTGCGAGGCAGATAGTCACCTCCTCTGCCCAGTTAGGGCGCTGAGAAGCTATATTTTGCGCTCCGCCGCCTTCAGGCGTTCAGAGCAGCTTTTTGTTTCGTTTGGTGGGCGCACCAAGGGTCTCGCCGCCTCGAAACACACCCTGTCCAGATGGATAGTCGATGCTATCGCAGCTGCTTACGCATCTAAAAACCTGCAGTGCCCTTTGGGCATTCGGGCACACTCCACCAGAGGCATGGCCTCATCGTGGGCGTGGTCCAGTGGGATTCCCATTCATGACATTTGTGCAGCGGCAGGCTGGGCCTCCCCCCTCCACATTTGTTAGGTTTTACAACCTGGAAGTTCCCGCTTTGCAGGCCAAAGTGCTATCAGTCTAAGTCTCGCGTAAGCCAGCCCACTGTCTGTGCGCGGGCTACGCTGCTGATTTAGCTCTACTGGTTGAGCTACACTATATGGAAGTGTTAGTTGGACCGGCTGTGCCGCTCCCTGCCCCATATTATGTGCTTGTGTACTGTGGTATCTTGGCCGCCCAGCTCCGCTTCGCGTTCCCTGGGCTCCCCATGGGATTCATTCAGGATGCTGGGCGCGCGCACGGCGTTGACAAAGGTGTTCCCGCAGCGTAAGCTAGCTTACGCAATACGAGAGAACCTCTCGTAAGAGAACGTACTCGGTTACTAACGTAACCTCTGTTCTCTCTAGAGAGGGAACGAGTATTGCGTAACCCGCCGTGCTCTCGCCACGAGCTCATTTCGCTTCATGCGACAGAAACCAGCGAAGCAGCCTCTGTTCCTTGCTTATATACGCTAAGCCACACCCCTAATGACGGGCTGTGACGCACTAAGCGCGCCAAGCGCGCTCATTGGACGTGACGTCACGCGCAAGGCTCAGCCATAGGCTGCTGCAGTTGCCGCAGAGCAGCCAATGGGCACGCGATTCGCTTGCCCTAGGTCTGCAGGCTGCCGCACTGCGTTGACAAGTTTTAAAAAAATTAGGATAATTTTTGGCTTCAGTATCTCGAGAAAGGAGACTTTCCCGCAGCGTAAGCTAGCTTACGCAATACTCGTTCCCTCTCTAGAGAGAACAGAGGTTACGTTAGTAACCGAGTACGTTTTTGTGCTATAATGACCTCTTATCAAAATATCAAGGAAAAACAGATTTCTTGATTCATGACCCCTTTAAGCAAAAAAGAAGAAAAAAAAAGTTATTGTGGTTTGAAATGTTAAGACAATAGATTGAAAACCAAAATATAAATATTCAGTAATTTTTGCATTTGTGAAAATTTTGTGGAACATGTTAATATGATGAACTTCATCAGTTTAAATTGTGCTTAAGTGCAGAAACACTTTTTTTTGGCCACTGCGTGTTTGACAGGCTTATTTGCATTAACTAATTTTATGACTGAACTTGCTTTACGGCAAAGTCTGTCAAGACCAATTTCAACTTTTATTCATCTATTCACTTACCCTCCACAGTAATCTGAGTTGATAACACAGATCTCTTTTTGCTGTAAACTGTACATGTGTATTCTCCTTTATCTTCAGCTGTCAGATTGTCCAGACGGAGGGAGAAGTTTCCATGTTGAATGTCATCAGTAAAGAAATGAGCTCTATCCTTATAATGCTGGGCCTCTGCTCGACTCTCACCATCTTCATACAGATGAACCAGAGCCTTAGTGTCTTTTCTTCTCCACTCCACCTTCAGACCCTTCACTGATAAAGGTTTAACACTATAACAGGGCAAAACCACTGAAGATCCAGCAGGAACACGTGTGTCTTGAGAATATGCCACAGTGAACCCTGAAAATGAAAATGCAGTTGGTTTCTAATGTGAAGTATTATGAGGGGGATTTTTATCTATCTATCTATCTATCTATCTATCTATCTATCTATCTATCTATCTATCTATCTATCTATCTATCTATCTATCTATCTATCTATCTATCTATCTATCTATCTATCTATCTGTGTCTGTCTGTCTGTCTGTCTATCTGTCTTGTCTGTCTGTCTTTTTTCTCAATCGCTTTGGCACATTTTTCTTAACACTCATTTGAAACTCCTTTTAACTGTAAGCTCAATTGTCACATCTGTTTTCACGGAACACCAGAACTCCAAGGCATGTCTGCAAAACATTTAATTCCTGCTTCAAAACCTTGTTATTGTGTCAATAAATTGGCCAATGCCACCAAAATAAATAGTGTGTTTTTTTTTTCATCATGTAAGCCACAGTGGTCAAAATGTTTAGATGTTTTTTCACCATGGAAATATTTGTTATATACAAATTTCATGTTTGTTTTTTTTTCTATTATTTTGTTGACTCTAACTGCTTTCTATATTGTACAGGAATGTCAGTTTTGTCTGCGTAAATACAGATTCAGGGAGTAAGCAGAAAGTGACTGGGAAAAGTCAACACTGTCGTACACAAAAAGAAAATGAACATTTGCAGGGATGGGCAGTATTTCAGATACATGTATTTAAAATACGTATTTGAAATATAAAATGCTATTTTGTATTTTAAAGCCTTTGGGCAAAAAAAAAAAAACTAATGTAATTTGTATTTAAATACATTTAAGATGAGTACTTGTTGTAGCCAATTTTAATGTGTTATATGTTTTTTGTTGGTGGTTAAGTTGCATGAGGGTGACGTTCTTCCACCTGCACACCAGGGGGCATAGGCAGGGCATCACAGGCTATATGAGGAAGTTACAGGTGAATAGCGTCAGGGAATTAGGATCTGGAAGCCACACAGTTTTTCAACCGTGCATGCGTGCATGTGTGTGATGGATTTTGTCATGTCCAGCTACTAACATCATGTTTAATGTTGCAAATTTACGAGCTCGAGTTACATCAGCAATGCAAGCAGCAGTGTTTGTAAGTCATTTTACTCTGCATAAAATAAAGTGAAAAAACGAGTTCCATGGCAGACCTGATTTCTTGCACCGTACGCGTTGGAGACGACTTCAAATTCCCTCAAGTGTTTTTTTTTTTTGGTACGATCGCCACTACATTAAGTTGAAAAACTACGCTTCAATGGACGGATCGTGCGGATGTTGGAGGGCAGAAGCACAGCGCTCCAGCTGATTTCAATGAGTGAACGCCGACAGGAGAAATTGGACACTGAGAAATGAAGGTGGGCTAAAGCAACGCTGGAGAATAACGGTAGGATTGTTTTGGAATTGTTATAAGCTGTGTGGAAGAGATAGGACTTCTCACAATCAGGATATAGGTAAATCCTGTTTCAATTTTAAAATAAAGACTTCGGCAGCTTGTCTAATCATTGGCATAATGAGTAACGTGGATTTGAATGCACCTGTCAATCAAAGTGAAACGGTGAATGAACTTGGTAAAAGACCAGTTAAACTCACGATTAAAGCTTTGGAAGAAAAAATATTATCACTTCAAAAGGAAAGGAACCTTAGGATAAAGAAACTTTATAAACTAAGAAAGGAAGTTGAGCAACTGATGCTTTCAAAAGAAAATGTAGATTCTATATGATACTTTTTTAAAGTTGAGTGTGGAAACAACAGAACTGCATGAATCATTGAAACCTTTGCTACCAAAAGAGGAAATGTCAAAACAAAATAAATGGTTTGAAATCGAAATGAACAGTAATACAGAAATAATTAAAAGAATTAAAGAGTGGTTGCTTGACATTAAGGAGCAATGCAAGGATGTTGATGATGATGGTGATTTTGATGATGATGATGAAGTTGACAGTGCTGCGCCACACATGACTGTGATCACTCATGAAATCGGTCCAAATGACAGTGTTTCAAATGTTGGTGGTAGAAAGTGTACATCAGCTTCTTGCTCCAGCCACAGGTCTTTAAAGTCATCAACCTCCTCTGCATACCTAAAAGCAGAGGCTGAAAGGGCAGCTCTTCTTGCTAGGGCAGCTACCCTAAAAGAAAAGCATGAACTGGAGGTACAGGAGGAACAAATTAGACAAAAGAAGGAGGTGCTTGAACTGCAAAGTCAAATTGCTGCTCACACAGCAAAGGTTAAGGTGCTTAAGTACAGAGGTTCTGATGTGCAAAGCTCCAGTGCACATTCTGATGGAATGAATTCATATCTGAAAAGGTCAAAGTACAAATCCTCTCTGAGATCCTCTGCTATGGAATTTGTTCCACAAAGTTCAAGCTATCATTTCAATCATCCACCAAAAGGAGGCAGCAAAGCCACAGTGTCAATGGAGACATGTCTCAAGGATTCAAGCCATCAGTTCAATCATCTACCAAAAGGAGGCAGCAAAGCCACAGTGTCAACGGGGGCACGACCTAAAGAAACTATTTTTCAACAAGGTGGAACAAAAGTTCATGTTCCGCTTCACAAACCAAGCATGCCTCAACAATCCCAGCAAACCAATCACACCACATATCACACACAGGAAACGGCCATGCTTTCCACGCAGGAGTCCATGCAGCGTGATGGTTTAGTGCAAACCAACGTGGAACAAGGAAATATTCTCACTATTATGCAAAGGCAAAATGACATAACTGCTTTGCTAGTACAGCAGCAGTCTTCACTATCATTACCCCCAAGGGATATACCAACCTTTGATGGAGACCCTCTCGAATACAGCACATTCATTAGAGCATTTGAAAATGGAGTAGAAGGAAAGGCTGCTAGCAATCAAGATTGTTTGTACTTTTTAGAGCAGTATACCAAAGGACAACCTAAGGAGTTGGTCAAGAGCTGTCAACACATGCCACCTGAAAGGGGGTATCAAAAGGCCAAGACACTTCTTCAGAAATGCTTTGGAAATGAACAAAGAATTTCCACAGCTTACATGGAGAAAGCTCTGGGATGGTCACCAGTGAAAGCAGAAGATGTCAAGGGCTTGCAAGCCTTTGTTTTGTTTCTACGGGTTTGTTGTAACGCAATGGAGGACATTAGCTACATGATAGAAATGAATATGCCATCCAATATGCGTGCTATAGTCTTGAAGCTACCATATAAGTTGAGGGAAAGGTGGAGAAACACTGCTTATGAGTTGCAGGAAAGGCACTGTCGTCAAGCGGGTTTCAGTGACATTGTCAGTTTTCTTGAGAGGCAAGTATCTATTGCCTCTGATCCACTCTTTGGAAACATTCAGGACACATCCATCTTACCATTAAAATATAACGTTGGACATAAAGTCTCACAGGTTCGCTTCAAGGGAAGGGGAAGCAGTTTTGCTACTTCTGTGGAAGCTGTTAATACTGGAAACACACATCAAGTGCAACAAGAGAAAAATGTTATTGATAAGTCAACAAAGGTGACGTGTCTGCTGTGTGAGGAGGGCCACAGATTGGAGTGGTGCCCCAGAATGGAGAAGAAGCTGCACAGAGAGAAAATCGACTTTCTAAAGGTGAAAGGTGTTTGTTTTGGGTGTTTGACTGTTGGACACATGGGCAAAGACTGTCATAGACGTCTAACTTGCAAGTTGTGTAACCTGAAACATCCTACCTGCCTCCATATCCATTCAAAGGAAAAGGAAACCAAATCAGAGGACACACACCAAGAAACAAGTCATGTAGTTTCTCCTAAGACTTGTGGCCATATAGGGGCCGGTGCACAAGACTGTGTTTTGCCAATTATGCCCGTACAAATCAAGGCTGTGAAAGGTAGTAAGATGCTAAAAACGTATGCATTTTTAGATTCCGGTAGCACAGCCACTTTCTGCTCTGAGCGACTCATGAGGGAACTAAAGGTGAGAGGAAGAAACACCAAGATCCTGTTGAGAACCATGAGCCAAGAAAAGTTTGTTGACAGTCATGTTATCTCAGGACTGGAAGTATCTGCACTCAATAGTAACACTTTCTTTGAATTGCCTGATGTATTTACACAATATGAGATGCCTGTGACTCGTGATAACATTCCACGACAAGAAGAGTTAAGTGCCTGGCCACATTTGCACTCAGTGGAAATTCCTGTCATCAATTCTGATGTGGAGCTATTGATTGGAACCAACGTTTCAAGAGTAATGGAACCATGGCAAGTGGTAAACAGCAAGGATGGAGGACCCTATGCTGTCAGAACCCTATTGGGATGGGTTATCAATGGACCACTAAGAGGAGGCAATGCTATTGGAAGCAGCTATCCTACCATTACAGTCAACCGAATATCTATTGCTAACATAGAGGAACTGTTGGTGAAGCAATATAACCACGACTTTAATGAGAAATCCACTGAGGAAAAGCCAGAAATGTCCAGAGAAGATCTCAAGTTTATAGAAATTCTGAACAGTTCAGTTGAACTCAGCAATGGTCATTACTGCATGAGATTACCTTTCAGGGAGGAAAATGTTATCCTGCCTAACAACCGTCATGTTGTTGAACAAAGGGCCCTCTGTTTGAAAAGGAGATTCAAGAAAAATGCTACCTTTAAAGAAGAATACACTCACTTTCTCAGTGATGTCATAAACAAAGGATATGCAGAAAAGGTCCCAGAAAATCAAAGGAAAGGAAAAGAAGGAAAAGTCTGGTACATCCCGCATCATGGCGTGTACCATGCGAAAAAGGGAACCTTGAGGGTAGTATTTGACTGTGGTGCAAGCTTTAAGGGGATGTCGCTTAACAGTCACCTACTTCAGGGACCTGATTTGACGAATTCATTGCTTGGAGTTCTGTTAAGGTTTCGTCAAGAAGTTGTAGCAGTGATGGCTGATATCCAGGCAATGTATCATCAAGTTAAAGTGACAAAACAGGATGTTGATTTTCTACGCTTCCTGTGGTGGCCAGCTGGTGAATTAACACAACATCTTACTGAATATAGAATGATTGCTCATCTATTCGGTGCAATATCATCACCCAGCTGTGCCAGTTTTGCCCTAAGAAAAACTGCTGAGGACAACAGGGCAAAGTTTCAGTACACGTGACGGACACAATCAAGCATAATTTCTATGTGGATGACTGTTTGAAGTCCTTGCCTTCAGAAGCAGAGGCCATAGCCCTGGTGAGAGACCTAACAACTGTATGCCAATTGGGGGGGTTTCGGCTGGTGAAATGGATTAGCAACAGCAGGTCAGTGTTGGAATCTATTGATGTGGAAAAAAGAGCTAAGGAAGTGAAACAATTGAATCTCAAACACTTGGACTGCAATGGTGTGCAGAAACTGACACCTTCAGGTTCAAAATGGCAGTTCAGGAAAGACCATTGACAAGACGAGGTATATTGTCTGTAATAAGCTCAGTGTACGATCCTATTGGATTTTTAGCACCCTTTGCCTTACCTGCCAAGTTGTTGCTGCAAAATCTCTGTAGGTTGAACTGTGGTTGGGATGATCACATTTCCCCAAATTACCAACTACAGTGGGTGGGGTGGCTAGAAGATCTAAGAAAGCTCAACACATTTAGCGTACCAAGATGCATCAAGCCCAAAGATTTTGGACAGCTTACAAGTGCCCAATTACATCACTTCTCAGATGCCAGCGAGGATGGTTATGGCACAGTATCGTATCTGAGAATGCAGAATGACAAGAAGAAAATTCATCTTGCCTTTATTCTTGGAAAAGCGAGAGTTGCTCCATTAAAGAAAGTGACAATCCCAAGGATGGAACTAACTGCTGCCGTACTTGCAGTTCGAATTGATAGGATGTTGAAAACAGAATTGCAGCTAGAGTTGGAGAATTCAACCTTTTGGAGTGACAGCACAACTGTGTTAAAATACATCAGGAATGAAAAAAGGCGTTTTCACACCTTTGTGGCCAATAGGATCTCCACAATAAGAGAAACCACTGCTGTCTCACAGTGGAGGTACGTCGATACAAAGCAGAATCCTGCTGATGAGGCTTCACGCGGGGTGAAAATTGATTACCTGCTCACGAGCAGCAGATGGATCCATGGCCCAGGAATGGCCTGTTAACATTGTGGATTCTGTCTCTATCAGCAGTGATGACCCAGAGGTCAAAGGAGAGGCTACAGTAAATGCTGTAGTCATTGAAGATGTCCTAAATGTAACAAACACTGTCAACACAGATACTGTACACAGAATGCAACAAATCAGTTGATGACTTATTTCTCTTCATGGAAAAGGCTAAAGATCTCAGTTGCTTGCTTTCTACAGGTGAGAAAGATGTTGTTGCTGTTGAGTCAGAAGAGAAGAGAAATACAAGCTTCTGTGTCCAGCAGTGGACTTGATAAAGTTCAACAAAAGAACAAAGTGGAAAAGGAGATGCAAAGATTCAGAACTACACTGGCTGGTCAAACCATGTGCCCTGAAGATCTTGAAATTGCTGAAAGTGCCATCATTCAATACTGTCAACTAGATAAGTTCAAAGAAGAAATCACTGTTTTGAAAGGGGGGACATCTGGAGTGAAGAAAAGCAGCCATATTTACAAACTTGATCCAGTGTTAGAAAAGGGGCTCTTGAGAGTGGGTGGAAGGCTCAGTAAAGCAGCAATGCCTGAGTGCATAAAAGATCCAGTCATTTTGGCTAAAGACCAACATATCTCCACTCTCATTCTTCGCCACATTCATGAGCAGTTAGGACATTGTGGAAGAAATAATCTGCTTTCTAGACTTCGTCAGCGGTATTGGATCATCAGCGCAAATGCTGCTGCTAGAAAGATTATTTCATCCTGCGTCATTTGTAGACGTTTTAGAGGAAAGCTGGGTGAACAAATGATGGCAGATTTGCCGAAAGACAGACTCCAACCTGACCTCCCACCATTCACAAGTGTGGGTGTCGACTACTTCGGGCCTTTTGAAGTGAAGAGAGGCCGCAGCTTTATAAAACGCTATGGTGTTATCTTCACCTGCATGGCCAGCAGGGCAGTGCATTTGGAAATAGCATATTCATTAGATACCAGTTCTTGCATCAATGCACTGCGCAGATTTATATCTAGAAGAGGCCAGGTATCGCACATTAGATCAGACAACGGAACTAATTTCGTTGGAACAGAACGTGAGCTGAGAGAGGCTCTGTCTGCTCTTAATCACCAAAAAATTCAAAAGGCATTACTTCAGTCAGGAGTGAAATGGAGCTTCAACACTCCTACTGCATCACATCATGGTGGAACATGGGAACGAATCATTCGCATGGTCAGACAGGTGCTGAACTCAGTCCTTCATCAGCAAAGTGTGGATGATGAAGGGTTACAAACTCTTCTATGTGAGGTGGAAGCCATATTAAATGACCGTCCCATCACCAAAGTGTCAAATGATTCTAACGATCTGGAACCCTTGACCCCTAATCACATCCTCCTGTTGAAAGGCAAACCTGCACTTCCACCTGGGCTTTTCGAGAAGAGTGATTTATACACAAAACGACGTTGGAGGCAAGTTCAGTTCTTATCGGATCTCTTCTGGCACAGATGGATCCGGGAGTACTTACTTCTGTTACAGGAACGACAACGGTGGTCTAAGGACAAGAGAAGCTTCATCATTGGAGACATAGTCATTGTGGCGGACTCTACTGCCCCTCGCGGATCCTGGTTATTAGGGAAGGTACTGCAGACCTTTCTTGACTCACGAGGACTTGTGCGGTCTGTTAAAGTCCAGACCAAATGCAACATTCTGGAGAGACCAGTCACAAAGATTTGTCTTCTGCAAGAAGCTGGATAAAGACTGATATATTAGACATATGTATGCTCACATGGACATTATAAACTGAAAGCACGTATGTGCATGATGGACATTTTTTTGGCTCCATTGTTTGTATGGTGTTAAATTGTTACATTATAGAGTAACAATTGGGGGCCGGTGTGTTGTAGCCAATTTTAATGTGTTATATGTTTTTTGTTGGTGGTTAAGTTGCATGAGGGTGACGTTCTTCCACCTGCACACCAGGGGGCATAGGCAGGGCATCACAGGCTATATGAGGAAGTTACAGGTGAATAGCGTCAGGGAATTAGGATCTGGAAGCCACACAGTTTTTCAACCGTGCATGCGTGCATGTGTGTGATGGATTTTGTCATGTCCAGCTACTAACATCATGTTTAATGTTGCGTGCAAATTTACGAGCTCGAGTTACATCAGCAATGCAAGCAGCAGTGTTTGTAAGTCATTTTACTCTGCATAAAATAAAGTGAAAAAACGAGTTCCATGGCAGACCTGATTTCTTGCACCGTACGCGTTGGAGACGACTTCAAATTCCCTCAAGTGTTTTTTTTTTTGTGGTACGATCGCCAATATAAATTTGTATTTTCAAAATACATAAAATACTTTTTGCCAGTCAACCTCTTTCTCAGGGTGATTTTGTGCTTCAACTAGTTCAGTTGAGTGGGAAACAGTCCATGATGTGTGTAGTGTCAGTGGTAAGAGCGCCCTCTGCTGGTGTTCAAGAGCATCACAGCTGGCGGGAGTGACAGTGTTTATACAGTACTGATGTATCATGTAGCTGATGCTGTTCAGAGCTGTGATGTTCCTCCATGTTCAAAAATGTTCAGCAAACTCTATATAAAACTCCACATATAGCCTACATATACAGTACATATACATACTTGATTGGTTGATTGGTAATATTGTGATTCCTATTTCATTACAATGGCAGGCCAATTGCCAATTTAACAAACATTACAAACATTCCATGTCATCATTATTTTTTTTTATGGAATTTAACATATCTGACAGATTTTGATCAATGAACGGATAATTTTACATGTGATGGCTCATACAATGAAATAATTGTTTAGAAGTTGTGAAGAGTTTGACAGTTTCACTGAGAATCAGCTCATCAGTTTTGATCCGTGTGCATTTAGTCATTGTGCAAATTGTAGACAATTGAACTTTAGGCTGTTTCTCAATTCCAAGAACGCCAAGAGCGGACTTGCGTTCTCGTCGAGACCGGTCTTCCCTTACGGAACAAAAATATATGGGAATATACTGCACAATATAATGCTATATCTTACATAATACATTTCCATATATGTGAAACTAGTGCTTATATTTTTCAATATACTGCAATATATGCATTGACCATATGGTTAAAAATTAATACATATAAATGAAGACAAAAATAGCATTACATGTAATATTCACAAAGTTGTATCCTTTATCATGGAATGAGTTACAACAGATCTCTAGTTCCCAGCATGCTTTGCTTCTGACTGACTGTTAAAGGAGAGCAAATGTTAAAATTAAGTGTTACTTAAAGTGTTTTGCTCAATATTAATATGGGGGAGATCTATTAGTGTTTTCTGGTGTGTGTGAGTTTTTGGGGTTATCGTTGTGCTGAAGAGTCGAGCCTGTGGTTCAGTTTATGATTGGCTGAATATAATTAAGACTATAATTACTACATTTTAAAAGTAATGTCTGTGCACTCCTCAGCTCAGTGATAGACTCTTGGCTAAATGCTTTAGTACATCCAGGTGTGCTTTTGATATCTAGCTTGAAAATATGAAACCTTTATAAATGTAAATAATTAAATAATATAATAAATATTACATTATATATTTCTCTATATATGTGTGTTTATTTTGCATGAGTAAATATATTTGCAATATATTACACATGCAATTACCATGTCTGACCACATATACATCTATATTATGAAGTGTATTACTGAATATAAAATTACATAAATTATTATATATTAGTAAAAATATTGTCACAGATTTTTCAATATATGAAAAGCAGCAATTCCTTATGTATTATTCAATATATTGTAATATATTAACACAATATATTATTCTGTATATTTTCAAAAATACTGTTAAACCATTTAATATATTAATCATTCTTATATGGGAAATATATTTTCGTTCCGTAAGGATAGCCAGGCGACCGTGGAAGAACTCGGAAGGACGCGAGGACACAGACATGTGTGTGTGAGGATTGAGAAGTGCTTCTTAACTGACTAGGGCTAGGCTATCTCTCAGCAAATAGCGGTTAACGACCAAAGCACAATAAATACAACATAACATCACAAACAAATGTCACAACCTATTAAGATCTCTTTCATATTATTATGTTTTCATATAAGTTTTTATCTGTTTTATTTTACTGTGTGTATGAACATGAGTAACCTGTGTGTTACTTGTCAATGTTAAGATTCTTTTTAAAATGCCAATAAAATACTGGCGCTCTCCCTCTGGTGCTCCTCATTTGGGACTCACACTTGTTATCTTCGCGGTAGCTGTATTTCTTTTGTATTTTGAGAGGATTTGATGGTAGCCTAGTTATTAATATTTATGCAATAATTATGGTTAATTTTTGCCATTGAAAATAATACAACCTTTTTTTTCTGATTAAAAAAAATATATATTTTTTTAATGAATGCAGTATTTCAGATTAACACTGAGACTAGGCCTTTTAAATCCAATTTTTAAAGTCAGGGGTTACATGTATAGCTCTCTGTGGAGAGGCTTGTGAATACTCTAGTATTGTTTTGGACAAAATGACTTACTTTTAAGATGTGGATTTGAATTTATTTTATTTTTAGAAATTCTCAAATAATACTTTTTGTCAAGGTTTATAAAAAAATCAATTTTGATATGAAGTGTACACATTTTTGCATTATTATCACTGCATTTTGTTACACGTAACATTAAAATTCAATAAAACATTTACAAAAATAAACAGGAATGCTTTATCACAGCTTAATCTGGATCTGATCTCCTTTCAACCTCTTATTTCAGTCTTCTGACTCTGCTGTATTCTGCTGTATGGTAATAATCCTACCAGTTCATTTGTGTTTATAATTGTGTGTGTGTGTGTGTGTGTGTGTGTGTGTGTGTGTGTGTCACTACTGATGTTTTAGAGTTTCACCCCTTCATTGCTGAACACTTTTGTATTTGCATCTTGGCCGATTTGTAGAGAATTTTTGTGTTTTTGCCGATTTTTCCATTCATTTTTGACCGAAGAGCACAAGTGTGACTATTTTTTTACGACCACTTGTCATGCCCTCAATTTTTTTGGTGTTCACATTCCAAATGCCATAAAAGTCATCAAGTTTCGTACCATTCCAATGAAACTGTGATTTTTAGAAATTCAAACCAGAAAATGTTCCGTTCAGAAATGACCGAAGAGCACCATTTCCAGCCAGCAGATTTTTGTCATCACTTTATTAAAATTAAGCAAAAGCAATAGACAAATGTTTACTTTCACGAGCTGTCACGTATTTCGAGCTTGCAGAGGGAATCTCTTAAGTGAGAACAAGAAGTTTAAAGCTTACAAGCTTCAGTACGTCGACCGCCCGCAGCGTCTTCTGGGATTTTTAATGGTTCGAGAATTTGACCCGAACACATCCGGGCACTTTTATGCGTCCTTGTACTTGCGTTCTTGAATATTACCCTGGGTCTCAATGTCCATACTATCCATCCTAAACAGTATGTGAGATTCAAATAAGTGTGTCCCAAAGAATACTATGTTGAAAAGAGTATGCCAGAAGTCACCGGATGGTCTACTATTTCCGAAAGTGTGGATCCATGCACACTCTAAAGGCTAATATTGCCCACAATCCACTGCACTTATGGAGGAGGAACAACTAACACAAGCAAAAAGTGTTACAAAAAACTACAAAACATGGTGAATATGCGCAACCGACAGTAAAAGGTTTAGATAAAGGTTTGAGTGACTAATCAAAGTTTAACCTGATAAAAAAAAAAAATATATATATATATTTATTTAAATGTTATCCGTCTTATATTTCATCTGCAATAACAGTGTGGACTTTTATTAAGATCCATTTAGCCATTCAATTTTAAATTCATCATTATGCATTAATATGAGGAGAGTCTCCGCATGAAAGACCCGTGACTGCAGATCAACGTGCTTCTGCATTTCTCTCCCATACGGTAGGAAATTAAATGTGGAGGATTTTTATCTTTGACAAGATGATTGACAGGCCTGTTTGTGTGACAGGATGCGTGTAACTAAGCGACAGAGAGAAACCGTTAAAGACGCAATTGTATGACGTGATAGTATATCCCAAAACGTGTCTACTCTTCTGCTACACACTCAATTGTATGCACTTTTCCTTCACCAAAAGAGTACATACTTTTAGGGCGTAGTATAAGTAGGCGAATTGAGACGCAACATTGGAATTGAACTTCGAACTTCAACGGTTGATGATGACGTAGTACGAGAACACAAGGGCGCAAGATCGCTGAAAAACGCATGTTGAGAAACAGCCTTACTCTTTTGCACACATGTGCCAAAGCACAAGCAATTTACTTAAATCAATAAGAAATTCAGATCTGATCTGAACACATTGTTTTGAGGAAAAAAGTCACATTTGAGAATTGATAAAAACTGTAATTGTACTGTTTTTCCCCCCACTGGACTCTGAGTGCGACATCAGGATTTTACATGATGAGTGTTACACTTAAGAGTCCAATGAAGATGAAGACAATAAAATAAAAGTAAATTAAATATATATTTATTAAATAACACAAACTCAGGTAGATTCACAGACAAACAGCGACGAATCAGGGTTTCTACACACAAGCAATAACAGACAAAAGGAATAGAAGAATTTGAAGCGATTAACAATGTTGCCAAATGCTTTCAATAGAAAGTAGCTAAAACTGGTCGCTAAATATCGCCAGATGATGTCATACTGGCGAGTCCACTGATCTGATCAGTTGTGAGTCTCGGAATCTAGGTTTGTCCAAGAAGTTGCTAGATTTGTCACTATAGGAGATACGTCTCAAAAGGGATGGGGAAGTCGCTAAATCTAGCACAAAAAAAAGCTAAATTGGCAACACTGGTGCTTAAATACACAAGATAACTTATAAAACTTATACCATATAATGACACAACTTTACATGCAATTTTTTCTTGCACTTCATCAGCAAGAAAAGTCTCATTTGTCAGTTTATGGGATAGATTAAGGGATGAACTACAGGTTCTGTTTTTGCCAATGTTTGTGCCATCAGTGTTTTGAAAGATATTTTTAAAAGTGTTTTAAGGCATTTAGTAGTAAGTAAATTGCACAATGTTACATCATTTTTTGGTTTGTTTGTTTGAATGATAAATCTGAACTCTGCCTTAGTTTCAGACTAAGACCTCAATGTCCTTCAGTTCTGACAGGATATTTTATCATTTCACCATTATCCACTCATTTAGTCATTTTGTGTTGTTTTTTTTATACCTTTCGCTGTGACTGTTGAATGTTTAATTGAGTTAAACTTTATTGTGGGCTGGTCTGTTATTCTTGTATCATGTTGAAAGTTTGATCATGTGAAAGTCTGGCTATTTGGGATTAAAGCCTCGCTGAACCATTAACTCTTTCCAAAGTATTCTGTTTAGGCTATTTAATCATTATTAACATGTATCGCTTGTCTTCTCTACTTTCTCTTAATCTTCAAGTCCCAAATGGACTACAACAAATAATAATATTTGTACCGTATTGTGTTCTGCAGTAGATCAGACAGCAGAGCAGAAGTGCAGATCCAGATGCAGCAATCGAGAGAATCAACACCATTATATGTAAAGCAGAGAAACCTGTGAAACACAGACATCAGTTTCTGAACACAGGGGTTATGGGGTAAATGTACTTCTCTATTACCATAAACAGTATATTGTTTATTAGTGCAAATATGTATTGTTTTTAACACACACACACACACACACACACACACACACACACACACACACACACACACACACACACACACACACACACACACACACACACACACATACACACACACATACACACACACACACACACACACACAAAGGAACTGTCCTAAGGGTCATAAGGTGTTCACATTGTAATACCTGTCATTATACACGTTTGTGTCCTCATAAACCATATAAATACAAGGACACACACACACACTCACACACAAACACCCACAAACAAACACACACTTAAGGAAAGAAAATATATTTCCATATATTTATGATCAATATATCAAATAGTTTGAATATATTGAAAAATATATATGAAATAATATATAGCGTTAATATGTTACAATATATTGAATAATACATGAAGAATTCCGGCTTTTCATATCTTGAATAATATTCGACAATATACTTACTATGTTGTACACTGTAAAATATAACTAGAGTTTACGCCAAAAACTTGAGGAAACCCATTGCATTAAATTTCTCAAGCATGTTTTAAGTCGTACATTTTTAATACAAATACATACAAAAGGAGTGTTGGGACAACGATAGACTATGCATGTATTTATAATTATTAAACTGCAAATACTTTGTGTGAAATTTAGCACAATTAATGGAAAAAACTAATAAATAATAAAACTAAAAAACATCAACGTAATACGGAAGCTCTAAGAGGCCTGGGATTTATCATTTATCTTCCTTGTTTTCTTGTGATCGTGACATAATCGTGTGATCTGAAAATAAAGGTTGAGCTCAGCAGACGGACAAGACACTTCAGCATATGTGTTACAAATATCAAAGTTCACATTCTGAAATCGGAATAATGTATGCTTTGTAACGTGTGCGCATACACCTGAATTCACCTTGTACTGTTGTGTTTATGTATTTATGTTGTATTGTAGTATTGTTTTTATTCGTACAAACTGCAAATGCTTCAATACTGATTTTGTTAACAGCATGCATTTTGAAGCAGTTAATGATTTAAATGTTAAATTAATAATTCAACAACATAACACTTTGCTCATATGGAAACTGTAATTCTAGTACAACGACATAGAATTTGCACTGTCTTGAAGAGTCTGAAATAGATGTTGCTCAATCTATCAGGAAATAAAATACACGTATCATGACTTATTCAGTGAAATTACGCTGACAGCTTTATTTCCAAGATGATTTGAATTTGAATACGATATAGTGCAATATAGTAACAGAGGCTTGTATTATTATTTATTGTATATTCAAATAAATTTCTGCAACTAAACCCAGATATGTTAATGTTTAATATTTCCTGCATTATACGTACATAAAGAAATATATTTTTGTGTTAGGTCGGAAGTGTCTGTGTGCAGTAGACACACGCACCTTGACGATTTCAATATATGACTTATCCTCTCTTAAAGGAGAACTCCGGTCAATTTTAACATTGAGCTCATTTTTTTGTACATTTGGAGTGCTGTCAGTACAGAGAACAACGACAAAAATCGGTGTTGCCTACACCGTGTTATCCTCTTTTTAAAATTTGCACCCTGTTGACTTCAATGGGGCAAGTTTTAAACCTGCCTTTAGCCTCTTAACATCCTTGATGTGTCATTACAAGTGCACAGGTCATGTGAGTGATTCCTTCGGAGTGAACGCGGGTGAATCTGACTGCAGTAGATGTGAAAGATAGGGATAAAAATGATGTTTATTCAGCCAGCGCAAATACCTGTATTTACATCCTGTTTTCGGTCGAAGTCCACAGTAATCGATTGTCGAGTTCACGCGCATTGGTTTAGTACCTATGATCACGCGCGTGAACTCGACAATCGACTACTGGGATTCACTGATAATACGCTGTTACTGGTGAATTTGGCCGAACCGACTATCTCCTACCTCGGCCTTCCTCCCGTCCCGCCGGCATCTGGTGCCATCGTCTGCAGTACGTGCCCACCAATGAGTGTAAGTTTCCCGCGAGTGGGCGTGGTTTCAGCACTGACAGCGGACACGCCCCCAGAGATTACTTTTTTTTTTTTTTTTCAAGATTTTGATAACTTCTTTTATTTACTTGGCATTTTTTTATCATTCATATTTGGCTGGGTGGTTAATAACAGTTTTTCTGTGGTGTGACAAACTCAGAACACATATTTAATATTGCTTTACATAGACTTTAATATTTGGGGATTATGGTGTTTAGATTGCACTCCAACAACGGCATTTTAAACAATGCACTGTATGGGATTAATATCCCGTCAAAACAGTATTGCAGTCACGGATCAAAATAATAAGCGTGAATCAAAAATTTAAAAACACATGTAAAAATAGGCTATATTGCACAAACTTAAAAAAAAATATGCAAAATGAACAGAATAACAAACAACGTGGTCACGGATCAAAAAAAATAATAAGCATGAATAATTCGTCATCCTAACAACGATCGGAGTTGTGCCTGTCTGACGATCCATCATATTCACCTTTAATGCACTTATCTACGGTGGCCCAGTAGTGCACAACACAACAAAATTTTAAAAGCAAACATAAGTTCACAACACAATGGAAATGAGCCACAACACAACGGAAGATTTACAACGCAACGAAATAAAGCCGCAACACAACAGAAATGCTCCCGACCACAAGAGTGCTCTCGGAGCGCGACAAAGTTAGTTTTGCTTGCCATTGTTATATAGAGTCAGCAGTCTTAATATATCAACACCACGATTAGTTTTAACAGTATGTAGCTAACCATTTTATATTGCCTTTTATTAATTCAAAATCACCTAAGTGCATTATAGCTGCATATTTATACTCTAGAATGCTTTGACGTGCTACCCAGAGCCATATAGAGATATATCTATATTTCTCTCTATATGGCTCTGGCGCTACCACAGCGCTCGATCCCTAAGGGAACGTCTGCCAATTCCTCCAAGTTGTTAAAACGTATAATTTGTATAAATTAAAATTATTTTTAACATTCAAAAACAGACATGTTCAAAATCCAAAGCTTGATTGTATTGATAGTAGACTGACTTACTGCAGCTGACTTTTTTCCAATACCTCCCTTCATGTATTTACAGTAAATAAACATGTTTCAAAGTTTGTAATTCCTATTAACCAGACTGACTTACAACAGGTGAAATTGAGCCATTAGCTCCCAGTATGTACAGTACACAATTTGTTTTTTTATAAAAACATTAGGCCTACTTTAAATCCCCTAGAGGTTTCTTTTTTTTTCATGTCCCAAACCTTGTAGTAGGTTTCTAGTGAGCAGACTGACGTATTACAGGAGAAACTGTTCCAATACCTTCCTGTAATTCTACAATTCACCAAATGGTTTTTATTTTTATTTATCAAATTATATTATAATAAATTACACGTTTTAACCACTTGGTGGAATTGCCAGACGTTCCCTTAGAGATAATGTGCTTAAAGGAACACACCGACTTTTTGGGACTTTAGCTTATTCACCGTATCCCCCAGAGTTAGATAAGTCCATACATACTGTTTTCATCTCCATGCGTGCTGTAACCCTGTCTGACGCAGCCACAGCTAACCTAGCTTAGCTTCTGAGAATATAGTTCCCAGTATGTAGAAGATGGCTGTGTCTCATGTGACCTTGTTATTTGTACACGCTGTGACTATACAAATCACTACATGTAAATAGGAAAATGTTGGTGTTATTTTGTCACATATTGGGAGCAGTATGCTAGCTGGAGCCATTTACCTCCAGTCTTTGTGCTAAGCTAGGCTAGCGGTGGGTGCGTCAGACAGAGTTACGGCACGCACGGAGATGAAAAGGGTATGTATGGACTTATCTAACTCTGGGGGATACAGTGAATAAGCTAAAGTCCCAAAAAGTCGGCGTGTTCCTTTAAATGATGGAGAAGAGTGGCCCAAGGTTCACCATTCAAGGAAACTGTAACTGGGCCCAATAAGTGCACTTCACTCCATGGGGAGGGGAAAGGTGCTGATGTAAGCACTACACCCAGCCAGTGTTTCTGAGACTTACTTGATAACCCAAAACCAATTAGATTAAATCTGAGATAATAATCTTGTGATGTTGGGTGTAACCAAAGTCCTTTTAGGCAAGTCGTGCCACTCGGCCGCCATCTTGGCAACGCCTCCGGGCAGCTATTTCGGACTAACAAGACCAGGCTCCTATCTAAATGAATGGGCAGAGAGTCAGAACTGCACTTTAACTGGTCACCGGGACATAAAAACTGCATGTATAGAAACAGCAGTAAAATATGATAAAAATCGCTGAAAAAGTTTGATGACTTTGCCCCAAAATAAGGTTTAAAATGCCTTTTTCCCCACAGGTTATACTTTACTACGCATGCGCAAGAGTTTACGACACCAACTTCATTTACGTCTCTATCCAGAATGCCGGTGTTGTGCAATAATCAATGTCAATATTGTTCTCCATTATTTAAATATAAGCAGGTTTGCACTTTATCAGTAATAACAATGTATTATATAGATAAGTTGTTTTAACTATTCATTTACATGAATCGGTTCAAAAGAGTCATTAGTTCGCGAATTGGACGTGTCATACGGTTGTGTGATTATCCCAGCAGTTAGGACATGGACATCCCACAAGGTTAGTGTCAACACAGAAAACATTACATCACTGGATAGGTTTTTTCGTTTATTTAGAGAGTAATTTTATGTCAGCTGAATGTGCGGAATGCATTTCAGAGAAGATAAGGCAACGTATTTTAGCACAAATCACACCCAGCGGTAATTCAGGAAAAAAAAATCTCAGAATGCTTCACATGAAACTTCGGTCTTCCGACCTTTTACCATAATGTTGTTTTATTTTGATTAAACATGCGGATCTGCGTGCGGGAGAGAGAGCAAGACAGCGCTTAATTTGGAGACGTTGAAGTCTTTTTTTACACTTTTGCCTGGCTCTGAGAGAGAGAGAGAGAGAGAGCGCGCGCGTGTGACCGGGGCGCTCTCTCTCTCTCCGCTGTCGCAAAACCTCAACTGTGCGCATGCGTCAGTGGAACCAGACGATAGGCTTAAATGTTTCCTGGCTTGACTTTTAAAAGCAGATGATTGGCTTACCAGCGGGAGGGGCGGGACATGTGCACACAACCGCCATCTTTGCCGTTACGGGTTTTCCTTATATAGCCTAGTTGTATTGAGGATTGAGGAAGTGGCATGTCTCATAATAAATAGTCTCTGGTGTAACCCAGCCCGCAGTTTTATAAATATATATCAGTCCGATCGAACAATTTATTTATTAAATTAATTCAATTCTGATTGTATTCTGTTGCTAATAGGCACTTACCTAAAGCTAAAAGAAGTTTTGTGCTTCTGACAAGTGCTTTTTTTGCAACAGACCTGTCCCACCGTCTAGAACGCAACTGAATGCTTTTTCGTGCCTCCATACTTAAAACCGCGAAAAACTACTTCTAAACAGGAAATGACTAAATAGTTACGTACATATTTGCTTGGAGGATTCAACCTCCGTGCGCCTCTCAGAAACCTAATAAAGATCAGATCAGGCTTTCCCAAAGACCTGCCATCCACAATGTCGTGATTCACCGCGATGGCAGCCACGTACATTGAGGGTGGAGGCGGACAGGTGCCTCTCTAGGCCTTGTTGGAGGAAGGAAAACACAGACACAATGCTAAATCTCTGTGGGTCTTCCCTCAGGAAGAACACCATGTAGTGAACGGGCGCCACTTCAAGGCATACAGCCGCCACGTTGAGGGGGCTCTGGCCTGAGTGATTCTGTCTATCACCGCTGGTGAGATGTCAGAGAAAGATATTAGAGGTTGAGAAGTCCCAGGCTGTGGGTCGACAGTCGGGACAGGCGGGGCGGAGGAGCTGGATAGGAGGAAGAGGATTATGTCTACATTTTTCCTGAAAAAAGTGATGAAGTTGTTGTACCTCTCCTCTGTGGCTTCTAAATGAGAGTGAGTTTGTGGTTTGAGGATGTGATTTATAGTGATATAAAGCTGCTTGAAGTTGCCAGGGCAACTCAGAGAGGTTTAGCCGGAGATGGCATTCTGGGACCATGAATGTGGACATTGTCTGGCCGAGAGACCGTGTCATGAGTTTAGTTGTTCTGAGAGCAATAATATGGAAGCAGATTAGTCTCAAATATAATTCACGCAAAAAACATGATTCACAAATGCGTAGACAATTTCACATGCATGAAACCTAATTCACATGCACACAAAAAAAATCCACGTGCGTGAAAAATTTAAATATTCACAAAAAGCAATTCACATGGGCAAAATAAAATTATATACTCATAAAATACATTTCACAAATGCAAAACACAATTCGTAGATATACAACTGTGCACAAAAACCTTTGAATGTTTAAAATGTACGAGTGTATTCTTGCATTTGAATGTGCAAATCGCCATTCACGTACGAATCGCCTTATATGTGTGTGTGTGTTTTTGAGACTTTGCCAATACTCGTAACACAGAGCAGTCGTACTCTTTAGCCAATCAGATTTAAGCTTATCAATCGACCAATCAGTATCACGTGAGGGCGGGCCTACCTACATGTTACGTCATCAGTTTTCGACCAGTTCATGGCTGAGCAGAGGTAAGTGCAGTTAATCGTTCATTTCTGTGTTAACTGAAGTTAAAGAAGTTTGAGATCAGTTGAAGCAATAGTTTATGAACTATTAACTGATGTAAGCAAGTGTTGTTGTAATCAGATGTCCCATATCGTGTCAAAAATGAAGAAGAATGATGCTTGTTTTGTTGTATTTTAGCTGAAGGTAGACAGCTCTCACAGCTACAATCACGCTAATGATTGCAAAACAATCATCTGTGGTCAATACCCATCGAGATTGTTCTTTAAATAGTGAATAGACCTATTTTAATGTGCGTTTTTTGCCATTTGTGTATGATGTTAAATTATTATTAACACTTGTTTCCCTGCATTTTATCAGGATTACTCACCTTTGGTGTGACATCTGGATAGCACGAACATCTTAATTCATGTTGTTTCTTAATTCTCTTTTATACTTTTTTTTTGTATTTATGTCTTAATTGGTAACACTTTGTTAAAACGTTTCATTAGTTAACATGAACTAATAATGAACTGCACGTGAACAGCCTTTATTATTTTTTGTTTAGTAATGTGCACTGTAAACTAACAATGAACAGCTGTATTTTAACTAACGTTAATAAAGATTAACAAACACAGCAACAAATGTATTGCTCATGGTTATTTAATACATTAACTAATGTTAACAAAGTTATTGTACCTTATTGTAAAGTGTTAGCAATATATTCAACATGCATTTCCTTATGTTTTGTGCTGTATTGTCATCTCAAGGTTTTTAAATAAGGTTTTTTATTGTCATTTTAAGGTCTCAGGACAATATTGTGAAGCATTAATTTTACTTTGCCTAGTAAAATAGGCAAATCTGATTTTATGCTGATGAGACAAAGGTACTTATCATAGAGAGGCAATTAAGATTATGCGACTAAGATTACTCAGTAAACTCTATTCAAATACCATCACTTAATTTCCCACGTCCTCTGTCTGCACCTCTTGTACTATAGGGTTTTAGTACTTTAAATATCAGGACAAAATCTTATATGTCCTAACAGAGAGGTCTACTGATGACCGGACTGAACACAATTCATTTTTTAACTTTTCACTTGATGTATTGCACTTATATTTATATACTCTAAAAGCAAAGTACACTCTGACTGGATCTCACAACTCCTGAAGAGACGTATATTTCTCTGTACTGAATATTGTGCTTCACAGTTTAGACTGTCAGTTCATGTCATGATCTTCATATGTAACAGGAACATTAATCATGATCAAGTCATTTTATATATTTTATTCCCAAAGGATTCAGAAACTTTCAAATTATTAAAACGTGTACATCAAATTGAACTATGTCTGAATCTTTTAATTCTTACAAGAACATTTAATAATGCATGCATAGCAAGGCTTTATTCCTAAAGCGTGTACATATAGTCCGCAGGAGACAAATGAATACAGTAACAATGCATCACTTTCAACCACTTGTTGAAACAACTGTCAAAATGGATGGCTTGCAACATGACTGTTTTCAAAGAATTACAGTAGAAATGGTAAGATCACAGTACTGGTTGTCTGCAACTTCATACATCATCTGTCTTGGAAATCTGAAACAATAAAACTACATAATATGTGCAGATCAAAACATGTCTCCTATATATGCACGTCATTACAAACATTATCATAGGTTGAATGTGTGGTGGACAGGACATGAAAATCCATCAATACTAAAAATAAATGTTAATATTCACAGGTGGACTAAACAGCAGTTAATAAACTATTGCTTCAACTGATCTCTAACTTCTAAACACAGAAACGAACGATTAACTGCACTTACCTCTGCTCAGCCATGAACTGGTCGAAAGCTGATGACGTAACATGTAGGTAGGCCCGCCCTCACGTGATACTGATTGGTCGATTGATAAGCTTAAATCTGATTGGCTAAAGAGTACGACTGCTCTGTGTTACGAGTGTTATGCTGCCAGCAAAGTCTCAAAAACACACACACACACATATCTAAGGCGATTCGTACGTGAATGGCGATTTGCACATTCAAATGCAAGGATACACTCGTACATTTTAAACATTCAAAGGTTTTTGTGCACAGTTGTATATCTACGAATTGTGTTTTGCATTTGTGAAATGTATTTTATGAGTATATCATTTTATTTTGCACATGTGAATTGCTTTTTGTGAATATATATTTTTTTCACGCACGTGGATTTTTTTTGTGTGCATGTGAATTAGGTTTCATGCATGTGAAATTGTCTATGCATGTGTGAATCATGTTTTTTGCGTGAATTATATTTGAGACTAATCTGCTTCCATACAATAACGGTCACCGAACGCAGTTCCTGCATTAATCTCGGCTCAGCACTACCCTTGTGCAGCTCTTTCAGAGCTTTTGCCTAATGGACCTGCAGGGTCCCCAATTGAAAATTTGCATGCCGCTTTGCGACACAACGTCAAACTCAGCCGGAATCTCCACCAGACAAATGTGCAGGAGGTCCGTGGGGAATCACCCGGCAGAAACACTTGCGCTGTAATCCTGACATTGCTGTGAGTGCTAGCCGGAGCACAAAGTGGAAGACCGAGGACAAGAGATCCCGACCACACCCAGATATTATATTATCTGTGCATTAAAGGGAGAGTGAGGCCACTGAAATGTGCTCTTAATCCAGCAGCTGCAGAGGTGAATGAAACTTCGCTTCTCATATACAAGAGATGCTGCTTCGGCTCAGAAGAACAAAGCTGAAGTGTGTAGCTCATGACGGTTGCCTTATTTACTGTATGTACTGGGGCATGGCCTGGCATGCAAATTCAATTGGCATTTTCTGAATACGTCAGAGGCGTTTGGTTCTCTCACGGGCCACCCCTAGTGTCGGAATTTCAACACAACAATTAAAGTGACTGACAGAAAGGGAACTTTTATTATGTCGTGATCACAATAAAATTAAGTTGTGATTATGAGAAAACAACTTTTACTATGTCATGATCATGAGAAAACAACTTATAGAGCTTCCATATTTAACGAAGTTAACCCTTTCACGTGCAATTCAAAATATTCTAACTGACCCCCAGAGTGATTTTTTTTTATGCGACCGTTATTTTACAATAAAGTTTCCCCTTACTGTTTCCATGGCGATGCATCATGCTTGTCACGTGAAGCACCACAGCCACAATAACACTATTTGACAGATGTATCACTTTTGCTGTATTTCGTTTTCCTTTTTTTATTCAAAATATTCACAAACTTGCTTACCATGTCATCAACTATCTGATATTCCGATTCTCAAATACATGTAAGTGAGTGTGTTTTGTCATTTAAAAACATTTATAAATTATCTTGATATATAGCGTGAGATGAGCGCTGCCATGTTTGTATGTGCCACAGTTGTTTGAGTCCTGTCAGTTGTATTTACAGCATGTGAATTCATCAGTTCTCCCGAAATAATTGGCCGGTGAACTGGGAGAAGAATAGAGTAAACTTTATAGTTACTATGTGTGTCTGATATGATTTAAACACGTCGGCAAATTATATTTTAATAGATTGTTGTTGCTACTTCCATAGACATCAGTGTGTATTTTACAAACTCCAAATGTATTGTTTTACTAGTGCTTATGAGTATTTAAATGTCTGAAACCTAAAATAAACATTATGTAAATGTATTAAACATGTATAAAACCGTATAAAACACTGCTTAGTTGTGATATATATGACAAGAGCTGAGAGTGTCCGTCTCTGGCTCAGTGCCAGCCAACACGCGAAAGCACAGTTTGAATCTGGAAGTCGCCAGTGACGTCACTGAACATTCTAGATCCCATATGTGGGACCGCATGCTCAAAATGTTAATGAACATCATACATCAACCATTTAATATATTGAACATAAATATGGAAATATATTTTCTTTCTGTAAGGGAACAACATACACAAACACACACACATCAGAAAGTAAAAGTCCTGCCATATTTTTATTCCACCCATGAACTCAGACAGCTGATTCCACTAATTAGTTATATCTCCTGGCTGAAAAACTGCTAATTAGCAAATCCAGGTGATTAGAACAAAATACTGAAGAGGACTTTTACTTTCTGAACCTGGACTTTACACCTCTGAGCATTTACTAACACATCCAGGAATAATCGTTCAGACTTAGATCATATAAATAACTGATTCTTAATCAAACTCAAACTAAATGTAAATAAACGTAACTTGTGTTTGTTTAGGCCTCAATGATTGTGTATTGTTTATTGATCCATTAAGACTCACCCAGTCTCTCCAGTACTACAGTTGCATTGGCTGAAAGTCTTCCAGCAAACGCTTGACACATGTAAACTCCTTTGTCCTCAGTTCTGACACTCTTCAGTCTGAGAGAGAAGTTTCCTTTGGGGATTTCATCAGTGAAGAACTCAACTCTGTCTCTGTATCGCTCATCTGATGAATCTGGAAAAGCCTCGTTGTTTTCATAGTGCAGAACCAGAATCTCTACATCTTCATCTGTTTTCTTCCATGAAACTTCTTCAATGTGTTCAGGTTTGATGTGAGAGTCTACAGAGCAGTTCAGAGTGACGTCCTCACCCACAGACGCAGATGTGGAGCGACTCGATCCTGATACCAGCAGACGCTCTGAAAGAACAAACACTGTTAATATCACAAAGTGAGATGTAAATTCATTAATTCGTTTCTGTAAAATCATATAAAAGTAAGGCACTAATGTGATCCACACTCACCAACATTATCAACTTTTATTTGAACCTCAGTCTCACCAGAATCCTGCTGACTGTAAACTTTACATGTGTATTGACCCTCATCTTCAGCTGTCAGATTGTCAAGACGGAGGGAGAAGTTTCCATGTTGAATCTGATCAGTAAAGAAATGAGCTCTATCATGATAATCCTGCTGCTGGACCTCTGCTCGACTCTCACCATCTTGATACAGATGAACCAGAGTCTCTGAGACTGTTCTTCTCCATTCCACCTCCAGATCCTTCACTGGTAAAGGTTCATCAACATAACAGGGCAAAACCACTGAAGATCCCAGAGGAGCAACCAGAAGATCAGAGGGGCCGCGAACAATCAACCCTGAAACAATTTTGCACCATTGAAAGGGACAAAGACAAATGAAAATATAGCTGCAAGCAGCAATTATCGGGGCCAAGCCCCTGAAGCAGCTCCAACAGCAGGAAGAGCAAAAACAGCAGAAATTGAACATACATGAAAAAACAGCTGGTTCAGAAGTACAGGTGAAAATGAACTCAAAATGAACAGAAGATCAGATGAGAATGAACACAGAATGAAAAAAAAAAAAAACGTATTTCTAATCCAAGAGAAAGAAAGATTAATACAACGCTTGAATAATAAAGGAATCGAAATGGCACAATATTCCACACAATTTTTCTAAAGTCACCCCACTTGGGACTCGAAACCACTGTCTTTGGATCAGATGCCTGTCACTTATCTCGTTGCGCCACTGGGAAAACTTGCATTCATCAAGATGACGATGTTCCATAATTCAAGTGAGAATCAACTCAAAATGAATAATTTTTATATGCACCACTTATTTATTGAGTTCCTTCTCAGATAGACGCCATGTCTGGAACTCAAGCATCTTTGCACCACTTCTAGCCACAGTACCTACTGCGGTCTGGGCATGTGCCGCACAGGATTCGAACCCACGACCTAAATGGTTCGGGGATCGTGGCACGTGATTTAGCCGAGGAGAGGCTTCAGTGTAAGAATTAGCACATAAAAGCATGTTAACCAGATTAGCATGCTAAGCTATCTTAATGCTAATGTAGCTTATGGTTAACCTGATAGCTGAAGAGCCACAATGCCTTCGTAAAGTTTAGCATTTAATATTATGATATTATTTTGTAATTAATGGCAATGTCCTTGTTTTGTTCTATTATAGCGCCACCAAGTGGTGCAGTTCCACCACTTTTTTTTATGTGTTCTCACATACATGTGTGTCAAATTTGGTGAAAATATCTCATTTTGTTTTAGAGTTTGTAGAGAAATTTTGTCATATATCTACATTTATATATATGAGAGCATAAAAAATTACCCATGGGCGATTTTGGATTTTTTTGCCACTTACTATCAAAAATCTGACATTTGTCAAGCGCCCCTCTTGAGGCCAGGGGAGTGAGGTTTAGCCTAGGGCTGCCCTCGACTAAAGATTTTTCAAGTTGACTAGTAGTCGTTCATTTAAGCAATTAGTCGACTAATCGCCGGTTTATATAAATAAGCCATAAATCATAATAATGAGCCTTTAATTGGCTATATAATACATTGCCTAATCAGTGCTCAAACGCACACATAAAGCTTACCATAGCTTATATTATATTTCTCAAGTCTGTGACTGTGAGGCAAGTATAGAGTTTCGGTTCACTGACAGCGGGACAGCAGAAAACGAATCCTGATTGTTTTCATTATTTTACAAAAGCACAACATTTTGTAGTTATTCCCAGACAGCAAAATAGTGTCGGCCCAGATCCGCCCCACATCTGGTTCGCGTTGAATCCATATGTACCATATGTGGGGCGGATCTGGGCCGACACTATGTTGCTGTCTGGGTTGTGAGTTTACAGAAACAAAAGTAGACCCTTGCATTACTTTGCCCCAATTTGCATTACTCTTATCTGTATGACCAAAAATGATGGATTTTAAGTTATATGATCGTGTTGGCGTGAACGGTTATGCCTAGTTCACACTGCACTATTTTCAAAGTAGTCAGGTCACTGTTATTTTCACACTGCACGACTATCTGGGGTAACATTCAATTGCTGGTGTGTGCACACTGCACGATGGATCGGCGACAGGAGGTTTCACACTGCATGACTTTACAATAGAAATAATCGCCGAGACCAGAGTTCTCGAGCTAGACTGAAACTGTTATTAAAAATTATAGCCTGCTAGAAGATTGCGATCCAAATTATCTGTGCGCTGATTTTCAGCGAAAAGGAGAAAAAGAAAAACAGATTATGCAGGAGGAAATGGTTGGGGAGACGAGGGGAGCAGGGATTGTGTGTTCTGCAAAGAGAGTTGGGGTAAATAAATAATTTTGTAATCGTGCAGTGCAGTCGTGCAATCGTGCAGTGTGAACTCGGCATTACAGTTCCAGATATTTAGCATGCCAAATATCTCACGGGCGTCGGCGAATCATTGGCGATTCTCTCAGATCGCTTCTTTGATAATTCATTCTGTGTGATTGTCACTCACGTGAACGAGCACCGATTTGCTTATGATTTCGGGCATTTGTCAGCGATCTCCCAAAACCTGTCGGCGACTGAAAATCGGGCCTAAAATCGGGCAGTGTGAACTCGGCATTAAGCTGGGTGCACACTATGAGATTAATTATCGTCCTTTACGATTGTTACTTGTCAGGCTGTACTAAAATGATCATTGCAGTCACACTGTAAGATCTCGTTGTCATAAATGTCAGACTGTATGACAGTCAAGACGCTTTAAAAACGGACGCATGCAAGAAAACTTGTCCGGAGTTTTACATTATCAATCAATGACACGTATGTTCACAGTGAGCTGCGTTACACGTGGGATTAAAATGGTGGCCACAAAAAATTCTTTAATGTAATTTTGGTCACAGCTTGTCGTGAAAAACAAAGACAATTTGATGGTCGTCGTAGGAGAAGTCACACTGTAGGACTGTGAGTCAAATCTTCTGACACTGCAAGAATTTCGTCGGAGATAAAATATGATCGCAACGGTCATTAATCGGCTGTCGGTGAACATGTCAAACGTTCAAAGACTTCAGATTTTAGCCTTGGATCAGAAGATTCTTTTAGGATTTGCTAAGTTTGTCTCAGACAGCCAAATCACGGCTAAAATCGCACAGTGTGCACCCGGCTTTAGTCGACTATTAGGGGGCAGCCCTAAAGTTTTGGCTGCGATGTGGCCGTCTGAGACAATTGAACATGGCAGAAAAAATATCGATGGAATGGCTGCTTATATAGGCCTATGCTTTTAAAGGGTCATGAAACCCTAAACCAAATTTTCTGAGATTTTAACAGAGGTATGTGTGTTGAACACCATTGAAGACAATGTTAGCATCTGTAAGATTTAATAGTAGGGGGAAAATGGTTAAATTTTAGTTTTTTCCAGCTATTTTCATCTTCCGGGTTTAAAATCTTCATCGTGTCCATGTGTGGACCGCTGTGGCAGAGCACTATTAGTACTTTGATGACTCATCGGTGTCTCATAATTATTCATGTGACTGAGTTTTCTTAACCAATGAGAAGACACTTGCTCTTAATTATTCATGACACCAACGTGGATCTTTCCAATGACAGACATGTCAAACTGTGATATCGCGTAGTAGATGAGAGAGGCAATGATGGGACGCGCGTTTGTTTTCGTGGTGCAAAAGTTCCAGTGCATCTTTCCCCGGGATGCTGCCCGGGCTGGACTCTGACTGCGGGCGGTTGGTTGGCCATCAACCACGGACACATCTAAACTGTGTGTGTAGCAACCATTCAGCTGGAGAATGGTGGACTTCGGCCTTGTACACCAATGCAGGTTTCGTCTTGCGAGTGATGCGGTCCCGAGGACTTTTCTATCGCTTCAGAGGTGTGTGTGTGTGTGTGTGTGTGTCTAAAATGTAACCCTGACAGTTTTACATGCCTTTTGTTAAAGGCAGGGTAGGCATGTTTTTTCTAAAAAACTTTTTCCCAAATTTGTTTAAACTGTCTTTATATATCAATACATAATTAAAATGTAAGTACTCTGAAAAAGAGAGTATAAAAATCGAGTGTCTGTAGTCCTCGCAGGACTGCAATAAACACAGCTTTGAAACACATTCCATTCACTCCCACCCCCTCCCTTCTGGGCTCCTTCCAAAGCCACGCCCCCAAAACACATGAGCGCTAGTGGTGGAAATTTTGATTCTTTCCAGAGACTCGTTCATTTTCAGTTCGTTCACCAAAATGATTCGTTCAGATTCGTTCACTGATTCGTTCACTGATAATTTCTTCATATTACATATATACTGCAGCAGGTGGCGAAAAAGAGTGTATTTTATGCTATGTTTTAACAAACATATTTGTTACAAAAAAAAAAGTGATTTGGCTTTGTTAAAATGTGTGCCTTATTTACTAAATTAATAACATAAGTCTAAATAAGTGGTTCAGATGACCAAACCAAGGCTTTCTTGCATAATTAACATTTTAATTATTTAGTCAGACAGACACATTCATAAATCTGGGATTATATTAAACGTTGATGTTCTGTATGTTGAATATGAATATAAACAATTATATGTGCACACCTATAACTGCGCTTTGAATGAGATTGAATTACATGCTAAACGACCGATCTACCCAGTACTCTCATTCACGAACGAAAGTACCAGTTAGTTCAATTCGTTCACGAACGAGATCTCTTTCGTTCAGACTCAAAACAGAGCGATCTCAGTCAGTGATAGGCATATTCGTTCAGTAGATCCAACCAAATACATGCCCCTTCACAGCCCGAACTGAAATGCTATTTGCTGACGCTACGCAAATGAGACCTAACCAATACTGTCATATTTTTTTGGTTTGTTTTAGTTTTTAGAGAAGTGCATATGACATGAATAAAACGTAATGAATTCATTTTTGATCATACAAAATGAACACAAGTAGTCAAGTAAATTGTTCAAAGTGCAAAAAAACACAAAACTAAGACTAAAACATGACGATGTTAATTTGTCTTTGTTATATTTAACCATTAGCTTGCGTTATTAACCTGTTTTCATTACAATGGTAAAGTGTAAATTTGTTTCTTTGATGCAAACATGCTAACTACACAAACCTAGCTCTATCGGTTCGCCATCATTATCGTTCAAACAACTGGTTATTTTCGTTCATGAACGACATGTACCAGTTCGTTCAACTCGTTCACAAACGATAAGATCTCTCTCTCTCGTTCAGACTCAAAAGCAACTCGGTCACAGTCAGTGAAGGGCGTATTCGTTCACTGCATCCAACAAATCATGCTCCGTCACATCTCATACTCGAAGGCTATTGGCTCGAGGTTCATTCTTTGACAGGTTGAAAACACCGGTTCACTGAGCTGCGCATGCGCTGCTAATAGCGCCGCGCTGCTGTGGAGGGAGGGATTTCACATTTCAGTGAACGAGAAATATGAGTCAATGGATTACGTGAACGAGAACGTTTCGTTCACCTAAAGGATTCGTTCAAAAAGAACGATTCGTTCACGAACGTAACATCACTAATGAACGCGCGATGCCGACCGCTCAGCTGGAGGACGCGTTTGCCAGCGCCGAGCGGAGAGGAGCGCAGTGCATGTAGTGACATCATGTCAGAATCACATGTAATAAAATACCTAACTTTATCATTACATATAAACAACTAACATGGCTGTTAGAACTCACTATCAAGTCGATACTGGTAAAGTTAGAAAAATTCTGAGTTTGATTCGGTAACGAGCTAGTAACATAAGGCAAAGCTAAAAACAGGTTGCATTGATACACGTTTTCCCATTACCATCAGTTACTCCGTGATGAAGGTGAATTTCGTGTAAGATTCATAACATATACGGTGTTTTGCATGTAAGAGCTTCCACGATGAAATTGTGTTGGCCGATATTGACTCTCGTCTGATTTCTTGCTTTATCCAAAGACTTTTTGGTCATAGCCTTTTCGCATACTGTCTTCCTTTTTTTTGCCTTGTTTGCCTTCGCTGACTGTATATGCAGGTACTTGGAATTTTGACTGCTCTCTCTTTCTGCCATATTTGTGATACTTCCTAGCTTCCGTGCCTCTTCCCCTCCTCGAGTCAAACAGGTGCGCGCATGTGGGCAGCTCCTGTAGCAGCAGGAGTGGTAGCCATGTTAGCGAGGGAGAGTGACAATCGCCCAGCCAATCATTTCATTCGTTCCGAATGGAAATAAGCTTTGTTTATTGCAGCACTGAGAGGACTACAGACACTTTTTATACTCTCCTTTTCAGAGTACTTACATTTAATTATGTATTGGTATATAAAGACAGTTTAAACAAATTTGGGGAAAAGTTTTTTAGAAAAAACCTGCCTACCCTGCCTTTAAATAATCACTCGTTATTAACATTTAGATATTTCGATAATACCTCAATTGTATGGAACATATGCTTAATTTGTGCAAATTTCTATGTCACTGTCCATCTTTATTATGGGGGTTCAGGGGGCACGTAGACTTAGGCTATGTACGGAACGCTTTTTTTTTTTTTTTTTTGGGAAAATTTATTATTTTCAAATATATGCATTTATAGTGTGAATATAAACAAATATATATTTTATAATGACATAATTATACATATACATGTACATTTATATGTTTTAAATACAATTATAATTACTGTAGGCTAATATATGTAGCAGGGCATTCAGTTACTTTTGAAAGGACAAAAATAAGGTGTCAGTGTATTTCATTAGACTTTAACTTTGCCAGCTATAAAAAAAAAATCTAGCATTTCCTCACGTTTTACGACAGATTTTTAATGACAGTCGATATGCATGGCCCACTGGCGATGACAGTTCCCCCCCTCTCCTCTCCCCTGCCGTGCCATACCACACCCACTCTCCTCCCTTCTTCTCACAGCCACCACGCCCATTTAAGTTGCATTTTTCAAAAAGATTGTGAGCTAGACTTGAGCTGAAAGAGGGGGGTTTCATGACCCTTTAATGATGATTAACAGGACTGAACATGATTGACAGGACCTACGTTTGGACCTTCATTTACGTGGGTTATCTTGAGTCAAACAAGTTTTTGCTTTTGCACTTCACAAGTAAAGTGTCCGTGAATCATTGACAGAGATAGCCTACTTTCAGTCTTGTAAACAGTGGGTCAAATCAGGTAACCAGGAAATATAACCTGAAAAAAATATATAAATGTATGCAATATGGCACTAACTGACACACCTCTGTATGACAATAACTGTATTAGCTGACCTGAAAATTAAAATAGCAAACAAATTTTAATCAAACTGTCTGTTATATGAGCTTTTTTTTTCTCTATTAGATAATACTGATTTTCCTTTACAGTCTGCCATAAAATAATTCATTACGATAATCCATAAAAATGTTTTTAAATTAACATTTTAGCTGCAAAAAGAAACTTATGAAGATACAATTTATATTTATCTACAAAACATGCCTTACAAGACCATGAAAAACAAAGCCGGTCAAGTGTATCCAAAAGTAGACTAGTTTATAGATTTAAATTTGTAATAGTTCATTTTGTTCCTTTTCACCAGAATTAGAGAGAGTAAAGACAAGGTACAGATTTAAACGGAATTACAGCCACAATGTTCAGTTATGATATGATCATTTTTGGTTCGTCAAAGTAAAGTTTAGGCCTATAAGAAAGGAAGTGTCATGCTGCAACCTGTTTTACTTTACTGTGGAACTACGGCTATCGAAAAAAAAAAAAAAAAAAACGTTTATGTTTGAAAAGCATCACTATGAAAAATGGAAAGCATCTCTAATGAGATTAATTTGAAACTGCACGATTAAAGAATTGAACGACTTCGTTTGTCCTTAAAATAAAATGTATTTGCGGAAGTCGATCAGGGACGAACGAAACATTTCTGTAGCATAGGCCTACAGTAGGCCAACATTTTGGGTTGGATATTTATAGGCTACTTGTCTACTTGCGCTTCGTATAGCTTTTGTTTTAGGCACGCATCTAAAGAACGAACATGTTCATTTATATTCTGTCATGTTTCCAATCAACCATTTATTACAACCAAGGATTAAGATATTTAGCTATCTGGATTAAGGGGCCTTTAAGTTGAGGCCAAAATATAGTTTAGAAACTTGAATAAATATAATTGTTCGGAGGGAGGGAGGGAGGGAGAGAGAGAGAACATGCTACGTACCATCGGCGATCATCAGCAATACTGATATCAAAACACAGCTCGGTGTGTGCATCTTCAAATATGTAGCCTAAAATAAAACACAAAATTATAGGCTACTACCATGAATTTAAGCTATAAATGAGCGAAAAAAATCTTTTTTTTTTTTTTTTTGCGCCTACAGAGCCTCATCTTCCTGAAATGTCCACAGATCAATTTTACTTTCGTTTGTATTTCTTACTTTCACTTTTAGGTTGTCATGCGCCTGCATCAAGTCACGTGATCAGGAGTTATAACGACTAGTCTAATTTATCGAAATATATCCAATTCAGAACTGATGTATAGCCTGATGTGTATATCATTGTCACACACGTGGAATAAAAAAATAAAAAAAGTAATAAATTTTTTAATAAAAAAGTAAGAATGTGAGCATAGCGCATACCGCATACCGCATAGCATAGCAAGTGATAAAATTAACAGAATGTGCCACTAAATATGAATGGACTTAAAAAAATAAATTACATTAAATAATTATGCAGAAAATAACAATTAGGGTGTTCAATTAAAAAATTAAATAATAATTTTATGTAAAAAAAAAATAATGTAAGTTTTTTTTTTTTCATTTTTCAAGTTTTGATGACAGTGAGGATTACTTGGCTGTGATATTTCCACTTTAAATAGTGTCACAACAGTTTACTTGAATAATGATGTTCACTTGACTCAGAAGTTAGGGTTAGGGTGAAGCGCTTCCTTCAGTCACAGAATATGTCAGTTCACACAGATGCTATGACACATGCCTGTTTGAACTGTTTGAACTGGCTAAATGGCTGAGAACAGACGCTGATCGAGATATTTTGATATCCCCTGCATGGCATGTTTGCTCACAACTAAATGGAATATTAAATGGGGGGAAAAGTAAAGATGTCCAGGCTAATCCAGATTCATAAAAAAAAAAAAAAAAAGAGCAGCTGAAAATCTCAAATATAGTTCTCAACTATAAGTGTGTTTTATATAAATGCCTGATGGATTGCATCTAAAGTATAACAGTAGGTTTACAATATTTTCATAAGGGTAAATTATGCTGAAAAAAAAGCTAGCAGTACAAAACTCTAACTAGATTAAGAATAAACAATGAAGTCTGTTTGATCAGTGTCAGCACTCATGAGAGTTTGAGAAAAAACTGTTAAATAAAGAGTTTTTTTCTTCTTTTTTTTTCTTGTTGATCATGTTTGTGATTCTGGTGAATCCGGATGATTTTCCTCTGTCACGTCACTCATACAAGCTTCATGATCTTTAATCAGGAGACACTTCATTTCATGTGATTCTGCTGTGTTCTGCTTCTGGTTTTATCCATTGACTGGAGTTTCATGAGACTCCACTACAGGGTTCATGATAAAACATATTTTAACCTACTTCTTTATTCTTGAAGATGGTTGTTGAAGCAAAGAGCCTTTAATTGTAGTTCAATCGGGCCTATCAAATCAGAAATTAATGAAACCATTTAAGATATTCACCTGAGAATCCTAGTTCTTGTCATCAGACCTCGCTGCTTTCTAGATAAGACATACTGTATGTGAATGCATTTATACATCACGTAAATTTCACGTTGCTTGCAAATTTCAAATCAGTTCCTGTTAAACCTGACATTTCAGACTCTTATGTCAGAAATCATTGTGTTAAGACTAGAGATGGGAGAAAAAGCTCTGTTAAAGCACAGACATACTATAAACATCAGATGATATAATGGCTGATTCCAGGATTTAACAAACATGTGGATCTGTTTTATAGAACTAAACAGTTCTGTTTATAGGAACTAGATCTTTGGTAGTAAAAGGATGCCACTTAATGAAAAAAAAAAAAAATTGACCAGCCTAATTGAATATAAAGGGCATACATTTTTTTTTAATTGAATGAATACAAGGATGCGATTCCAGATACAGGGTCCAAACATGAGTAAAATCAGCAGAGAAAAGGTAAAGAGGCATTCAGAGGAAAAGACGACGACTCTCAGATCTCCAACAGCACGCTCACCATTAACTGAGGAAGACAAATAATAGGCCGTTTTGTTTTCTTAAATGATGTCAAATGATATTAGTGTTGTATTCACTCGCATGTTTTCAGTATCAGTTAATCGGTGCAACAAAGTTCAGTAAAGCAAAACCAACTGGTCCAAACACAAAATATTTCTATACAGAAGATTTTTAATAGATTAAAAATTTTTGAACAATACAATAGTTTGTTAATTAACTCTATGGACATAACATTATTTGCCCACTAAAAACCTGTTTTTATGGAACTTTTTGGTGATTTCGCTCAGAAACTCAAACCCATTAACACCAAAAATAAAAACATGTTTACAATCTCCACTGCTGAACAAAAATAAATAATTATCAAATAAAGAAAGAAAAACATTTGGACCAATCTGTATATTAGAAGAAAAGAAAAAAATCTGTAAATTATGGAATTCATTATTAAGCATTGCTGCTATGTAATGGTATTTATGTTGCCCTAATTACATGACGTTGGAGTACCCCAAACAAAGTTGTAAGTTATGACGTATTAACGTACATCGTACATCATTGTACATTGACATACATCAATTAAAAAAATGTACACATGGGTCCATATAGTGGACAAAAATGCCCATGTACAAAAACCGTCATAAAAATGTTAAGCTTAAGTGTCTTGGTTAAGACTTAAGTTTGGTCTCATTTTAAAGAAGCTGCTTGGCATATTATTTAAAAAGTAAAAAAAAAAAAAAGTGATTGAGGTTTAAGTTTAGGAAAGTTATTTATGAACATTATTTTATACAAAAAAAAATCTGTATAAATTTAAATAATAAATAATAATAATAATAATAAATTTTATGAAACGTAAAAAAATAAATAAAAAAAAATGATAGAAAAATCAAAGACAATAAATCTAAAGTTGTGTTCCAAATTTGAGGCTGATACAGTATCTAAAAAAATTTGCTTTTAGTAAGATTTTGTTTGGGTGCGGTACCAGATCTTCCCCATTAGATGCAGCAAAGCTGCACTAAAACACAATGGTTGGATTTGTGATTTGAAGTACAGTAGATTTTACGCTCTCAAATATTACACGCAGGAAAAAAAACCCCAAGAAACATTAATGATGCGCTGCATGTTGCTTTATTTAAAAGGCAATAACTGTATTGCAGTGATTTTGTTTTATTTTTGTTTATTCAGTTAAGTTTCATACATACACAATTTTTTGCAGTTTAATAAATACAGTCTATCATTATCCCAACACTCTTATGTCTTTGTATTAACAACTTACAACTTTGAGTAGAACCACCTTTTTCCACATGTTTTCGAAATACACTCATAATGACACTTTACAGTGTAAATATATTGTATATACACTATATTGCCAAAAGTATTGGGACACCCCTCCAAATCACTGAATTCAGGTGCTCCAATCACTTCCATGGCCACAGTTGTATAAATCAAGCACCTAGGCTTGCAGACTGCTTCTACAAACATTAGTAAAAGAATGGGTCGCTATCAGGAGCTCAGTGAATTCAAGTGTGGTACCGTGATAGGTTGCCACCTGTGCAGTAAGTCCATTCGTGAAATGTCCTCACTACTAAATATTCCATGGTCAACTGTTATTGGTATTATAACAAAGTGGAAGCAATTGGTAACAACAGCAACTCAGCCACAGAGTGGTAGGCCACGTAAAATCACAGAGCGGGGTCAGCGCATGCTGAGGTGCAGTGCACAGAAGTCGCCAACTTTCGGCAGTCAATAGCTGACCTTCAAACTTCGTGTGGCCTTCAGATTAGCTCAAGAAGAGTGGAATTAGAGCGGAGACCTATTCATCCAACATCATTGCCTGAACTCACACATGCGCTTCTAGAAGAATGGTCAAACATTCCTATAAACACACTCCTAAACCTTGTGGAAAGCCTTCCGAGAGGAGTTGAAACTGTTATAGCTGCAAATGGGGGGGGGGGGGGCAACTCCATATTAAACCCTACGGGTTAAGAATGGGATGTCATTAAAGTTCTTAAAATGTGCATGTAAATGCAGGCGTCCCAAACTTTTGCCAATATATAGTAAATATATATTTAAAACATTTTTGGCAACATTTCCATTAGGGCAGAACCTGTGAGAGGCACGTCGTAAAATGAGCTTCCATGCTAACCAGTATTCAGTTACAGCTGGTAATGAAAATGTGTCACTGTATGACACGCCAAGTAGGCCTACAACATGCATATTTTTTGATAAAAAAAAAAAAAAAAATTCTTAGCATAAGCAATACAATATTATTGCGATACTCTAAGACATATGACGAAAGGTTAACAAAAAATGAACTGTTTATTTATTATTCTGTTGATTAAAATGCTAAATTTGATATTACATTGTGCGTATAAATGAATAGGCTTGGACTTGGTGTTGATAACTGTTGATAAACAATGCACAAGACAATAGTGACACCAGGATAAAAACATGAATGATTCTGAAGCTGAAAACAGAATTATTTTAGAGGAATATGCTTGCACTCTTTCATTGGTTAGACATATTTATAATAATGTAGGCTACTTTTTACTGGTAACATAAGGCATTTGGCATTATCAAGAACCACAAATATTCCCCCATTGAATAATTATACATTATATTCAACATCATAAATAGTTTAATGTAGCACTGACAATAAATCGAATTTTTTCTCACACAGTAATTTTCATTTTGGGTGAAATATACACAATACATATTGTCACTATCCACAATACATAGTGTTGCATTTATGTATTGCAATATATTGTGACACGAAATAGTTATACCCCTTAAGCCCCCGTTCACACTGCCAGCGACTTTGTCGCTGTAATGTTATTGGTAGACCGCACGTCTGCCATATCTATAGAAAATACCATCACAAGTGATATTTAAAACTAAGATATCATTCTAATTTGACTAGGAATTAGGCTTAACATAATTAAAAGTAACATTATGCTGTTGGAGAGTGTTTTTATATTACCACAGCAGTGTTCAGTGGATTAAATCATTTACTAGATTAACGATCGATCAATCAACAAATTAAACCTGTCATCAATTACTAAAACGTCATTCGAATTTGCTAAACTTGCATCATAAAATTACAACACATGAACTATCAATGTATGCTATGTGGTTACAGATAAATCATATAAAACAGTCAAATCGCTCCAGAACTCTGTCCTGTCTTACCTGCACTCGAGACGGTGACGATAGCTCCACTGACAGTCCCTCCTATTGGTTGTTGCTCGCTAAATTCGCTTCTCATTTGCATAAAGTTTAAATTTCTGAATAAATAGGCCTTTTCTCTCATTGTTGATTCGATTTGTAAATCCATTGATTAAAGCGGACTCGTTTCATGTGATTCTGCTGTATTCTGGTTTGATCCACTGGCTGGAGATCCATCAGATTCGTCTGCATTCTGGGATCAGGATGAGACATTTTAAAATGTAATTTCAACATCATCTACAGCAGTTTTTCTCAGCCCTGGTCCTGGATCAGGGGTCGTTTACACTACACCGTTTTCTAAACACAGAAAGCTTTGTATGCGTTCTGGCTGTTCGTTTTGGCGGTTTGGCTGAGTTTTGGGGCCTGAAAATGAAACATTTTAAAAACGGGTTTTGAAAGTTCAAGTTTTTGAAACCGATACCATTATCGTATCATGTAAATAAATAAAAATGCGAATTTGAGAAAACGACGATGTCAAGCGTATGTGTATTACGTTTTCAGTCTATAGGCGCATAGTTTTTCTTAACATAATGACATCGCCAACTAATGAGTTTTTAGTCATTTTCACGGATGAACAGGGATCGTTTTGACAACATTGTCATCTGAATGCGAAACAGTTTTTAGTACACCGTTGTCGTGTAAACGTACCCTGAGTCTTCAGCACTGAACATTTTAAGATGCCATGTCTCACTTATCTAACACACCTGATTTACATCATCAGCTCATTATTACAGGACAAGAGATCAATAGCTGTATTACAAATTATGTACTACATACTCTATAGTACTCATCATCTCCTCTCATTCAAAACACAACTTCTTCAATCTTCATTTTTGTTTTGTTATCCACATTGATATGTCAGTATAAAGTATAATGTCACATTGGCCAAAGATACAAGATAAAATGACTGAATACACCTAAAGATTTTGCAGGACAATTCAGTAAATATGATACTAACCTGGTGTGACGGCAGGCATGTTTTGATCACTGTGAGTTTAGAGACAGTGAAGAAAACAAGATTTACAGGATTATTTACATGCTGATAAGATTTGGCAAAACACATCAGTCTATGTCTAACAGATGAGTCGGGAATTTAACTAGGCAAAAATAAAACATCATTAACTCACCTAGAGCTTCGAACATATGGTCTAGACATCTGAATTAATTTAATGGTGTGTTCTGTATCTGAGCACGGCGTGAGTGTTTAGAGGTCTAGATGAATGAAGTCATGAGTAATAATTATCATAAAAACAATAGAATCATCTCCATGTCTTTAAAGACCACAATAAATAATATTAAAATGATTGTGAATGAGTAATATAGTGTTATTCTCTAATTCATTAGTGTAAACTGTGAGCAGTTCTCAGTGAATCAAACTGACGCTTGAGTGTGTTTGACTCTCTCAGTTCAGTCAACCAATAAACAAGTCATAGTCCATGTGTGGGATTCATGAATCAAATCAAGATACAAAATTGATCATTTATTTCCTGTAAGTGTCACGACCTAAAGACAGACGATGATTGGTCTTATATGCGTCATATTTTTGAATGAAGATCCCTTGAACAAATAAGAGAGATGCTAAAACATATGAAGTGAATGTAATGAATCTAATCTAATTGTATTTTAATTATAAAGTTATTTTTGTACTCACATGGCTCAAATACCAGTAAAGTCATCAGAATTAGAGTGAAGATGAATTCAGAGGAAAAGACGACGACTCTCAGATCTCCAACTGCACCATAACCATTCACTGAGGATAAGATACTAGACAATTAAATACATGTTTTTAAATGTAATCCCCACAGTCACATCAGCTGATTAATTTTCTTATGTTTGTGTGAAATATAATTGCTTCAATTTCAGATAAGAATAATTTAATCAAATTAACGCTACGATGGTGATTTCTGCTTTACAATGATTTATTACCTGTATTCAGTTAAGAAGAAAATATATTTTCACTGTAAAAAATTGCGGTGTAAAATAACGGTAATCCACTGGCAGCTGTGGTTGCCAGCAATGTACTGTTAATTTACAGCCCTCTACCGTTAATATACAGCTCTCCTTGTTTACAGTATGTTACCGTAAAAATACCATGGAAGGTAACTCATATCATTTGGGAAACCGATTGCTTCAAACAGTTCGAGTTTAAAAACTAGTATTTATACTGATAGTATAGTGAAGTTACTTCATTTGAGTCCACTGAAAATGTATATCTCTTAATATTAAACTGCAAACACCTAATGTATAATAGTGAATTCATTAAAAACATGACTTTAACTAAAATATTTGCAGTTCGCATTTAGCGAACATTAGCATACATGTGCTAAAGTACTTAGCAAGGAGATTGTCACTGCATCAGCAATACACAGTTACTGCTTTTAAATAAAGCAACCGGCAGCATAACATCAGTGTTTCTCTGCTCATCTTTGACTGAAGCACAGGCTCTACTCTCCAGCACAATGGTGACTCACAAAACTAATTAATTACACTAAAAGATCTCTCCTATCTCATCTTGTGCAAAAACACATAAAACACTTCAGTTTAATATTTACTCTCCTTATCAGTTATTGACTTTGCATAACTTTTTTCTATAAACGTTTACTAATATTTCAGTGAAATTAACCGAAGTTACATTTTACAGTATATTACTGTTTTTCCTTGATTTTACGGTAATCTACTGGCAGCTGTGGCAACAGTTTTAAGCCGTAAATTAATTTACAGTTGATTACTGTTAAATTACGCTTCACTCTGTGTTTTTTTTTATTTGACACATTTAACCCTTTCAACCCCACTTCAGTCTTAAATGAACACTTGTGTGTCCACACTGTGTGTTGGAGTAACACTGAACCAGACATTTTACAGACATTTTCAACCTGTCTCTTGCCCAAGCAGCTGTACCAACATGCTTTAAATGCACTTCCATTGTGCCAGTGCCAAAACACTCCAGCCCGAAGTGCCTTAATGACTACCGCCCTGTAGCACTCACACCCATCGTAATGAAGTGCTTTGAGCGGCTGGTCCTGGCACACCTAAAAGACTCTCTACCATCCACATTGGACTCACACCAGTTTGCCTACCGTAGCAATAGGAGCACAGAGGATGCAGTCTCCATGGCACTGCACTCTGTGCTCACACATCTGGACAATAAGAACACTTATGCACGCATGCTGTTTGTTGACTTCAGCTCAGCATTCAACACTGTCATCCCAACTAAGTTAATAGCCAAACTTGGAGACCTGGGGCCCGTTGCACAAAACTAGGATAAGGGATTAAGCCAGGATATCTTGGTGATCCTGGCTCAATTGATCCGTAATCCGGTTGCACTAAAGCTGGATAGGGGGCAGGAGGATATGTTATGGTATAAATTACCATGGAGATTTATTCTGTGGAGCTAGCCTGCTCCAGACCAGGCTAAATTCCAGGATCTATTTAATCTCATCCCTAATGTCAGTCAGCAGTCACCACAAATGGAAACCAATAGTTATTTCACTGCTCACTATACATTGTTATCACATATAACTAGACCCACTGTCATTATTTAAACGTTTGTGATCATTAATTTCAATCATTTTGGATAAATAATGATTTTTAGATGATGTTGCTATCATTAGATAATTTACAGTTTCCCATAGACTATAAGGCTATATATAAAATGATAGAATATAGGGCCACAGAGGGAAAAAAAAGACAAGTCATAATATTGTAACCAGTTGTTTTAAAGGAGGACAGTTGTTAAAATGACAGATGTGGGGCATTTCGTGAAATTGTACTTCAGTATGGTTTCATAAACAAAGACATGCTGATGTGCCAGAATATTAAGTATCACATTGTCATAAGTATCAAAACTGTAAAAAGAATATGTAGCTTTTCTGCAGAAAGAACCAGCCTCATAAATTTATGACTTTATCCTTTTTCCTCAGTGTGGCCCTAGTACTCTGTCATATAAACAAATACACAAATACACATTCCATATGAATATAAAAACACAATGTGTAACATTATGTTCCTTTATTGAATAAGGACAAAACAAAGCAGGTAAACCATCAGCTCCTTTCGAAACTGAAGTCACAGTGACTCTACAAGATGGAAAGCACAGAATCAAAGCATATTATACAAAATGATACATACACATTCAAAGGTCTGTATATAACACACCCTGCATGTCTGCACACTAAAATAAATGCAGGACAAATCCATACACATCAACTGAACAGACAAATGAATGGATGCAGTAGCCTCCCTGCAGCCTTGTATTACACACAGTATACCGCACAAACATCATAAGAGGCCAAATTCGTAAAAAAACGAACCCAAAAAAACCCAAATTCCTCTGCCACCGCAGGACATATTTAACCAAAATTGAAAGCACACATACTAACTAAAATAATTCAACACATATTGGTCCCTCAGCAGCCGACCACTGTCGTCATCAGGGAAGATTGCCGGATTGTCCCAGTCCATGGCTGGTGGCACTCTGGGGGCCCTCTCCTTCCTCAGGCAGGCCACATTGTGGAGGACAGCACAAGCCACAGTAATATCACATGCCCTAACAGGGCTGACCCTTAATTTGTGAAGGCAGTGAAAGCGTGCCTTCAGGAGGCCAAAGGTCATTTCAACACACACACACACACACACACACACACACACACACACACACACATTCTTTATCACAAGAACATTTAATGGAGTCACACTGCAAAAAATGACTTGGTATTTTTGTCTTGTTTTCAGTAAAAATATCAAAAAAAAAAAAAAAAAAATCTTAAATAAAGATGTATTTTCTTGATTTGCTAAATGACCTAGCAAAATAAGTATAGTTTAGACAAAAAATATAAACTTTAAGTAAATGTGTGCTTAAAACAAGCAAAAAAATAAAAAAATCTGTCAATATAATAAGAAAAATTCTCTTGAAATAAGTTTACTTTTTCCATAAACACTTAATTTTAGAAAAGTTCTCTTGTTTCACTGGCAGATTTTTTTTTAGATATTTTTATTTTTACTGAAAACAAGACAAAAATACTAAGTAAGAAATACATTTTTGCAGTGCAGTGAGCAACCGACCTTGGGTCCTTTGAAAGGCGCTATATAAATTAAAGTGATTATTATTATAGCTCATCTATTTATTCAATTAAATTTTATTTATATAGCACTTTTCACACTCAGTGCACTACTTACGCATTCAGGCGGTCTGCAATACTTTGCCACACTTTTTCTCTTTGCTTTATCACTGTGGCGGTTTTGCCTTTCTTCTTAATTATATCTTTTACCTCCTCGTATGCCTCCATGAGGATTTGTGCTTCCGACGGGGAAAAGTACGCGGCTCTAGTTGCCATGGTAAATCAGTTAATCTGTGATCTGTGGCGGGGTCTATTTGAGTGAGCCGTGAGCGCGCACCTATCCAGGATTGGTTTCACCTGGCTTAATGAATCCGTGTCTGCTCATCCTGGCTTGGTCTTTGTGCAACCAATTAAGCCTGGACGCACATGTTTTGGCTTCATTGAGCTCAGCTGAGTCATTTATCCCGGATGTCTTAATTCTACTTTTGTGCAACAGGCCTCTGGGCTTCAATACCTCCATGTGCAACTGGATTTTGGACTTCTTGACCAACAGACCCCAGAATGTTCGATCAGGCTCCAACTGCTCCACATCCATCACACTCAACACTGGTGTACCACAGGGCTGTGTGCTAAGCCCGTTCCTCTACTCCCTCTTCACCTCCGACTGCAAGCCTGTGTACGGATCTAATTCCATCGTCAAGTTTGCGGACGACACTACGGTGATTGGTCTCATCAGCAACAACGATGAGACTGCCTATAGGGAGGAGATCAAGCACCTGGCCACATGGTGCACCGAAAATAACCAGCTCCTCAACACCACCAAAACGAAGGAGCTCATCGTGGACTTCAGGAAAGTGTCAAGAGGCACACACGACACCATCCACATCAATGGAATGGCTGTTGAGCGTGTCTCCAGTTTCAAGTTCCTGGGGATCCACATCTCGGCGGACATGACCTGGACAACCAACACCTCCAGCCTGGTCAAGAAGGCTCACCAGCGCCTTTTCTTCCTGAGGACACTGAGGAAGAATCAGCTTTCCTCCACTATCCTGGTGAACTTCTATCGCTGTGCAATAGAAAGCATCCTGACCAACTGTGCTACAGTGTGGTATGGGAGCTGTTCTGTTGCAGAGCGCAAGGCACTGCAGCGGGTGGTGAAAACCGCCCAGCGCATCACTGGGACTCCACTACCTGCCATCGAGCACATCCAGAGGAAACGCTGTCTGCATCGAGCTCGCAGCATCCTTAAGGACTCCTCTCACCCAGCCCACAGACTGTTTTCTCTCCTGCCCTCCGGCAGGCGTTTCAGGTGCCTCCGGACCAGGACCAGCAGACTAAAGAACAGTTTTTTCCCCAGAGCTGTCTCTTTATTAAACTCTAACCCTCATTGATCCCACTCCCCTCATATACTGATTGACTCTCCTCTCCCTGCTCACACCTGCCTCCATTTTGTTATTTGCAATACTATAATGTTCATTTGCACTGCTGACTGTTATTACAGTAACAACTGTTTACATATGCATCTTGCACTACTACCTTGACTGGAATATGCTCATTTGCACTGCCGACTGTTTATTTACAGTACCGACTGTTATATATACATTGCAATATCGTACCTTAACTGTAATATGCAATTACTTCCACTGCACTCACTCGGATAGCTTCTGTCCAAACTTTATTTGCACTACTTTAAATCCATTGTTATACTGCTCATTAGCCTAACTTATACATATATCTATTTGTTAAATTCTGTTTATAGTAATAGCCATCTGTATATTATGCTCACATTCTGTTTATAGTAACAGCCATCTGTATATATATTCATAGTACATATCTATCTGTAAAATTCTGTTTATAGTAACAGCCATCTGTATATTATATTCAGTACATATCTATCTGTAAACATTCTGTTTATAGTAATAGCCATCTGTATATTATTATATTCAGTACATATCTAGCTGTAAATTCTGTTCACAGTAATAGTTATCTGTATATTATATTCATAGGACAATCTATCTGTAAATTTTTGTTTATAATAGTATTCAACTCTATATTTATTCAGTACATATCCATGTTCTGCACTTATGAACCACTCTATATCCTGCACTTGCTGCTATTGCACTTCTGGTTAGACCTAAACTGCATTTCGTTGCCTTGTACCTGTACTTGTGTAATGACAATAAAGTTGAATCTAATCTAATCTAATCTAATCTAAACCAGTGTTGAAGTTAATTATATAATTCAGTGATTAATTAACTGATGATTGAGCATTGGTGATGAACACCTGATGTTAACAAGCAGAATCACAGAAGGACAGAGGAACAACAAGAAGATAAAAAAGCGAAACACAAGAACTACAACTGACATCAGCCACAGAAGACACAAGATCTCAGCAGAGGAGGATTAAACAACTCTAAAAAATAACATTACTATCTTCACTTATTACTAACCGGATTGACTTTATTTATTTTTTCATATACGTCTACAGAAATTCCTGTTGAGAATTAACAGAGGTGTAGATGTTGTTTTGTTTCATTTGATGTTACATTATGGAGATCAGTGTTTGCTTTAGTTGGGCTCTTGATCCTTGACTTTAACATTAGTTTCTCTTTGGCTGCTGTAACTGTGTTATTAAGACACATGTGTTGTAGCAGAAACAAAGCCAACAAAAATTAGATCAGGTGTTGCTGGTTATGTTTTGAATATTTCATCATCACATAATGTTTGGATCACCGATCTCATCCAGAGTCTAATCATTTATCAAAAATGTGTTTTTTAATACAGCTTAATTTTATGTTTCTGCACTGTGAAACTACAGCAAAAGATCAAGCAGCCTGCACAATCAGTTATGAAGGATTTTTAAACTCATCATTCACTAAAAAAAATTTAACTGCAACTTCAGTTAGACACACACAAACATCAAGAAACAGCCAATGAATCTCAGCAATGGTGACAATCAACAAAAAAAACACACAAATATAACATTTGATAACATCAAATCTGAACATCACAAAACACACTACTTAAAGTCAACACAAAACAAACAGCAAAATAAAAGCAAAAAGTAAACATTAAAAAAAATAACCAGACAATTCAGCTGCATAATTTATTCATGCCGCAATGCATGCTGGGAATCATGCACAATTTTTTTGGTACTATGCTGGTACCCAGCATGCATTACAGCATGACACTTTTTTGATTGTCACCATTGTTGAGATTCATATGCCGATTCTTGTTGTCTGTGTGTGTCTGTCTGATATTGAAGTTTGAAATATTCTAAAAAAAATCACTTTTTAAAATCCTTTATATTTTCTGGTTGTCAAAACTCAGATAGATCTCGATATGTAAAATCACAGTGATACCATAATCATACGTACAAAACATCACCTAAATAAATACATTAGACAATAAAATGTAGGGGTGGTGTGGCGCAATGGATAAGACACATGCCTTTGGTGTGAGAGACCCGGGTTCGAATCCACTGTGAGACACCAATGTGTCCCTGAGCAAGACACTTAACCCCTAGTTGCTCCAGAGGCGTGCGACCTCTGACATATATAGCAATTGTAAGTCGCTTTGGATAAAAGCGTCAGCTAAATGAATAAATGTAAATGTAAATAAAAAGATCAGTGCATCGGACCACTAGATGATGATTGTGACCATTAACAAATAGTCACTGTCATCTAATACTGTTTTCTTTCAGCTTTTTTGAAATAGCAAAATGTAAGACAGCTACCACAGCCAAATAAAAACTAATGTTCAAAAGTCAAGGGTCAAGAGCCCAACTAAAGCAAACACTGCTCACCATCATGGTAACATCAAATTAAAATAAGATGACATCTAAACCTCTGTCACCTTTTAATAAGAACTTCTGTAAACGTCTAACAGAAGTAAAGTCAGTCTGGTTAGTAATAAGTGAAGCTGGTAATGCTGTTTGTGGAGTTGTTTAATCCTCCTCTGCTGAGATCTTCACAGATTTAATGTCTTCTTTTATCTTCAGTTGATTTCATCTTTTTTTCTGTTCTTGTTGTTCCTCTTTCCTTCAGTGATTCTGCTTGTTAAAGGTCCCGTTCTATGCGATTCCATGTTTCAAAGTTTAGTTAGTGTGTAATGTTGTTGTTAGAGTATAAATAATATCTGTAAAATTATAACGCTCAAAGTTCAATGCCAAGCGAGATATTTTATTTAACAGAAGTTGCCTTTCAAAGCCTACAACGAACGACTCGTTTGGACTACACCCCTCTACTTCCTGCATTCATGATGTCACCAGAACCGTTTTTGGACTAACCTCCGCCCACAGGAATGCTCCCTCAACTCTACTGGCTACTTGCGCACTTCTTATAACTTAGGCTACTGTGTTTACTCAGCTCTTACGGTGATTTTCTGAAGTAAAACTGACGCTTCATCTTTTGTGTGATGTACAATAAACTTTATTAAACTCATCAGTACATGTTTGATCATCATTCGGACCTGGTCCGAAACAGCAGACTTGTAGGCTGTTAATAAATAATGGATACATACAAGCAGATGACAAATACGTTATAATAACCGTAATTAAACTACTAAACCATACCTGTTTCATCTCTATACAGCACTCTGACTCTGTAGGCATTATTGTCCGACTCGAAATGAACGCCGTTACTGAGAGTTTCTGATATTATCATCATTCCGTGAGATGAATTTGTCCTGACAGACTGAGCGCGAGCTCATGAAGCTCCGCCCCCTGGGTCATCCAGCAGCAGCTCATTTGCATTTAAAGGGCACACACTGAAACAGCTCGTTTTTCTGAGCCCCAAAAAATGTCAATTTAAACATGCTGTAAAAAATGATCTGTTGGGTATTTTGAGCTCAAACTTCACATACACACTCTGGGGACATCAGAGACTTATTTTACATCTTGTGAAAAGGGGCATAGAACGGGACCTTTAACAGCAGGTGTTCATCAGTGTCTGAATTAACTTTGAAATTGAACTGAATTAACTATGAAATTATTCACTCAGTCAAGTGGACTATATTAGTGAACTAATGTAGGGACTAGTGAATGAGGGTATAGGGTGTGATTTGGAACACAGCCTCTGAGTGTCGACTTTGAGCGCTGTTAATTGACAGTATATTCCTGTAGGCTACTTTCTCGAAAACGACATATATCACCCAGAATGCATTTTTTCAACGGTATATTGCTGTTTTAATGGAAAACAGCATGTTACTGTCAAAATGTGGCTGTTTTTTTTTTACAGCAATTTTTTACAGTATACCACATACTTCATGAGTTATAGGTTATGCACTGTAATCAGATACTGTATGGTGTTGAAGTGTTGTGTTCACTCACCTGTTTTCAGTATCAGTTCAGTCATCAGTGTAACAGAGTTCACTAAAACAACAGCAACTGATCCAAACAGATACACTGGAACAAAACGGTGCAATTCTGTAAAAATAATAATAATAATACAGCACAGTTTAATATCATAATTTAGAGGAAATGAGTCCACATTTTTATATCTCCACATCATTTAAAATCCTCAAGTCTGTTGTAGCGACTGAGACAAATCAGACACAATTATTTACCATATGCACAAACAAATCTTTAAAAACTTTCATCCGAGAGCTGTGGTCCCAACTCCCCAGGCGGGGCGAAAGGGGCCTGGTTGCCATGGCCGCGATCCGATAGGATGTTTTTATGACTCTCAGGAATGCTAACAAGTAACTAACTCTGACACAGATATCAGAACCAACTCTCCTGCATTCATTTATTGATGAACTGACTAACATGAAATGAACATGCATTCCAGAACATTTTGAGAATGATTTACTGTTGTGTGTTTTGTCTTTTAATAATTCTGTTGATACTATGATCTCTCTTGAGAAAAAGATCTGAGGCACTCAGGAGGATGAAGATTAAAAAGCCTTTATTAATCCATGGCTAGTCTCATAAAAATAAAAACATGCCTACGCGTTTCAGCCAACAAGGCTTTCGTCAGGGCTTCTCACTCCCTGAGTGCCTCAGATCTTTTTCTCAAGAAATATCTGGATCCCTTTACTGAAGAGCACCGGAGGTATTTACATATTTTTACACCCAAGAAGCACTCCCAGCATTTTCCTGCTGTTTGTATCAAGATACTATGATCTCTTTGATACTATGTAGTTATTACAGGACCAACTGTCAATGTAACCCCACTTATACCATGTTTGGACTCGATAAATTGGTACTTTGAAGATCGAAATGATTGTGTACATGATATGCCAATAGCTGTGCAACACATTAGTATTACTAAGAATCTTCCTTAGTAGTGTCATTAAACACCAATCCAGCATGCCAGTCCGAAAGAGCACGTTTAAGACAAAGGCTTGTAAATCCTGGTGACAGAGGAAACTCCCGCCAGAAATTCTACCCTTCTCATTGGGTGAACTAGCCTGCATAGGGCTGTCCTTTGTCAAGCTTTAAAAGTCACTGACCACAAGATCCGGCCCTTTTTAGCTCTTGTCCTCGGACCTAAACTGCAGCTTCAAGTGAATCCCGTGGGGGGGGCCCTTCCTCTGCAGGCCGAGTCAGCCTGCCTTCCTAAAATACAACCAAGAAGAAAAGGACAACTCTTGCCTTAAGGATGCCGTGTGTTCCATCATGGCCTCAACAGGCCCAGGGCATGAGGCTTCGAAGCTTCCAGGACATGTGCTCACTAGGGATGGGCATGATTAATCGACGATCGATAATTGATCATTAAGAATTTCGTCGATCACGTTTATTTGTTATCGATTAAACTAATGCAGGTTGCGTTGCGTAGAGTGTGAGTCTTGAAGCAATGGAATTCATTTTAGCGCGGAGGTAGGCTACCTGTGCATCCCGGCAACGTCAGTCCCCTCAGAGCGGGTGTTTTCGGCGGCTGGACTGGCTGTCACCAGGTTGCGGTCGCGTCTGATCCCAGATCATGTCAACATGCTTATCTTTCTCAACAGAAATCAGACTGGTGCAGAAGTTCTATGGGAACTTCATGCGTTTTCTCAGATCGGATAGCTATCTGAATTATCAAAACGATTCCATTTAGGCCACACCTGGTCACATAAATGTGTTTTTGCAAAACGGATATAAATCCGATCTTGAATTCCCGCGCTATATGCAGATTTAAATTGTTGCACGTCACCGAAAGCAACTGATATGAGCTGCATTTTATTGATCATCAGCGAAAATGTCTAAATCAAAGACCGCAACAAGATATTGCGGCAACAGCCCTGGTAAGATCATTTCGGTTCTTTACTTTTAATGAAGATGATTGTGTGTTGATGAATGACTTTCACTTTGATTTGTGATAGTTTGCACGTTGGCTTGATGAATAGATGCTCATCTGTGGTGATGCGTGTTGAAGTAGCGTCGTCATATCTGGCTATAACATGACATAAAGCCTATAACACGCTCTCACACGTTTATTTCTTAGCATTTTTGGGATAAGTCAAATTTACATATGTGGTTTCAACAACCAGATGCATTTACTCTTGTCCAGTTTCGTCTGGAATGCGTCTCAGATCTTCTCCTGAAGTGGTTTGAGCGATCGGATTTAAATCCGTCTCGAATGCGTTTCGGAGGGCATTTACATTTGGTCTTTTCACGATCGGATAGCTATCCGATCACAGCCATGGGTCTCTATTTAAGAACGCCGGCTCACAGCTGCAGGTTCCGCTGTTTTAGAGCACCGCAGGGCATATCTTCAAGTCTACCGAACGTCCAGTTTCACTGCCACAAGTTTATCTTCTTGTAATAAAGATCTCATCGAGGACAAACAAACTGTATTTTTGTATTTTCATTGCATTTTTAATTTATAAAAAGTTAAAGAAATAATGAATTTCAATATAAAAATATTAATGATTAATCGATAGTCGATCGTTAATTCTCCCGACGATCGACTAAGAAAATTTAATCGAATGACCATCCCTAGTGCTCACTCCAGCATCAAGGACAACTTCAGAAGTTCAGAGACGTCATTCAACACGGACGAAGTCCCTCGCAACTTTCACCATGTGCCCTTTGTGTCCTGCCGGCAGAGCGCGGAGGCCACAATCTGCACTCCAGCCATGAGAAGAGTGACAATACAAGTTCATCCTATCTTCTTCATCCAACGGAGAAGAAACGATTGCAACTCACACCATGACTTTTGACACTCAAGGACCCAGCAACGAATTCAATCTTCAACCACTTCAAGAATTGATCATGCAAGTATCTATTTTTATGAGGTGCGCTGAAAATGATAAACTTATGGTTCTTTTCATACAAAAATAGATCTTGCTCCATAGTTCTATTTCCTGTTTCCGGTTCCACATCACTTACCCCTTTACCTATGCATGCATGTATGGATGTATGAATGTATTTATGTTTGTTTAGTGTTAATTATGTTTGTGATTTAGTAAATAAAACTTTGCACAATTATGAATTTGATTTCTGATCCTCTGTTTGCATACAAAGTCCCTTTTACGATTTTGATTTTGTTACCGTATGCTTTTCTGTACATGCTAAGGAATAATTATTTTCCAGTGACGATGAAAGATACACTTTTCTTAGAATAAATGAATAATCAAAGAGGTCATTGGAACTGATTAATTGATTGTTAGTAAATATGGATTATTATTAATATTTCCCCTTTGAGCTAATGTCTGTTATTCAAATATAATATAAAAACCTGACATTAATGTAACATCACATACACAAACACACAAATACACCATCATAACATGTTTCACACAATAGATAGACCTCAAAAGAAATTCCAAATAAAGCATTACTGGGCAGGTAAATGCTGACACTCAAACTCTCTTCAGAAAAGTAGAATAAAAGGGAATGAAAAGAATGAACTAGAGCAGATAGAAAAACATCAGAGTGATACGCAGCGCAGGTGATTAATACTGTACCACAATTAAATGACCATGCGAAGTTTACCACTGCCCAGAGTAACTGAAGAAACGCAATCGTACAGGTCCATCCCATACGATCTGTACATGAACAAAACATCAGCTTCATCATCACAGTAACAGTTTCTGTTCATTGACAAAGTTCTTCAGTGACTTTTGTAATTCACAAGTGTAACAACATTATTTTATATTATCATACCTTTTTCATTTTCCAAAGTTATGATGTAGAAATAAACCATTACAGCATTGACTGATAACATGATAATTATCCACACTGATCTCCTGACTGAAGGTGCACCTGAAAAACATGGTTTATATTAAAAGAAAGAGTCCAGATATCTGGGTTTGAAACTGATAAAAAAAAAGAATACTGTAAAATCAAGATGATACACTGAACATTATCAAACATAATTTAAAACATCTCACAAATGTCCCCAACAAATGATAACAGATTTAGTGTGTGAGACTAGAAATATTTCTACAATTAACTATAGCCTACATTCAAAGTCATCAAATATAAGAAATGGATAATCGTTACATGTATAATAGTTTCATTGTAAAAATTATAACTGCTAAATTAATAACAGTGAAAGAGATACAAGCATTTTGAATAATGTACGGATCACATTATGAATTCATGATTTATGTGTTTACATCTGGAATTAGATCATAATTCAAATACTTACAGCCCATCTTTTGGCCACATGTCTCATCCCAATTGTATCTTGTCACTATGAGAAACACTGGTAAAACTGCAACAATGAAGTATCCTGAAAACAGAAGAGTGGTTATATTCATACAGCTACTGGACTTTACTGACAGACTTCAACAGATAATATTTTCTTGTCCTATTACTCATAAATCAATCTCAATAGTTCGTAAAGTTGAATTTACCTCCTCTGGCAGATCCAAAAGCATAAAACAGGATGATGAATTGTAGTAAAGGTAGAACATCAAAGCTCATACCAGCCAAAACATCAAATATAGCAAGTATCTGTTCACTTCTCTCAATATCTTCAATTCTCACAATGAATTTAACCAACACTATAAGAAAACAACAATTAAAATAATCAAAATGGTTGATCTGATTTTAAATTGGAGTCATGATAAACAAGTACTGAACTCAGAACTCAAGTACTGAACTCACTGAAATCATTCATCATTTCCCCTTGAATATGATATAAACATGAATAACACACATACACTATTCAAAATCATTATCTCACAGGGACAAACAGGTGAAAAGCTTTACACACAGCCGTCAAAACATCAAAACATAAATTTTACACATATTAAAAACAAAGTAGACAATGTGAAAGAAATACTAACACTCATTTGCATTTTGAAAGTAAAAGATGTAAATTCTCACAAGTGAATGTACAGATTCACTTTACTGAGGGCAGCTCAATAAAGTATGAAATGTAAATGTAATAAATTCCAGATTCCCAGGTCTGGATCAAAGCCTCCCTTGCCCTCCTCCAGGTATGGCAACAACACTGAATAAAAGTCTGAAACGGGGGAACAGCAGCCTCAGCACCCTGGGAAGAAAACAAAGGAAGCAGCACATGAACGGGCAAAGCCCAGACACCGGCAAGGAGTTGTGGGCATACTCGGTCTACGTCAGTTGCTGACTCCAGGGGAAGGGGCTATGAGAGGACAGGCATCGAACCATCTACTCGAGAGCCTTGTTCGCACGCTTGGTCTGGCCATTGGCCTGAGGATGGAAGAGTGACGACACACTTGCAGAGGCTCCAATCTGCCGACACAACTCCCTCTAGAAATGGGACATAAACTGGGGCCTGTCAGAGACCACATCCTCCAGACGACAATGAATCCAGAAGACATGGTCAGAGACCACCCAGGCCATCTCATTAACTGAGGGAGGTTTGGGAAGGGCAACGGAGTGATGTTAAGGACCATGCTAAAGACAACAGAATTGCCACTGGATAGAGGGAGGCCAGTAACAAAATCCAACAAAACACCAGGACAATACGTTGGGCTAGCTATTTTCTGTACCAAGTCTGTAAGAGTTGAAGTGCCTAAATGGGAGCAGATGAAGACTTTGGATTTAGCAAACACCTCTTGTACAGCTGAAGACCAAATTAATTTAGATTTGATGGAGGTTAATACCGTCAAATGAGCCGCCAACTGACTAAGATTCCTGATAAAACGCAGATAAAAACTGGCAAATCCCGAAGATCTTTACGAGAGCCAGTTGTTGGCCAGTTATAAACAGCCTTTACCTTTCCAGGGCCCAAGAAACAGAACTGAATAGGCATGAAAAATGCACTTCTCAACTTTTGACAAAACTGTTTCTCCGGCAGCCATTGCAGCACTCGTCTGATGTACTGGATGTACACCTGGAAGGAACAAGAATAGATTAGAATGTCGTCCAAGATGAGTTTATTTATCATGTCTCTCAGCACGTCATTGATGAGTGCTTGGAAGACAGCCGGAGCGTTGGACAGGCTGAAAGGTAAAAACAAATATTCGAAGTGCCCCATATGTGTCTTAAAAGTTGTCTTCCATTCGACACCCTCCCTAATCCAGACCAAATGATAACCATTGCACAAACCTTACTTTGTAAAGAAACCTCAAAAGCTAAAGACATAAGAGGTAGGGGGCTACCTGTTCTTTATAGTTATGTCATTCATCCTCCAATAGTCAATGCAGAGGTGCAAAGAGCCATACATCTTCACAAAGGAGAATCCAGCACCCGCCGGAGAGGGGCAGGAATGGATAATGCCGGCTGCCAGAGACTGAGAGAGATATTTCTCCATGACCGCTCACTCAGGAGCGGACAAAGAGAAATGACAGGGCTGAGGCAGAGAAGTGCCAGAAGGTGAGGTCGATCCCACAATCATACGACTGATGGGGTAAAAGAGAGGCAGCCCAGGACATAATGAAGACCACTCGCAGATTGATGTATATCAGGAACCAGGGACAGATCAATTGTCTCTTCCTGCAACACAGACAAAGTAGAAACAACAGAAGGGGAGGCTCACTGGACTCAATTCCATACAATCATCCTAGCAAACATTGAGATCTATGAGGTCATCCAAACACTATGGGGGGCGCAGGCGTAAATCTCATCCTTAAAATCCTCCACAAGACTGTCTAAGAAGCACGTTGTCAGGGTTTGGAATTTGCTTTTGCCTTGCTGGAGAGCCTCAAGAAGTCTGGAAGCATCTTAGCCAAAAACAGACCGGTCAAAACCTTGATCATTTCAGTTTTAAAAAGGTGAACATCAGCAACACAGAGATTGAGCATCTCCAGTTGGCGGCCCCCCAGTCGCAAGTTCTTCCGGTGAGTAAGGAGATGACAAATGCCAGTTTAGATCTTTCCAATGCATAGGTCTGCGTATTGAATTAGACAACGAATGACATTGAGTGGGATCACCGGCAAAAACTGGAGCATTATCCACTCGAGCCTCAAGAAGACTGAGAGGATGGTCATCAGTCTGATGCAGTGAAGACACCAGTTCATGGTCAGAAAGCTAGAGATGCCTGAGTTGGCCGGAAAGTTCGGTGACCCGTTTCACCAAGGCATCCACAGACGAGCATAGCCTAGTTCCTCTTCTTGTCGGCCAAGCAAAACTCCTTGATGTCGACGTTCCACAGAACTGCACAAAGATGAGGGTACCTTCCTGTGGGTCCATGTTTGGCCAGAGTGTTCTGTCATGAGAATAATAATAAAATTGATCACAAAAGAAAAGGCCCAAAAGCAGAAGAATACTTAACAGTTTTATTTACAAATGCTGGAATAGTCTCTTGGACAAAAACCAACTGGCTCCAGACCAACACAAGTCGTCAATCAGGTCTCAGTTTTAATCAGCCAATAAATATGCTTACAGATGTAGGAATGGAGGATTCAATGACTGAGATGATCAAGAAGGTCAAGACCAGGCAGGCCATAAAACTGGAATTACTAATCAAAGTGGGAAAAAAATACCGAACAAAATCCGAATGAACTGACCAAGCAGCTCATGTGAGCAAACAAAAACACTGGCAAAAAAAGAGAGAAAAGACAAGAGAATAAATAGCAAAGAAAACAGGGAAAGAATGAAAACGAAGCGCAATCAGCTAAGCACAGTGGCCACGAGAAAGAAAGAAAACAAGGACAGGGAGAGCGACAAAAACTGTCATTGTGAAATACTGTGATCTCATGATGAAACATTCACACTACTAAACTTTTTTTTCCCATTTATATGCATTTTAAAGGAGTCATAACCTAGTATTACATTGGATACCTACTGCTGTATTATAGTCTTTCAGGCCCTTCTAAAAAAGAAAAGTGGAAAAAAAATAAACACAGACCTACTTTTACCCTTATTTCTGAAGGCATTATTGTCTCGCGAGATCAATGCGATGTTTTGGCTGTCGTGGACGCTCTATATGGCTCTGCACGCCAGTTGAAAGGGTTGTTGGGAGGGACAGCGTCATTAAAAATGAATTTCATCCACTGGTCCCTGATAGTTTCGTCCGATTTTGGGAGATAAAACACATTTACATGTTTTTTATGGCAATCAACCACAGAGCAAGTCCGGTCTGCACTCGGTTTCTCCATCTTTCTCGACTGAACTGAATATGAGGGGGAGAGGGGAAGTGCGGGCTTCCTGCTGCGGTGTCCATATATGGTATATCCTACTACCTCATGACGTCAAGAGGGAGCTGAAATCAAAATCTCGTATTTGAGTGCGCGTGCACGCGCGCTGGTTTATTTACCCTGAGGTAAACAAACGCTTCACTTTTAAATATCGGCTTCCCGGCCAGTGTATAATCGTTAGTCGATCATAACATACATTGATTCTCGTGGAAAAGTGAAAATTGCAGGTTATGACTCCTTTAATCAATCTTAAAATGTACACTTTGATGGTTTTTATATTTTGTGCCCATAGCAAACACCATTAGACTGATAAAAACATGATCTCACATATATCACTTGTTATTGATTGAAGGAATCAGATATTAATACTTACAGAAAATTATATAGAAGAGTTCGAAAAGAAGCGCCACTACAAAGTAGAGTATAATCATGACACCTTCAAATCCCACGTAATTCATACTTTTGTTCAAGGCAGATTTAAACAGAACGGGAAGAAATCAAGAGATAAAAAACAAATATTACTAATTTAAAGCCAACCAAAACATGAATACAATTAAAGACACCCTTTTCATCTCACATACAGTACTGTGCAAAAGTCCTGCCTAAATTAACATTATCAGTTAATGAACATTATCAGTTTTTTTTTATTACGATAAATTTGAGTCCTATAAAACCTAAAATGTACTAGTGACTTTGCTGTACTTTTTGTGTACAAATATTGAATGCCTAGTAATTGATATTGGAATTTCGCCCAATTTATAGCAACCTGTACTGTAAGTTGAATTTACTTCACACTAAACTGCTAAACGTAACTGGGTTAATGCAACAAAATGAATTGACTTGTCAAGTTGGGTCAACAAATTATTTTTTACAGTGAAGGAATTTAGAGGCACTTCAAGCATGTTATAGTGTCTAAGTGACTATAAATGATATTTTTAGTGTAATAACTGTAATACATGTAATACATTTTTTTTTTCACGATCAGCTGGTGTAGTTAACAGTGATCATAAATTCAGCACTGAACACATGAAACTGTCACACACTGTTAAAGGTAGGGTAGGTAATCATTTTTCTAAAAAAAAAAAACATTCCAAATTTGTTTAAACTGTCTTTATATACCAATACATAATTAAAATGTAAGTACTCTGAAAAAGAAAATATAAAAATCGAGTGACTGTAGACCTTTTAATCTGCAATAAACACAGCTCATTATTTCCATTCACTCCACCCCCTCCCTTCTGAGCTACTTCCAAAGCCACGCCCCCAAAACACATGAACGCGCGACGCCAAACGCTCAGGCTGGAACAAGACGCATTTATTACCTGAGACGAGTGGAGAGGAAGGAGCGCAGTACATACAGTGACATCATGTCAGAATCACATGTAATAAAATACCTAACTTTATCACTATGAATATAAACAAATAAGATTTCTTTTAGTACTCACTATCAAGCTCGCATATCGATAATGGTAAAGTTTCATTCGGTAACGAGCTATATTTATAAGGCAAAACTAAAAACAGGTTGCATTGATACACGTTTTTCCATTACCATCAGTTACACTGTGATGAAGGTGAATTTCGTGTTAGATTCATAACATATACGGTGTTTTGCATGTAAGAGTTTCCATGATGAAAACATTGTTGACTCTAATGAAGACTAACGTACACTCCGAGTCCGGAGACAAGTACCGCATCGTCGGTTCGAGGACAGGTCCGGGGTTGAGGGCGAAGCAGAGGAGGTCGTTCAAGAGTGCGGGCAGGGTCCGAGGAAGTAGTTTTTGCCTTGTTTGCCTTCGCTGACTGCATATGCAGGTGCTTTGAGCTGAATATTTCCGGGAACGGTGACATGTGATGAGTGCACGCAGGGCAGCGCGCGCAGTGGGGCTCGGGCACGAGACATGAAGGCATCTGATTGGTTCTTTACATTCGCACCGAATGGCAGTGATTGGTCAGAGTTTTTACTGTCCTACAGCTGCTACAGAGGTCTGATTTTCTTCATTCCTTTTTCTGAACACATAATGTATTGACTACTCTCAGGATGGAAGGACCATTTCACCCAGTATAAAAAAAGTGTTTCTGAACAGGATTACCTACCCTACCTTTAATTTACTTTTGGATTTGTTTACCTGAATAAAAAACAGCTGAGAAAACTATATATTCTGTTTCACAACTTGAATTTTGAATAAATGTTTTGATTTTGCCTGTAAAACAGAAAAAGATTAAATAATTAAACACAAATTTCAATAAAACACTTCACATTTTTTAATGGAAAATGTTTATATATATATATATATATATATATATATATAAATTACATTCACTCTATTTTGTCTAATAATCTGTCAGTCATCATAAATAAATCATACCTGTGAGCTCATTTACATATGGAGCCGTCCAGAGCAATAAGAGAAAATAAAGAGCAGAACAAGAGACCGTCTCAAACAGAGACCCTGAAACAAAACCAGATCATAATAACTGCTGTATGAATAAACAAATACTTGAATTATATTATAATGCACTGATAAACAATCAGTAGTGAAACATTCACCTTCAGAAACACCCCAGAAGACAAAAGCAAGACACATGATCAAATTTGGACAGATGACTAGAAACATCTGAAGACGGAGCACTAGATATACAGAGAAAAGACAAATTAACTCCAGTTTAACCAGATATTAAATTAAGTTTTAATTAAATATCGGTTCAACTTCTTTAACTACAAATGCTAGTAATTGAGCATTTTGACAAAATACAGCAAACATTTTTTTTTTACAAAGTTATCTGCATCTCCTGCGCCGCATCAAGCCACTTCCATAATAGCTGTTCAAATTAATGCACGGCATAGACTCAAACTGTAACTGTGTGCAAGACTCCAATAAAATTATTAGGTAATTATTCCCTTTGTATTTATGGCTATATCTATGATTGACTACACAACATTAAAATATTATTTGCAAATTTATTTTTAAATCATTATTATTATTATTTTAAATATTATTGTTCCAGCTTCCTGGTTCATTAGGGTACTCTTGTAAGCAAGCAGCAGTGGCTGGGATAGAATTTAAACAATAACCTCCACTTAAAAAGATGCAATCTTATCCTGTTTATGTAAAATGAGCTGCTCCCGAGCAGGTTTGAGCTCACGGACCTGTTGCAATGAAATCAACTCCAGGATGAGCTTTGAAGAACCTAACAATCCTGGATCATGTCAAATCGTCAACAATGAAATCCAACTAATTGAGGAATCCACGTATGAGGAACGGACCCCAGGTGATTTTTAAATGTGTTTGTATCGTTCATCTGCGTCATTTATCTAGTCAAGCTAGCGCGTGACAGATGCATGCCGGTTAGATATTTTTCTTTACAGTACATTTTACATTAGGCCTACTATTTTTAGATTTTACATTAGACACCAGGTGGTGACAAACACAGTAAAATTGTTCATTGTATCTGCTAAATTGCACATTATAGCAGATAAGAACACTGCCATGGCATTCACATAGACCTACCTTTACTTTGTGGTCTGCAGTAGATTATAAAGCAGAGCAGAAGTGCAGATACGGATGCAGAAATACAGAGAATCAACACCATTATGTGTGAAACAGAGAAACCTGTGAAACACAGACATCAGTTACTGAACAGTGTTACATTATTGTGAAGGATAGCCTGTATATTGACCTACAAATGTCATTACTATGATCTTTTAAGCATGAATGTGAATCATGAATAATGGCTCTTTTTTATTTATTTAATACAAGTAGGAAAATGAAGGACAACAAAAGGAAATGACAGGAAAACACTCCAGACACGTAGACGCGGTCGCCATCTTGCAAAAGTCAGTGTGTCGTCACTCACAGTAAGAATCAATAATGCCACAACATGCACAGCTTCTCTTTGTGAAACCTCCAATATTTAAATTCCAGAAGAAATTGGATAAACTTTTACAGGTGAGAATGTGTTGGTTTGTGTTTTTATATGTATTAACTTAATATTACATGTTTTTACCGTGGTACTTTTAATGTTTTTACTTTTACTATGGTAACTTTTTAATGTCATGTCAGCTGACGCCTTCGTCTTGTATTGTGTTAGTTTAGCAAAATCATCTGCAGAAATCTATTTCATAGATATTCATACATGCGTCTAACTGCTGTTGCAGAAGCTTAGTCAACTTGTTCTCGAATGTTCACGGACCGCTCCAATGGCGGACGGCTTACGTATCGCTGCCCATTAAAACGACCGCTAATGAGGCATCTATGTAAGGAATAATTGACGACAGGCCATTGAATTAATAAAAAAAAAGATGCACACCCGAGGGGGATATCGTAGCCACGCCGCGAAGCAGTTATTTTTCTAATAATTCAACGGCCTTGAGTTAATTCTTCCACCTATACTATGGTTACCACCACACCTCAAAACATAGTTCAGATGATGTATTTCAAGAGATTTGTCAGGCTTTTGTCCTTAAAGAGCATTCTTGTATAGGACTAATTTCTTACGCATCTAATCCCAAGCCTGTGTTGCTAATTCCAAAATGTAATTTACTCTTGCACACTTTTCAAAACCTTCTCTTCTCTTCTTAATCCTCCTCCTCCCCCTCCTTCATCAGCCTAACAGCTGACAACTTTGCCACATTCTTCATAAATAAAATAACCATCAGTGGCCAATTTTTCACAAATCGACAAGCACATCTTAACAGCTAACACATACATTCTCCCCTCCTCTCCACTCTCGGAGACAGAATCCTCCAAAATTCATCCTTTCCAATCACCCTACTACCTGTCCGCTTGATCCTATTCCCACTCATTTTCTTCAAGCCATTTCTTCTCAGTTATACCCACACTTACTCATCATCTACACCTATCTTCACAGTGGTACATTTCCCACAGCATTTAAGCAGCCTCAGATAACCTCACTGCTTAAGAAACCCACTCTAAATCTAGCACTTCTGTAAAAAATAACAGACCTGTATCCCTTCTTCCATTCGTTACTTAAACAATTGAACGAGTCGTGTTCAACCAAGTCTCTACCTTTATGCACAGAACAACCTCCTGGACAACATCCAGTCTGGTTTCAAAGCAGACACTCAACTCTCGGTTATTGAAACTCTGAGGCTGGCAAAAGCAGTTTCCAAATCCTCAGTACTCATCTTGCTAAATTTGTCTGCTGCTTTTGACACAGTTAACCACCAGATCCTTCTGTCAACCCTCAAGACGAAGGGCATCTCAGAAACCGCACTCCAATGGTTCAAGTCTTACCTCTCAGGCAGGTCCTTCAGGGTGTCAAAGCTAGACTAAAAACACATCTCTTTGACCTAGCATACACATAACACATTATAGACTTTTATAATTCAATGTTAGGCTGCATAGATTAAGTAAGCCGGAACCGGGAACACTTCCCATAAATCCTGATGTACTCGTTACATCATAAGAAGAATGGCGTCTACGCTAATATTAGTCTCTCTGTTTATCCCGAGGTTTCGCAGGATCCAGGCTGTATCCAGATCTGATGAGGGACCTGCGCCTGGACGCGACGACAGTGCAGTCCTGAAATGCCAACTAGGCTCTTCCCTGTGAAGGCCCCCCTTTCTACCCGTGCACCACCAACCCCCCTACCAGTCACTTTCAGACAAAACCTGCGCTCACTTTCTCCCTCCCATCTCTCCTCTGCTGTGTCATCTTCTCTTCCCTCACCCTCACAATTCTCATCTCTGGATGTGAATACTGCAACGGATACCTTATGCTCCACCCTAACCTCCTCTCTAGACAATATCTGCCCTCTCTCCTACAGGCCTGCACACGCTACTCCCTCTAACCCCTGGTTATCTGAGGTTCTTCGTGAACACCGGACCGAACTCAGGGCAGCGGAGAGGAAATGGCGCAAATCAAAAGACACATCTGACCTGAGTATGTATCAATCTCTCCTCTCTTCCTTTTCTGTGGATGTTCATGCTGCAAAATCTTCATATTTCCACAACAAGATCAACAGCTCCTCCAACACACAATCACTCTTCAAGACATTCAACTCTCTCCTCTGTCCACCTCCACCACCACCCACCTCCTCCTTAACTGCTGACGATTTTGCTAACTTCTTCACCAACAAAATAACAACTATCAGCAGTCAGTCCTCAGCGCCACACACACAAGTTCAAGGCATTAACGCTTGCTTACAGATCTATCACAGGCTCAGCTCCTTCCTACTTTCACTCACTCTTACGAGCCTACATCCCTTCCAGACACCTACGATCGGTCAACGAGCGACGTCTCATGGTTCCATCACAGAAAGCCACAAAATCACTTTCCAGAACATTCTCATTCACGGTTCCATGCTGGTGGAATGATCTCCCCACCCTCATCCGGAATGCAGAATCCCTGACAACATTCAAAAGACAGCTGAAAACCCATCTATTCCGTGAGCACTTAACCTAAAAAAAAAAAAAAAAACTTTCCTTTTCCTTTTATCCTCCCTTATCGGGATTATGCTACTCTGACCAATGCCTGAAGTTCGTATTTTGAGCACTTCTTGCGTTGTTTTTGCCTCTTCATGATGACTCGCTTAATTTAGTCCTAATTTGTAAGTCACTTTGGACAAAAGCGTCTGCTAAATGACTAAATGTAAATGTAAATACAAAACCGTTCCTTAATTCCCAGTTATGTTCTGGTAGCCCAGTGGAAAATAACACTATATGTAAATAATATTTGTAACTTAATGAAACTCACTCTAAATCTGGATATGTATATTTATTATTTAACAAAATTGGTGTCTTAATCTAGAATATATCTCTGACTCACCCAGTCTCTCCAATACCACCGTTGTATTGGCTGAAAGTACTCCAGCAAACACTTGACACATGTAAACTCCTTTGTCCTCAGTTCTGACACTCTTCAGTCTGAGAGAGAAGTTTCCTTTGGGGATTTCATCAGTGAAGAACTCAACTCTGTCTCTGTATCGCTCATCTGATGAACCTGGTAAAGTCTCATTGTTCAGGTAGAGCAGAACCAGAATATCTTCATCTTCATCTGTTTTCTTCCATGAAACCTCTTCAATGTGTTCAGGTTTGATGTGAGAGTCTACAGAGCAGTTCAGAGTGATGTCCTCACCATCATATGGAATTCTGATACTAGCAAACACTATATTAAATATTACAGTATAAATCTCTGTGTATTATTTTTTTTAATTTTTTTTTATATTGAGTTAACACTCACCAACATCTTTTATTTGAACCTCAGTCTCACCAGAATCCTGCTGACTGTAAACTTTACATGTGTAATTTCCCTCATCTTCAGCTCTCAGATTGTCCAGACGGAGGGAGAAGTTTCCATGTTGAATCTGATCAGTAAAGAAATGAGCTCTATCATGATAATCCTGCTGCTGGACCTCTGATCGACTCTCACCATCTTGATAGAGAAAGTATCAGACACTGCCGACATCTCACAGAAACATGTATATGTGACGAGTAAAACAGGAGAGAATCATCTAAAGTTGCTTGTATTTACTGATGATAATACATGATCACACATGTTTTTTTTTTTTTTTTTTTTTTTTCACATGTATCACATGTATTGATTTTATTGAAGGAGGAACATGTGGCTGGACACTTAATGCTTTTCCTTCACTCATTCAAATACATTTAAAACAAAACATCAATTAAAAGTCCATAAAGACAAACTCATTTCAAGCATTTCAGCAGAAACTTTTAGAGAAAGATTTTAAGGTCATGAAGATCAACATTCAGTCAATTGTGGCCAAACCTTTGACTGATATTGTACATTTAAATTGGACATAAATGATTTTGTGCTTTTTCTTTCAGCTTAAAGAGAGAAAAACAATGTACATACCGTCAGATAAAACTGCAATAACAGACACAAAAATGAACATAAGCAAGTCCATATTCATATGAAATTATGATCAAATCTAGGGATGGTCAGAGTGTCTGTCGAGCATATGATCAGATGTGTGAAGACAAGCTGTTGAAACATGTTTAAATTTCTTCCTATTGAGGAAGATATTTGTGGAACTGCATCTAATCTAGATAAGCCAGTTCTTAATAAATGGGAAAACATCACTATATACATTTAACAATTGAAAAGCATCTGTAAAGGGAGTGACCCGAAAACTACACCCCATTATTAACAGATCAAGACATTAACTTCTGCCTTCATAAACATGTTAGATGGATTATAATGACACAATGTCACATCATTCTACTGATTTTTATACTTTACGTTTTAATAAGTTTATCTTCAACACAGTAAATATTTTGGATTTCTTTTTTTTTTAAAGTTTATCATTCATAACTCAAAGTCAGCTTTGTTGATTATTGTGCTCAAGAAACAATTTTGTTTTAAACAGCAATTACACAAAATCATTAAGGAGAAGAAATATCTCAATGACAGAACAAATACTTAAATGTGTATTTTTAAAATCCATGTAACATTTTGCGTGATGGCCTTTATTTTTAGATTAATTTTGCTTATTTCTTTTGCTTCATTCTGTTGAGAAGAAATAATTAATAATTCTAATTAACTATGAAAAAGAAACACGTCTATTCACTACAAAAATAATGCTAACAAGTGTTTAATACAAAGATTGCGCTACTTTACCAGATCTCTTGCTCAATCACATCCAAACATTGTCTTGTCTGAAGTCCAAAGTCAGGGAACAGTTTGTCATGACAGCTTTTCTATCAAGCAGAAAGAGGAATCAGGAGATCAAGTGATGGTAAAAAAGAAGGGTTTATTAACGTTAGTTGCATCTTTCTCAAAGTTCAGTTTCATTTCACTTCAAGTGTTATTATATCAAACAAATACAGAGAATTACTGCTTCACAACATCATCCTGTGATGCTGAAAACCTTCAAATTATGATATTCACTTTTTCCTCTATATTGCAAAGATGATACAGCTTCAGTTTAACATTAAACAACAGCTTATAATACAGAGAGCAAAGAGCAATCGGAAAAGTAATGTAAATATATATAGAGAATATATATATATATATATATATATATATATATATATGAATGAAATTAATGAAATACACTTTATTGTCCCCAAAGGGGAAATTTGTTTTGGACTCAAGGGGCCCTAACTTGCACCCAGCGCAATTGACTTTGTACACCGACGCATGTATCATTCCTATTTTGCACCCGCGCACAGCAGACTTTTCCCTCCACAGACGCACGTCGGTTAACTAAGAAATACACTTGCGCTCCCCGGGGCGGTTCAGCGCAAAGAGGAGGCGTGTTCCGGCGCAAACGTTCCCTCATGCTATTTTACAGGTTTAGAAAACAATTGCGCCACTAACCGAAAAAAAAAAACAGTTTAAAGTCAGTGGCGCATTGCGCATGTTATTCATATGCTATTTTAAGGGCGCATGCTTGGCGTTAATCAATGTAGCGTGCACAACGCGCATACACTTTGATTCTCTCATCTACACACAGATGCAGCAGTTATTTTTGCAAATCATACATTATTACAATAGATAGATAGACATTTTATTATAAAAGCATACATCTAGCTTACACATTTACCCAAATTATCATACGCCTGTTTAACCGAAGTTAATTTGGGTGTGTTTCTCCATCCCCAACGTACCTGACGAGAACGTCTGTCTCCTCGGCCTTGAACCGCTCCTGTCGTGCGCCTGGCAAATCCGCCGTTATAATAGGAATCCGCTTTAGAACAAGCGCGCCTGCTCTTAAAAGTAATGTGAGATGTCGCTCTGACTGGTTTATTTCACGTTACGCCCAAACCACACCTATGAATAATGAAGCTACTTCAGACCAACCCCTTTTAGATTTGCGCCAGGCGCAAGAGTCATTTATCCCGGCGGGAAAATAGCAACAGCGCCAAGACCCGCCCACAAAGTTACTTGCGCTTTGCGCTTTGACACTTGCGTTTCAGATCGTTAAAATAGGGCCCAAGGTGTTTACATTGACAAAATCATTGGAAACATAAACAAAAAATTCTACACAACAAAGACATAAATAAAAAATAAATACTCATTTGCCATTTAACAGTTTAATTGAAAAAGGAATAAAAGACTTCTTAAAACGGTTATACCTACACATCGGAAATCTGTATCGTCTTCCAGAAGGTAACAATTCATACTCTGTGTACAGAACATGCAATGGGTCAGCCACAATTGTATGTGCTTCTCTCAGAACCGATTGTTCATACAATGACTCAAGTGAAAAAAAGTTATTTTCTCCCAATGGTCTTCATCGTTATTTTAACCAAGCGTGCAAGCTTCGACTTTACCTGAATTGTAAGGTTACCAAACCAAACCCTAATGCCATATCTGATTATGCTCTCTATAACTGCCTGATAAAACAACCACATCATTTTCTGATCCACACCATAAAATCTAAGTCTACGTAAAAAATACAGTCTTTGCTGCATACGAGAACAAATTGTATCCACATGAATCCCCCAACTAAGTGTATTATGGATACCAAGGTACTTGTAGGAACGTACTTGCTTAATTGATTTATCATGTAAGAGCACTGGTGTGTGATCACCTATTGATCTAAGGTCAAAAATCTTTTCTGTATTAAAAATAAGATGATTTAGATCACACCACTCTACAAACCTTGATACCGCTGAGAAATAAACTGATAAATCAGTATTCTCATACAACAGACTTAGTATCGCTGTGTCATCCGAGAATTTCACTATAAAATTGTTATAATCACAACTTGAACACTCGTTGGTATACAATGTAAAAAGGATAGGGGAACCGACACATCCCTGTGGAACACCTGTGCTGGTATTCTTCAGCTCCGATAAAGTGTGATTGACTCTAACCTAACCTGTTGGGTCCGATTAGTCAAAAATGAAAGATACCACCTGATTAAAAAAGAATTAACATTAAACATCTTCAATTTCTGAATTAAACGGTGGGGCTGAATTGTATTAAAAGCAGAACTAAAATCAACAAATAATAAACGTGCATTATGCTTTGGGATTTTCCAGTAATAAAGCAAGTGACAGTGTTAACAGCATCTTCTGTACTACGGCCCGGCCTGTATGCTAATTGTACAGTTAACTTCAGTCTTTTTTAAAATGGACACCTCAATGGACACTTCTCAAAACTTTTCATTACACAGGATGTCAAAGCTACTGGCCTAAAATCCTTGTTTTCACTTGAACCTGTTTTTTTTTTTTTGGTAATGGAACTAGATGTACCGCATGGCGGTACAAAATATGACCGCCGCTCAGGCCTGCACTGGCTTTCCACAAAAATAAATGACGTGGAGCAATTTGGCTGTATTGCGTGTTTATGTATATACCTAAAAAAAGTAGTAGTATGTGCATGTCTGTCTGTGTGTGTGTATGTGTGTGTGTTTGTGTATGTGTGTGTCTGTGTGTGTGTGTGTCTGTGCATGTGGATTTGTATGTGTGTGTATGGGTGTGTGTCTGTGCGTGTGGATGTCAGTGTGTGTGCATGCTTGCGTTTGTTTGTATTCCTGCATGTGTGTGTGTGACAGTATCATCCTAAACCAGCAACCCTTCGCTCAACAGCACCATCTACAGGCCGATGAGTGTACAGTCACTAAATGTGCACATAAATGAATTTATTTTATACCCCCCCATGGATGAAATTCTACAAAACGTAGCAGAGGATACCCCCAGAGGATGTCAAGTTAATCATACACATGAAATATGGTGCAGTTCTGAACATCTCCACTGAAGATAGGGGCGATTAAAGCAGAATAATATTGCATTTTCATTTTTTATGGGAGGGGCGCAAATCACAAATGAGTGATTATGGGCTAGGTTGATGTGGGCCCTTAAGACCAACATACCATAAAAATTTCTTCATCCTCGGTTCAAGTAGTTATTTTTTGGGTTTGGGGGGGCCCAGCGCGGGGGGGGAGTTGCCCCCGGGGACCAAACGAAATTTTTCCGTTAAAGTCTAGTGGGGCTACATGCCCACCAAATTTCATGTTCCCCGGTGTTTCGGTGTCCCTGGTATCGTCGACGGAAAATTCAGTAGATTGACGGGAAAAAAAAACTAAAAAACTTTGACAATCGATTATGGGCTAGGTTGATGTGGGCCCTTAAGACCAACATACTTTGCAAATTTCTTCATCCTCGGTGCCACGGTTCAGGTAGTTATTTAGGAAAAACTGCATTTTTTGGGTTTGGGGGGGCCCACCGCGGGGGGGGAGTGGCCCCCGGGGACCAAACGAAATTTTTCCGTAAAAGTCTAGTGGGGCTACATGCTCACCAAATTTCATGTTCCCCCGTGTTTCGGTGTCCCTGGTATCGTTGACGGAAAATTCAGTAGATTGACAAAAAAAAAAAAAAAAAAAAACTTTGACAATCCCTATATGACCGCTTTCGCTAGCTACGCTAGCGGCGGTCATAATAATCATAGATTTTTTCCATAGATCAGGTATAATATGAGAATCCAGATTGCTGAAAAATTGGACACCATGCCACAGTAAGTTCTTCGGCACAAGATTTTAACAATAATGCAGAGATACCATCAGGACCTGTGGACTTCTTGGTACACAGTCGACTAAAGATTAAACAAACTTTCTGCTGGTCCACAATGACCCTATCAGATGTGTTCTCAATTACAAGCGACTCCAAAGCTTCTCTACATTCCAGTGCACAGTCCTGTGTGTCAAACCTGAGGTAAAAGTCATTTAATTCATTTGCTTTCCTCAGGTCATCATTAGTAATAAGACGGTTACCCTTTGTGTTCATATTAGTCATAATTTTAATGGTGTCCCATAATTTCAATATATAAATATATATATATATATACTGTATGTATATACAGTACATAAGAAAAACGATAAAATAAGAATGGAAACAACATAAAGCAAGAGCAACACATATGTAGCTATGTTTGCTCTCTTGCAGTTATACATTCTGCCTGCTATTATACACTCAAATTAGATCCAGTATGTCATATACATTCCGCTTGTCACATGATTGATTTGTTCCAAATCTAATGTGACTGTCAATGGCTTGCTCAGGTCCCGTAGAGTCGTGCTGGTGAAGGCCAGGCTGTTAAGGATCCTGAGTGCTCATGGCCGGCTTTGACAGTTTGCCCTTCTCCTCTCCATCAGCTCCTTCTGGATCTTGTAGATCTTCTCAGCAAGGAAGTGGTAATACTCATCCTGAACACAAGACATTATGTTCCAAGACTGTTCAAGATGGCAGTTAAGCCTCTCATAAAGAAATCACAATTAGATCCAAATGATTTGGCAAACTACAGACCCATTTCAAATCTTCCATTTATGTCTAAAATACTAGAAAAAGTTGTGTCCACTCAATTGTATTCTTTTTTGCAAAATAATGATATGTATGAAAAATTTCAGTCTGGATTCAGGCTCCATCATAGCACAGAAACTGCACTCGTTAAAATTACTAATGACTTACTTCTAGCTTCTGACCAAGGCTGTATCTCAATATTAGTTTGACTTGATCTTAGTGCTGTGTTCGACACTATAGATCATAAAATACTCTTAGATCGACTACAATAATCACACTGGTATTCAGGAACAGGCATTAAGATGGTTTAGATCGTACCTATCAGATGACTACCCCTATCATTTAAATTGGGGGGGGGTTAAGATAATATCAGTAAATTATGGAGTGCCAGAAGGATCTGTGTTAGGCTCTTTGCTATTTTCAATAAATATGCTACCACGTGGTAATATTATAAGACATGTTGATGATCCTCAGTTATATATTATATCACAAACAGATGAATTCTCTAAAATATCTAAGGTGACAGTGTGTGTTAAAGATACAAAATATTGGATGACCTGTGATTTTCTTCTATTAAAGGGGCTATATGCGTTTTTCTGAAATTTAAACTCGCGACTGACACCTGTGGCCAAAAAACGGAACTGCTCTTCCTTTATGCTCGCTCTGGTACGTGCACACTTCACAAGTCATCCACTGCAAAGAAGTCAACATTATGTTTACAGAGGTAAGAACAGTCAAATACATATATTGTTTGAGAAACTAAGTTTGTTTGCTGACTAGCGGTGGTGGCAGAGTGATCTGAAACGTTTAACATGAACGCGCTTGACGTCACATCCGCAGACAGCGCGCGAAAAATCCGACCCGACAGAAAATAGGAAAAATAGGATACAGGCTTATAGGTGCACCCACTGTGAGCTGACAAGGTGTCAGTATGCTCATCAGGAGATGTTTGAGTCATAAATGGTCAAATAAAAAGGCTATTGTTACGTTTATTTTGGGGAAAAAGTTGCATATAGCCCCTTTAAATTCAGCTAAGACTGAAGTATTACTTATTAGACCAAAAACCTGTACACAGAATCTCTTAGAATATAATTTGCATTTGGAAGGATGTACTGTAATTTCATCCTCTACAGTTAAAGACCTGGGAATTATATTAGACAGCAATGTGTCTTTTGAAAATCATATTTCATGTTCCAAAAACAGCCTTCTTCCACCTTAGCAACATTTCTAAGCTCCGGAACATGCTAACTTATCTGTTTCTGATGCAGAAAAGTTAGTTCATGCATTCATGACCTCTAGACTAGATTACTGTAATGTATTACTAGCCGGTTGTCCTGCATTCTCAATAAACAAACTACAATTAGTCCAAAATGCAGCTGGTCAATCTAAACTTACTAGGTCAATCATATAACACCAATCTTATCATCTCCACACTGGTTACCTATTAAGTTCCATATCAATTACTAAGTATTGTTACTGACCTATTAGGCCCTAAATAGTTTAGTTCATAATTTATGTCAATTTTAGGGTTAGTGATGTCACCAACCAGGGAGGAATGTCCAGTAGTCCCTACCAGCCGTTTGCTGTAGTCCTTAAAAAGCAATTTCTTTAAAAGCAAATATCTTCCTTTGCTTTGAACTTTGAGCGTTGTAACTTTGCAGATGTTGTTTATGCTCAAACAGCAACATTACACACTAACTAACTAAAGTTAGAAAAGTGAAATCATAATCAACAAGTGAATGTTTAATCTTTAATAAATTTTTAGCTAACAGTGATTTGTATATGTACATTTCTGAAATACATAACTGTTACCTCATATAACAGATCACTCTAAAATAGGGCTGGGCGATATATCGCATGACATCGACTACGTTTACATGCAGCCAATAACCCGTTCAAAACCGGAATATTAGCAATAACCCGGTCGCGCACGGCCATGTAAACACCGGCAAAAACCCGGATATGATCCCTGGGGTACCCCTTTTCTAACCCGAATATTTGGTCATGTAAACGCGTATCGGCATATCCCCATCAAAAGGAACATTGATTTGTGTTCTGCGCATGTTCTATTCGCAAGGAATCTTGGTCTTTTGAGTAGAGACGGCGCATACAGAAACCCGCGTGCAGTATACCGGAAGTAAACAAGAAGTAGAGGTTAACATGGCGAGACGCAACACAGCACCACACTTTTGGAGCGAGGAGGAAAGCGCAAACAAAGGCGATCGCTATCTGCCCCGAACTATTCATTATCCGCGTGTTGCTGCTGTTGTTGTTGCCTTTGGATACAGGAAGAAGAATCGGAAATTACGCATATTGCGTCTTAAGGTTGTCCGTACGTCCAGGCGCTAACCGTGCGTCGCCGTTTACATCGGGATATTGCCAATTGATAACAAATTCCATGTATACAGGAGTAACTCTCTCTGCTCACGCATGTAAACGGGTTATTCCGAATGTTTCAGAAACCCAAATAGTGACCTTAACCCGACCATAACCCTAATTTGAACAGTTTGAAAACGTAGTCACTGTTATGCGCATCTCGTCAGTAAAGCCGGTTCCTTGATTAGTAGCAAATCGCCTTCACCTGCTTTCAGATGGAGCGGCATTTACTACACAGCAAAAACTCCAGTGTTAAATTAACACTCCTGGGAGTGTATATGATTCCACACTCAAAAGTGTAAAGTGTTAAAATATGAGTGTTAAATTAACACTCAAGAGTGTTAAAGTTAATGAGAGAATTAAGTGATTAATTTAGTGATGATTGAGCATTATTGAAGACACCTGATGTTAATAAGCAGAATCACTGAAGGAGAAAATCACAAATTGTAAGCCACCGTTATGGCGATCATTGTTTGCTTTAGTTGGGCTCTTGACCCTTATATGTTTACTTTAATATTTACTGTTGTTTGTCTGCTGTTATTGATTTATAACAGTTAAATGAACAAAGTAAAGTGTGATCTGATAGTGTTGGTTATGTTTTTACATAATCATGCTGAGATCTGAAAAATGAAACTTATAATAGTTTGGTTTATCTTGTTAGCAGCAGCTTTGTGATTCTACAGCATATGATTATCAGTATTTTTCTTATAATTTAAAATATTTAATAAACATTGTTCTGATCAAAATACTTTCAAATGAATTTACTTAGAAACACAGACATCAATAATCAGCCTGTGAATCTCAACAATGGTGACAATAATAAAGCATGTTGCAGTGGCTGCCACCAATCACAACTCATTAATGGCTCCCATCATGCATTGCGGTATAAATAAATTATTATCTGAATTGTCTATGTAATTTACTTTTCCTAATTGAATATTCTGCTCGTCACCATTGTTGAGATGCATAGACTGAATCAAATTTTTACCCATTTAGTGTTTATAAGTGCCAGTGCCAACAATTATATAACAATACAGTTAAGTCAACTTTATACTGTAAAACATGTATAACATGTAAAACTATGAATACAAACTTAAATAGTAAAGGCCATTTGGCCTTAGTTTTGTCTTCTTAAAACAACATTACAAAAAAAGGATTGCACCTTCTGCAAATTACCCACGGAAAACAAAAATAAATTAAATGAATATAAAATATCAAGCCAAACAGGTACACAATGTATACAATTTATAAAAAAATAAGTGTAGCTTTAAAAAGGGGAATGTTTTATTGCAAATATGTTAAAAAGAACAGCATTTTGTTTCTCGCTTAGGCTAGTTGAAGTATATAGCACGTTTTGTAGCATTATATTTTTTTGTTAACTGAAAATGTTCTATGCTCAATTACTTTGGTAGCCGATTATGTCTTCCCCAAAAGTACGAGTGGATTTGGAGAAGCAGGCTGGGGAGTTTCATTTTTTGTTGTTGTCTGTAACTATTTGGCAGACGTGACAAACAAGGTCTCGCAAAGACTGCAATGCAATATTTGTTCCTCCATCACGTCCCGGTGTATACAGTGAATGCATGCTGAAATTATTGTTGCGTGGCTACATAAAAGTTTGAGCATATGTGATGCATTGCCGCAATTGGTCTGATTGTGTGTGTGTGTGTGAAGGGGTTCTTTTTTAGGCTATACTCTCTTGCAGTTGAACATGAATACATTTACTACTTTAAAACATCAAAGCTAAACATCATATCTAGTCAAACCGCATCACGACATCACTACAAATACAGTATGGGATTAAAATCAGCGAACATCAATGTATAGGCTTCGGCACGGGCGGAAATATTGGCGCTGGGTTAAAAAAAATGTGGGGGACAGAATCGTTACCTTGTTTCAGCGACGCTGGAAGGAAGCGATCCCAAACTTTATGGACATCTTTACTCTCCGCCATCGCGCCAACTAAATTCAAAATGTATCACGCGCTATTGTGCTTCCTGAACACTGAACAACGGTCCGTGTGAAATCAGATCCCTGCGCGTATAGTGTGCGTCATAGGAATTTAACGAGGCTTCGAGGCCGAGTTTTTGCCTCGAGGAATTTTTGTAATCGAGTAAATCGAGTAACTCGATGAATCGTTGCAGCCCTACCAACACCATCAGATCACTTTTTTTCTTAGTTCATCTGGCAGTTATAATTCAGATACAACAGCCAAACAAAATCTAAAGTTAATAATATAAGGGTCAAGAGCCCAACTAAAGCAAACAATGATCGCCATAACGGTGGCTTACAATTTGAGATTTTCTCCTTCAGTGATTCTGCTTGTTAACATCAGGTGTCTTCAATAATGCTCAATCATCACTCAATTAATCACTTAATTATCTCATTAACTTCAACACTCTTGAGTGTGGACTCATGTACACTCCCAGGAGTGTTAATTTAACACTGGAGTTTTTGTTGTGTACAAAGAGCCGTAGTTAACTGACAAGCTGAGCCATATCGCATTAATTATCGCTGGCGATACGTCCGCAATATTAATGCGATATGGCTCAGCTTGTCAGTTAACTACGGCTCTTTGTAGTAAATGCCGCTCCATCTGAAAGCAGGTGATGGTGATTTACTACTAATCAAGGAACCGGCTTTACTGACGAGATGCGCATAACAATGTGATGCGATATATCGCCCAGCCCTACTCTAAAATGTAATGTGCATTTTCTGTAAAGCTGCTTATAAAGCGCTATACAAAAACAAGTGAATTGAATTGAAAGTTTATATCCTTACCCTGCTGTTGGCAGACTCATAGAAGTTCCCTTCCACTTCGCATGCGTAAGCGACCAAGTTCACAAAGCGTCTGTCCAGCAGCACTGCTGGGTCTGGGGCCGGGAATATGGCTTGAACCCTGCAGGAGAAGCATTCATTACAGGCAGTGTTGGGAAAGTTCACTTTCTACATGAACTAGTTCAAAGTTCAGTTCACAAATTTTAAAATGAACTAGTTCAGTTCATAGTTCATACTCAAAAAATTTTGAACTAAGTTCACAGTTCCAAAAATGAACTAGTTCATAGTTCTTTTTTTCCATGTTGCTGCAAGATATTATTTTTTCAAAATGATTGCCACAGCCCATATAGATAATTATTTTATCAGTTTTAACACTGAAGCTATGCGTCAGATTTTTCCCATCCTCACCGACCTGTGTCATAAAACTCGTTTAAATGATCATGACGCCAACATGCTGCTTTTTGTTTTGACTTGCAACGTTAGTGATGAGTCGTAAATGAACAATCCGTTCGTTGCGTCTGTCACGTGACAAATGAACGAAAGACTCGGAAGGTAAAGTAATTATTTATGATCCCTGTAAACGATTTTTGACTGCATTATAATGATTTCTTAATTCAGAATATGATCAAGATTGCGTAAGTGGATGTGTTCGGGGAATTTGCCAGTTAATGGTATAACATTTAAAGCCCCTTAAATGAACGAAATGACTCGAAAAAAAAATTCGTTAATTTTGATGAACGAGATCGAACAAGAGAGTCAGTAGACACTGGTGGCTGGTGTTGCCAGATTGGGTGTTTTCCCGCTACATAATAAGGCCTGTTTACGGTGTGTTTTAGCCGGGTTTTCGCCTGGAAGGCTCTATAGAAATCTGGCACTCTACTGAACGAAGTTAAACTGAGAGAGTGTGCCGTTCACAGACACCAGAATGAACGAGTTCACAGTATCGTTCATCAGGCAGTAATACAGTACGTTCAGTTCACGTTCGCCCAAAATATGAACGAGTTCATGAACTATCGTTCAATGAACGCGTTCAGGCACAACACTGATTACAGGGGCTAAAAATTGCTCAAAAACAACCAAAGACACCCATTATGATGACAGCATGATGAGAGATGGTTCCTTTTGGACTCACAGTTTGTGCACTAGGTGATTCCTCAGGTCCTGACTGGTGTGCTCATGCCAGGGTTTCATCATGCTGGGCATTAACAGCGGTACAGATGCAGAGAGATTCCCTGTGATGGTTAAACATTTTGAAGGATTAAAAGTTTTATCATCTCCAAGTCAATATTAATCTTTCTTATGCTCACTGAAATGATCAGACAATTGAAAACCCTGATGTGCTTGTGTGCAGTGAAATGCAAGATGAGGTTAGTAATTGATAATATTAATGATGAATATTGTACATGCCGTTGCTGATGGCGGCCACAGCTGGTTGAATGTCAGTGTCAGGAGAGTTCAGTGTCACTGTTAACAGCAGGAGAAAAAAATACATTAAAATAAATAAAGTCTGCCAATTGATTCACAACCGTCTATAAAAATTAATTCCAAGTTTTCCAATTTTTTCTGTCAAGCAGATTTTAATGTTGTCCATGTGCAGATATTGGCTAAAGTTATTAGAAAATGATTTCTGTGGGGTTTAAAAAGACTGCTAATGTTACTACAAGCCTGAGAACCTATTGGAAGAAAATAGCCGCATTTCCACTGTCGGGCCAGTGCGATCCAGTGCTTTAAACGGGCCGTGCCGGGCTAATAGCACCGAGCCTGCGTTTCCACTGTCGGGCCAGAAGCTCCACAGCGCTTCACTAAAACACGCCCGTAACACGCCTCTCTGGAACAACGTCACACTACTCATCATTGAACCAACAAATGGAAGTTTTATCAGACAACTAATCAGGGGCCTGTTCTTCGTACGTTGCTTAAAACATCCGAGATCAAATGAGACATCCAAGATGATATCATTGTGCTAATCATGATCTGGCTAACTCGGTTCTTCGAACACACTTGCCGGATATGATTAGTATAGCTGGTTTAAGTCATCTGAGATAATTGCGCGTTCATGCGCTGGTTAAAAGGGGATATGTATCGATAGTAGAAACATTGATCAGCAACGCTGCTATTGGCTGCTCAGCGTGGGAGTGGCCAAAGAGCGCGCTCAGTTTTTCTCCTTAGCAGAGCAAGAACTAATAGTCTAAGTTTATTCGGAATTTTAATGTTTAATTAAAACGCCAGGGAACACCTCAAAGTCTGCAAAAGCCAGGAGAGAGGGCTGGCAAAAAGTAGCAGACAATTTAAATCCGTTAGAAGTGGCCATGTTAGATGTTTTTATCACTTATTAGCCTATATTTTTGTATTTTAATAATTGCATAATTACTTTGTTCATTGTAATGTCAGAGTCACCACACTAGAACATGGGAACAAATAAAAGTGAAGTACAAAAATATTCTACATAATGGTATTTTTTGTTATATAGTCTCTTTTATAAAAGGCACTGTTAAATAAATGGTTGTCTGATTATAAAAGCAACCAAGAAAAAGGCCGAGAAGAAAAGATCTTAGTAGCCTACACTGTAAAATAATTTTTGCTGCATTAAATTAAGGCTGTATAGTCATTTCAACTGTTAAATCTTGAATGATGAATTGCTTTGACTTGTGAAAGTGAAAACTGATAAACTTATGTTATGTTAATGTAAAAATATTAACACTTGTATCTGTTCCCAAGAAAGTGGTGGCTGAAATATGTGCAGTAAGTGGACATTTTCTAACTTTCCAAAATAAATAAAGTATAAGACTTTATAATGTCCATTTGTTTCCATTGCACTGGACAGTGAATAAACCCTCTCAGATAACTGTCATATGGAGGAACTAGCCTGCCTGCAAGTGCATAAATAACTTTACTTAATTTATACTTGTATGCTTTATGGCTGCAATATAAGTTGCAGGATTCCACATCTACAGAAAGGCCTACAGAAGAGTCTGCACAGACAGAGGAGACATAGGCCTACAGGTGGGCAGTGTAGAGCCAACTTTTCCTTTTTATTTGTTGCATGAGGCATGTGTCTAATATCTCTTGTTGCAGGCACTTGACCACTGGCTTTTCTTTACAAAGAACAACTGAAATAAAACTCAAGGAACTAAGCATATTTGTATTTTATTAAACATTTAATGAAAAGTGTGTTTTTTTGGCAATGTTGTGTAATATGGCACATGCAACAATGTCACAGGCCCTGTCAGGTGTGCAACCCTCAGACTTTTCAGACACTGACATCTTCCCTTTAGTTAGCCAAAGTTCATTTCATTGTGTGCCCTTGTCCTGGCAAGAGCTGCATTGTAACTGGTTTGGGTCAATGGGGTCATAAAACACCTGTCTGCAGGCAGGAACATGTCATAATCACCTATGAAAAAATGCAGTTCTGTTAGGATCAGCATAAGTGTATGTAATACAGTGAGCTTGATATTTAATTGTGTAACTTTTCTTACCACTTTCAAATAATGTGCATAAATGTGAATCTCTGAAAATGCTTAAGTCATGCACAGACCCTGGCCATTTTGCTTTCACATTTGTGATATGGAAGATTTTAGTCAACTGCCTTCTTTCTTTTTTTTTATATAATATTACTAATCTGGAATATTAAGAATCACAATAGTAACTGGGCTGCACATTTACATTGTGAACCCTCTTTCTGTTCACATAATCCCCTTATTGAGGCCTTGATGGCAGTCTATAGCCTATAGTCTACCAATCACGTTAGTGAAGCCTGAGTGACATACTGTAATCGGCATGGTCATGATTGCATGATCTTCATAAAAAATTATGATAGCCTAAAAAAAAAAAAAAATACTTAAAAAAAAAATGCTTTACAACATTGGGTCTTAAGTGGCTTGGAAATTCCACAAAAAAAAAAACCTAAAACTGTTTCTTAAACCTAAATGCGCCAGGTAAACTCCGAATGACACGACAGACAGCACTTTCCATCAAGTTCTCCGCATCTCCAATAGTGTAAAGGAAAGCCACTCGCAAATAATCTTAGGGCAATGCAAACAGTTTGTGCTGTAGCCTAGTTAAAGCCCGACTCCGACAAGTCGAAAATAAATGTGCGTTTCCAACAAATTAATAATGTAAACGACAATCTCACGAGTCCCGAGAAAAAATATATATCTCAGAGAGTGCACTATCGCGCTGCGCTGGACTTCCCGTATCAACTCCGCTTATGAAGCCGCAGTCTAATCCTGTTAACATGAAATAAGCCTGCTCCCGAGCAGGTTTAAGATTGCGCACCTGTTGCTATGACAGCAAGTCCAGGATGAGCGTCGAAGAACCAAACAATCCAAGATCATGCCAAATACCCAACAATCAAATCCAGCTAACTGAGTTAGCGACGTACGAAGAACGGGCCCCAGATATCACTGGATACAGCGTTGAAAACAAACATGATAAAAGCGGCCGTTTGCTGGCATTTTTGTTGTTTACTTAAACCCAGCATCGATGTTTTACCACAGGTTTACAATAAAAAGTGATATTGATCATAATGAATTAATTTATGTCAGAGTTGCACATTAGTCACTCAGAAATAAATTACCGTTAGGTCTATTTCACAAAAGAAAGAGGACACACTTACTTCTTCAGTCGCGTCTGTTTCTGTTTATCTGGTAGTTATAAGTTACAGGACATATTTACATCACATTTAAAAAGAATGATAATTTCTACAAATAGGCCTATATGCCACCAAAAATACAACCTGAGGAGCTTTAGCACTCTCTCAACTCCCATACAGATATTTTCAGTCAGAGAAACAGAGGAAGCTCCCGGAAAAAAAAGTTTCTTTATTTTATGATAGTCCGGTATAAAGAGACGAGACGTAGGCTACTGACAGATAAAATAAAAACATGATGATAACCTTTATGATTGGTATGATTTCTTCAAGCGTTCACTATTTTTTTTTACTATGCGTATCTTCAAGCGTTTACTATGTTTACTATGGTAATGGTTAGCGCGCATAGTCTTTTGCATCACAAACAGAAGGCATTCAAAAATGAACGCGAGTTAAATTATTTTAAAAGTCTTTAATGCTGACAGAATCATCCGGCGCTGCCGTCTCCCGACTCAGGTGAACTCCGCCTCTGTTCGTAACCACTCCTCTAGCCCGAGCTGGCCCGCTTTGGCCCAAGGTATTCGACGGGCCAGAAATCCTGGCCGTTGGCCTCCGAGTAAGCCCCGATCAAGCCCCGGAAGTGACAGTGGAAACGCGACTGGCCCTGGCACGCACTAGCACTATTTAAAACAAGAAATGCAAAGAGTCCAGTAAAAAATGTTGTATCCTAGTGCTCTTAGGCATATTTCAAATAACAGTGGCGGATGTCATGAATTTCTTTTTACTTCTAAATACTTATATCACATTAAACTCGAAACTTCGCCATATTTTAAGGAAGTAAACATGGAATCGACATTTCATCTCTCCTAACAAAACCATGGTAAAATAACGGCATAAACTCTTTCAAATCCTTTTCAGTGTGTACTTGCAGTTGTTCAACAATTCTTCGTCAAATGGTATATCCATTTCGCTGAAAGTGACCGTCGTGAGCAGCAGGAGAACCAAGGGAGCTTCTGTTCTACGGTGGGAGTTGTCCAGTAGTATGTTCCTGCATCGCCGGAGGCGATATTTTTTTCCCCAGGATGGTAGGGGACTCATGAATATTAATTAGAGAAGTAATCCCTGATTGGTCTGATGACCAACCCCTAACCCCACCCCTAAACCTACCCGCCACTGGGCTTCTGATGATCTACCCCTAACCCCGCCCTAAACCTACCCGTCACTGGGGTTAAAACCAAGCAGGGATGACTTCCCTAATTAATATTCATGAGTCTTGTCCTACCATCCTGGGAAAAAAAATATCGCCAACCGGAGGCTGCAGTTTCAGGACCCCAGTTCCGTTCCGGGACCCTAGTTTTTTATGACAGCGCCACTAACTTACCGAACTGGATGATATGGCGGCTGCAGTTTCAGGACCGCAGTTCTAAGACCCAGGTGGTTTAGTTACTAAGTTCCCACTAAGCAAAATGATGTCCGAAAGGCGTCTTTTCAATGTTTTTGTTACAAAAATCGGACGTTGAAATGACGTCCACTGAGGAGCCAGAATGAAAGTTTATATGACGTCTTTTTTTGACGTGTTCTGCACGTCCGATATAGACGCGTTCATCGAACCTTCATACAAGGTTAAAACTAGTTCAAATGTGGCCATTGTGAACATATTTCAACATCATATGGTCTCATTTAGACATAATTACTTTGACTATTGCTGTCAGATGATCTTAGTGAGAATTAACAGAGGTTTAGATGTTGATATTTGTTTAATTTGAAGTGTCACCATTGTGGTGACCAGTGTTTGCTTTAGTTGGGCTCTTGGTCCCCTTTCTTTTTACTTTAACTTTTTTATGGCTGCTGTAACAGTGTGTTTGTGTAACACAATTGTTGTGGCAGAAGAAGCCTAGCAAAAGTTTAAGGTGGTAACAGCTCAATGTTGATGATGACATAATCATCACAAAATGGACCTTTAATATTGAGTTTAAAGGTTTGTGTTTATATTTGGCATTAATAATCACCAACCTTGTGGAACTGCATTATTGGTGCCAAAGCATTAAAATGGTCACTTATTGGAAGGTGTATCAAGAGCATGTGCACATGATGTTTTGAGCAAGTGTCTCAACTAGTCACACAGATATCAAGATTTTGGATATGAATCACAACAACGATGACAATCAAAACAAAAAAGCTTGGGAATTAAGGATGAGTTTTGTACTATGAAAGCTACCCATCATGCATTGCAGCATGAAGCTTTTTTAATTTTTTTTTATTGTCACCATTGTTGTGAATCATATGCACAATCTTGATGTCTGTATGTGACTATATGAAACATTTGCTCAAAACTAAAAAACTGTAAAAAAGCAACGGAAAAAAAAATGTTAATTCCTTAACTGTATGTAGGCCTACCCTTACTATATACAGTGAAAAACTGTAGTAGCTCTCATGGGACATTTCATGTAATTTTACATTAATATACTGTTAAATGTACGGATTTTGGAAGTACACTGTAAAAAAAAAAAAAAACTTACCGTTGCATTTACCGTACAGATGGTGCCCAACCAGAATGCCTATTACCGCCGCGCCAGCTGCCGCGGCGAAATCACCGCGGCGAAAATAAACCATGCAGCCGCATTTCAAAGTCGTTCCCGAAATGACCGCCAGGTGGCGCAAAGGGACATTGTGCAAATCAGCAGCAATTGCCGTATTTTAAAATGTAAGTGGGTTAAATATAAAACCCTAAGCCTAATAGGCATATTTTTCATATATATAAATAGGCCTATAAGGCTACAACAGAATAGAACCAAAGATAGAATCAATTTTAGAACTGAAAAAATAGAATCAAAAGTTAAAAATAGAGACGATATTAGGAGCAATGACGCTATTCTATTGAGGAATTAGATAAATGAAGAGCTCTCGTGAGCGATACAATTGAGGGTTTTTTTAACTCAAACATTAACACTGAAATAAATAAAACTAAATTGTTGTACATTTTTTGGCACACCACGACGAGTGGCGCTATACATTGTTCTAAAGCCAGGTTTTATTCTGGCATGTTGAATTAGTGTTAGACAAACGCGGCAGCGCGTTCATTTGAATGAAGAGCGCTTCTCGCTCGTGTGAGCGAACACACACTGGAATGTCGCAACGAGTGAATCGTGGCCGAGTGGTTGAACTTACGTTACGATCATTTAGATGACACAGGATCGAATCCCGAACTAACCTGGACTATTGATATTTTTATATTAGCCTATTAATGCATTTTATAGTCTATTGTTGATGCAGAGAGATTTGTCTAGTTCTAAAACATAGTTTTTTGCTAGCCTATTTACAAAATAAAATCACCATGCATTTCCATTTTACACTAAGGAACAAATATTATACAATGACTTTACTTCTGTAGCCTATAATAATTCCAATCGTAATTTCAAAAGCAGTTCTGTTAATATATATATATATATATATATATATGACGTTTAAACGACAAACAATAAAATCAGAACCAGTATTTGCGTTCATGGTTCCAGTGGCAGTAATGCATCCACGGCTTTTCAAAATGTCACAAAGCGTTTTGAGATTGTTTTGAATGAAATATTGAAGTTTATAATGAAGTGTTTTGGCACACCACGACGAGTGGCAAACTCTTTGTTTTGTTTTGCAAACTCAGCTAGCCTGTGGGGGGTTTGGAGAAGGCAATAGTTGCTTTATCGTGGGGGTGCAGAGGTGTTAATGTTCCATCTTTCATATGGAGAGTGTCGGAGCCAGCCTGATGAGCAGGCAAAGGCAAAGTTATTTTAAGGTTTAATCTCAAAATCTCCAAAAGTCCAAAGCCTATGTACAGTAGGCCCTATATCTTATTAAATTATATATTGTAGTTTTATTGATTGTATTTAAAGGTTTTCCACACACAATTTCAATTTAGCAGATACAGAACTCTTTAATTCGCGACCCACCTCGTTTTATTGTGAGGTGAATTCAGCAAGGCATGTTGTATCTTTGAAGGAACAAAAGCTGTTACAGTTTTTTCTTTCGTGATTTGTGTGGATGACACACAGCGACATATACAGTATTACCAGCTGTATGGTGTTTTTTACGCTGAAATGCTTAATTTCGAGAAAGACCCGCCGCGCGCAGTGAGGGAGACCAAACTTACTAAAAAAATATCCAGCGCGAGAGGCAAAGAAAAACGCCTGTTCTTAATTTATGTTGCTTTGAACTTTTTTTCGTTTTGTACCGTTTTCATTTTTTAATTTAGCTGCAATTTCTTTGACAATAAATTTAAAATGTTTCTTATTTTGCATCACAAAGGGAATAAACTCTATCGAATCGATGCAACCCTGTTTAAATAAATAAACTGTCCCGACACTTTATCCATACCTTGACATGTGCGATGGGTTTTCAAAACTTAATTAATTTTATTTTTCTTTTACATTTTCATTGTTTATTTTTTAATTGAAAGCAATACTGTATTGAAAGTATTTTTCTGATTTGTTCGATCTGTTTTGGAAAATGTCTACCGTTGCTATGGCCGGGTATTACTGTCAGTCATCTCAATCTCGTGAATGATTCACACACAAAAAAAAACATAATTTAGCAGATTAAAGACGAGCTTCATCATCTTCATTTTCTGGTGCAATCGGCTGACAGTCTTCCTTCATCAGATATGTCATAGCGTGCAGCGGCTCAACTGGAATGTAGCAAATTTATGTTAATGTACAATTGATAATTAAACAAGATGATTGACTTTAATAAACAGATGCATATTTAAGCATCAAGAACGGAAAAACATAAACACTGTCGGCTATACTGAGATTCGATCTCAGATCGTTTGAAGCTCCGAGAGTCTATTGTTAATGCATTGACCACAGATATCGTCTGAATAGCCTAGGTCTACTATTTTCTCTGTTTTAAAAGTAAAAAAAAAAAATTTATGTGTCAAAAAAAAAGAAGTGTTTTTACAAGACCTTGTGCTGTTTATTTATTTATTTATTTATTATTATTATTATTATTATTATTATGCAGATGTTAATTCAGCCATTCTGTTGGAAAAAAATTATCCCTAATGTAAAATGGAAATGAATGGTAATTTTATTTTATAAATATAAAATATTTAATAGCCTATAGGCTATAGGAGAAAAAAACAATATGGTGTAGCAATATTTTAGAACTATCAAATCAAATTAATAATAAAAAAGTAGCCCATGTTTGTTCGGGATTTGAAACGTAAGTTATAGCCTACCACTCGGCCACGAATTTGTTTTGTTTTATTTTGTTTGAAATGTATTTTTACATATTTTGCTTTCGTTAATGTTAAACAATTCTGAGCATAATAGGCCTATATTTTTTCCCTAAAAGTTTGTTTTATTCTCTGCTTTGTTTGTTTATATTTTAACATATTCAGTCAGTCTAATTTTTGTTCAAATAATGAAAAAAGTTTTTTATTTTTTATTTTTAAATAAACAGATAGGAAACTTACCTTTTAAAACGCCGCAGTTGCTGCTGTTTTGCCCTGTCACTTGCCCGGTATAGCCTATAGTAATTTCGCGAACGACTTTGAAATTCGACTGGTTTATTTTTGCTGCGGCAGTAGTAATAGGCATTGTGGTTGATTATTTATTAAAGAATTCAATTGATAATCATATAACAACATGTAAGCCTAATTCTGAATATAACAAATAATGCTTAAACCGACTAACATCGGTTAGTAACTGCAAGTCCTGAAAATGTTTTAATTTTACGGTAAATTATTTTAATTTATTTCACTGTTATGTTTCAGTTAATAAATCTACAAACACATTAAAATAACACGAAGTAAATGACAAGTAACCTATTGACATAGCCTTTCTAAATTATACACAGCAAAAACTCCAGTGTTAAATTAACACTCCTGGGAGTGTATATGAGTCCACACTCAAGAGTGTAAAGTGTTAAAATATGAGTGTTAAATTAACACTCAAGAGTGTTAAAGTTAATGAGCTAATTAAGTGATTAGTTTAGTGATGATTGATCATTATTGAAGACACCTGATGTTAACAAGCAGAATCACTGAAGAAGAAAATCACAAATTGTAAGTCACCATTATGGTGATCAGTGTTTGCTTTAGTCGGGCTCTAGACACTTATACATTTACTTTAAATTTTGTTTGGCTGTTGTATCTTATAACTGCCAGTTGAACAAAGAAAAAAAGTGATCTGATGGTGTTGGTTATATTATGACAATCATCATTTGAAAATGATCACTGAACTCATTAAGATCCTTATTTCTGACTTAGATTTATGTTGTTGATCACAGAATAACTGTGAATCTGCATAAATATCCAGAATTTTAGAAATAATACAAAGGATTTCTTAAAAGTTGTTTTGAAAAAAAAAAAATCTTTCTTTTAGGCACACACAGATGTCAAGATTCAGTCTATGCATCTCAACAATGGTGACGAGCAGAATATTCAATTAGGAAAAGTAAATTACATAGACAATTCAGATCATAATTTATTCATACTGCAATGCATGATGGGAGCCATTAATGAGTTGTGATTGGTGGCAGACACTGCAACATGCTTTATTATTGTCACCATTGTTGAGATTCACAGGCTGATTATTGATGTCTGTGTTTCTAAATAAATTCATTTAAAAGTCTTTTGATCAGAACAATGATTATGAAATATTTTTGGATTATATGAAAAATACCGAAAATCATGTGCTGTAGAATCACAGAGCTGCTGTAATTAACAAGTTAAGCCATCTCAATAAGTTTTGTTTTACAGATCACAACATGATTATGTCAAAACATAACCAACACCATCAGATCACATTGTCTCTTTGTTCATCTGACTGTTATAAATCAATAACAGCAGACAAGCAAAATTTAAAGTAAACATATAAGTGTCAAGAGTCCAACTAAAGCAAACACCCATCACCTTAATGGTAACTTACAATTTGTGATTTTCTCCTTCAGTGATTCTGCTTGTTAACATCAGGTGTCTTCAATAATGCTCAATCATCACTAAACTAATCACTTAATTATCTCATTACCTTTAACACTCTTGAGTGTTAATTTAACACTCATATTTTAACACTTTACACTTTTGAGTGTGGACTCATATACACTCCCAGGAGTGTTAATTTAACACTCATATTTTAACACTTTACACTTTTGAGTGTGGACTCATATACACTCCCAGGAGTGTTAATTTAACACTGGAGTTTTTGCTGTGTAGAAAAACTGGGCACACAATGTTAACGTGTGTCTACTTTGTTTTTAATAAATGAATTTGAATTCGTTTAACCACAATATTTATCTTAAATTTATCTGTGGCCTCAGATCAGATTACTGCCGCGGCAGATTACGGCATTAAAGAGAATAAACTGACACTTTTCAAAGTCTGTGATTACAGCGCCACTCAGCGGTAAAAGGCAGCAAATACACATCCCAATTTTGCCGCCGCGGGAACGGCGGCGGTAAAAGTCTCATTCTGGTTGGGCACCATCTGTACCTTACCGTAAAAAATACGGTAAGGCAAGGCAAGGCAAGTTTATTTATATAGCACATTTCATACACAATGGCAATTCAAAGTGCTTTACATAGAAGAAATTAAAATAATAAAAAGAAATAAGAATAATTAAAACAGTTTAGAAGAATACAAAATAAAATACAGTACAAACAGTCGGACGAACATTGGCACAGTGCTCATTCAGTAAATGCATAGTTAAACAGATGTGTTTTAAGTCTGGATTTGAATGTGACTACAGTAGGAGCACATCTGATCTCCTCTGGAAGCTGGTTCCAGCTGCGGCTGGCATAATAGCTAAAAGCGGACTCGCCATGCTTAGAGTGAACCCTTGGTATTTCAAGCTGATATGATCCTAATGATCTGAGTGATCTGTTGGGTTTATATTCAGTGAGCATATCTGCAATGTATTGAGGTCCTAGGCCATTGAATGATTTATATACCAGTAATAATACTTTAAAATCAATCCTAAATTTAACTGGGAGCCAGTGTAAAGACCTGAGGACTGGTGTGATATGTTCATATTTTCTGGTTCTGCTCAGAATCCTGGCGGCAGCGTTCTGTATGAGCTGCAACCAGGCGCGCTGGAAGCTGTCTCATGGAGGGGGGGCTGGGGGCTGGGTTGGAAAATATGTGACGTCATTATGTTGTGGCCAACGACAAGACATGAAATTTCTCTGTACTGTATATGTGTTGTAGCCATTAAAGAAAACATTTAGTTTCATATTTATGCTTAAATATTAAAGGCTAATGTTGTTTTTTTATTTAATCAATGTTGATTATGAAAGTGAGCATATGCAGAATGAGAAAGATAAAGATACATCATGAGATGTGCAATATATCTGAAGACGTGGAGTGGGTAAGACATGATTTTTACCACTTCATTGAGTTTTGTTTTGTAGAAAGACTATTTTTAAAAGATTTTCGTTTTGTATAAATTGTATAATAATTTTGATCAATGTTTTATCAACCAAATGCCTGTATTTAATAAATAAGATGCAAATGTATAGCAGACAATGTAATGAGGTGCAGACACGATCACTTGCATTGCACGTGAACTGGAGGGCGCCGAAACTCAGCTTGTGCATCACAGATTTTAGAAATATAGGCTATCTATTATAGAAAGCTTGAAAAGTCTAAAGTCTTTTAAACGTAAATATTCAAAACGAAAAGAAATAGGCTATTCTCTGATTATATAATCCATATGGAATGTGTATTTCACATGCATTTCTCTCTGGCGTTCATGGCGAGTCTTCATCGTCAACTCCATCTTTGCAGCATCACAGAAAACACCAGTTTATTAATAAACAATTAAATGTCTCCTTGCTATTTTTGACACATTCATAATTTTGCCGGTTCTTTGTGGCAATCTTTATGCGTGTGGCCGTGCGCTTGAGTGCGGCTATATTATGTACAGGCTACACGCTCATTATCATGTAGGTTATATAGACTATTTAAGTAATAAAATTAATATAAAGGGGCGATTTGTACACTAATGGCTTAAATGAACAACTACTAGTCGACTAGAAAAAACTTTAGTCGGAGGCAGCCCTTATTCCACGTATTTTTGAACCAGCAGGCCATTCTGGGTTGAGCGAGCGACCCTGAGCGGAATGAGCGAGCGAGCGGAATATTCAGAAATGCGCTCTCCACTCACGTGCTCTGAACGTAACAAAGCATGACAAATTAAAACTTGATTTCATTTTCTCCGTAGCTTGAACACTCACTTCATTAGGCATAAGAGAGTTAGTTAACGCTGTCCATTTATTTATTTTTATTTCACGTTTTAATGTACAATATTATGTTAGTTCACAGCCCCCCACTTGGGGGTGCTGATGCTATGACGAGGGGGCTGCAGCCCCCGCAGCACCCCCCTTCCCGCGCTACTGGCTGCAACTGTCTTATGGTCTTTTTGGGAAGGCCAGTGAGGAGTCCATTACAATAATCCACCCTGCTGGTGATGAAAGCATGAACAAGTTTCTCTAAGTCTTGTCTGGAAACAAAGCATCTTATTCTTGCTATATTTTTCAGATGATAGTATGCTGATTTAGTTATTGTTTTGACATGATTACTGAAACTAAGGTCTGACTCTAGTGTCACACCAAGATTCCTGACTTGATGTTTAGTTGTTTGACCCCTAGAGTGAAGGTATGCGTTCACCTTGAGAACTTCATCTTTGTTTCCAAACGCAATGACTTCAGTTTTGTCTTTGTTTAACTGAAGAAAGTTTTGACACATCCAACTGTTAACTTCATCAATGCATTGGCACAGGGAGTCAATGGGGCTGTAATCGTTAGGCGATAGGGCTAAGTAGAGCTGTGTGTCGTCTGCATAGCTGTGGTAAGCAATTTGGTTCTTTCTCATTATTTGGCTCATTGGGAGCATATACAGGTTGAACAGGAGTGGTGCAAGAATTGAGCCTTGAGGGACTCCGCATGTCATGGATGTCCACTCAGACTTATGATCTCCTATACTCACATAATAACCTCTCCCATCCCCAGCCAGCACAGCCATGTGGGGCCCAAATGGGTTTGACCTGGGCTATCTAACTGGGACCCAGCCAGTTTTGTCCTCGGTTTCCATGTTGGCCCCACATGGGTTTGCCCAGATGAAATGAACACTGCTTAGTATGCACAGTACAGGCTGTTTAATGTAACACTGAATCAGTGTCGGAGGTAATGAGATAATTAAGTGATTGAATAATGATTGTGCATTATTGATGAACACCTGCTGTTAACAAGCATAATCACTGAAGGAAAGAGAAACACAAGAACTACTTCCAGCCACTGCCTTGGATGAAATCAACTGAAGATAAAATACATTACATCTCTCAAGATCTGATTAAACAACTCCACAAACAGCATTACCAGCTTCACTTATTACTAACCAGACTGACTTTATTTCTGTCAGACGTCTACAGAAAAGAATTAAGAAGAGGTTTAGATGTTGATTACTTATTTGAAAGTAATAGTTTGATTTGATGTTACCATTGTGGCGATCCGTGTGTGCTTTAGTCAGGCTCTTGACTTTTTAACATTAGTTGTTCTCTGGCAGCTGTGTCTGTTTGTTATGGCGAGAACAGCAAGAGAAAATATGATCAGATGCTGTAAGCTGATTGATGATATGAATATGATCGTCATATAGTGGCTTAACTCATTGATTATTTGTGAGGTTCATACGGTAGTTTGTTATTCATTTTGTTTTATTGTTGTGATTCTACAACAAGAGAATAATATAATTTAATCAGAAAGTCAAATTATTTTAAAAACTCCATTTACATATTTTGGGCTCTTACTCACACACAGACATCAAGAATCAACATATGAATCTCAACAATGGTGACATGCTTCATGCTGCAATGCATTCTGGGAGCCATGGATAAGTTTTGTATGATGCACTCAGAATGCATTGCAGCATGAAGCATGTCACCATTGTTGAGATTCATATGCTGATTCTTGATGTCTCTGTGCAAGTACAACTTTCAGTAGTCCAACATGTGTAAATGGTGTTTTAAAAATCATTTGATGTTCTGATTAAACTGTGCTGGATCTCTTGCTGTAGAATCACAACAATAAAACAAAATGAATAACATACTACCCGTATGAACCTCAAAAATAATCAATGAGTTAAGCCACTATATGACGATCATATTCATATCATCAATCAGCTTACAGCATCTGATCATATTTTCTCTTGCTGTTCTCGCCACAACAAACAGACACAGCTGCCAGAGAACAACTAATGTTAAAAAGTCAAGAGCCTGACTAAAGCACACACGGATCGCCACAATGGTAACATCAAATCAAACTATTACTTTCAAAAAAGTAATCAACATCTAAACCTCTTCTTAATTCTTTTCTGTAGATGTCTGGCAGAAATAAAGTCAGTCTGGTTTGTAATAAGTGAAGCTGGTAATGCTGTTTGTGGAGTTGTTTAATCAGATATTGAGAGATGTAATGTATTTTATCTTCAGTTGATTTCATCCAAGGCTGTGGCTGGAAGTAGTTCTTGTGTTTGTCTTTCCTTCAGTGATTCTGCTTGTTAACAGCAGGTGTTCATCATTAATGCACAATCATTATTCAATCACTTAATTATCTCATTACCTCCAACACTGATTAAGTGTTACATTTAACAGCCTGTACTGTGCACACTAAGCAGTGTTCATTTCATCTGGGCAAACCCATGTGGGGCCAACATGGAAACCGAGGACAAAACTGGCTGGGTCCCAGTTAGATAGCCCAGGTCAAACCCATTTGGGCCCCACATGGCTGTGCTGGCTGGGTCTAAGTATCACCTGAACCATTTTAGGACTATCCCAGAAAGCCCCACCCAGTTTTCCAGCCTGTCCAGAAGTATGTTATGATCGACAGTGTCAAATGCAGCACTGAGGTCGAGTAGTACCAGCACTGATAATTTGCCTGAGTCAGTATTTAAGCGAATATCGTTTATTATCTTTATGAGCGCTGTCTCTGTGCTGTGGTGCGGTCGGAAACCAGATTGAAAATTGTCAGAGTATCCATTCGAGCATAAGAATTTGTTCAGCTGATTGAAGACAACTTTTTCAATGATTTTACCTATGAAAGGAAGATTTGAGATCGGTCTATAGTTGCTTAATATGGTCTTATCCAGATTGCTCTTTTTCAGGAGGGGCTTGACAACTGCAGTTTTTAGGGAGTTTGGAAAACTCCCAGAGAGAAGTGAAGCATTTACCACTTCTAGAAGATCTGCTTCTAAACTGTTTAACACACTTTTGAAAAACGATGTGGGAAGTGTGTCAAGAGCGCAGGTTGATGTTTTAAGGTGCTGTACGGTTTCTTCCAAAATTTTGCCATCAATTTCTTTGAAATCAGACATAGTAACTACTTTCTCAGGTGGTTTGATCTGTCTGACCCCAGCGCAAGTCAAGGATGTGCTGATCACCTTTCTGATATTATTGATTTTCTCAGAGAAGAAAGAAGCAAACTCACTGCACTTGCTGTCTGAGAGCATTTCACTGGGAATCTGGCTTGGGGGGTTTGTCAGTCTCTCTACAGTAGCAAAAAGAGTGCGTGTGTTGTTTAAATTGCTGTTTATAATATTTGAGAAGAAAGTCTGTCTAGCTTTGCCTAGTTCCATATTGAAAGCATGAAGGCTGTCTTTGTAGATGTTATAATGGACTACAAGTTTTGTCTTCCGCCACATGCGCTCTGCTTTTCTGCATTGTCTTTTCATATTTTGCACTGCTGTTGAGTTTCTCCAAGGTGCTTTTTGTCTGCCACTCTTCTTCCTGACTTTAACAGGAGCAATATCATCAATTACACCTTTAACTTTTGAGTTAAAAGAATCAAGGAGAAAATCAACAGAGTCTGCAGATATGCTTGGTGTTAAGGATATAGAAGTGATATATTCTTAAGTGAGCGAATGTTTAAAAGAGCTAACTTAACAGACTTACTTTTCCCCACAGCAATATTAGTTTGACGTGTAATAGGCACCAGATTAGTTGGGTTTGCTGTACGGCTATTGAAGGCCTTAGACTTTCTATCATGTAATAGAACAGCAATAGAGAAAGATACAGGCACACTGGGTTCCCGCTTGTTTTGTAAACATTTGAGAAAGTTACTGTTATCAGAGCGGGCACCCGACACATATCACTGAGAGCTGGTATCAGTTGTTTTTGGTTCACCTCGAGCAGAAGGAGGAGGGTGTGGGCCCTGGCGTTGTGGCAGAGGCCGAAGAGCTCTCACAGGAGGAGGGGGAGGGCGAGCTGGGCCCGCAGGCTTTGGTGGTAGTGGTGCCTGTCTTTTTTTAGTTGGTATCTGGGGGCTTGCAGCAAAAGAGTGGGATAGTCTGGTTCCAGCATGCACCAGTTCTTCCATTTTCCTGGCGTTGCAGGGGAGAGGGAGAAAGTGTCTGGTGAAAGGGGCTGTTGCTCTGGTGTTATAGGAGGCTGTAATATGCTGTCCTGGCTTCCCTGGCTGTTTTCCAGGAAGTCGTCCTTGGGTGCAAATGTTTACTAATTTTACAAAGTTTTATATCATCGAACTAAAAATTACGGTGAAAAACTGCCAGCTGGTTGCCAGTACTTTACCGTAAAAAATACGGTATAAATATTTATGTTTTACGGCATTGAACTAAAGTTTACGGTAAAAAACTGGCAGCTGGTTGAAAGCGATTTACCGTAAAAAATATGGTAGTAATATTTTAGGCTTTACGGCAGTGATCTAAATATTACGGAAAAAAAACTGGCAGCTGTGGTTGCCAGTACTTTACCGTAAAAAATATATTTTTAAATATTTTTGCTTTTACGGCACTGAACTAAAGTTTACGGTAAAAAACTATAGCAGCTTGCAAGTGCTTTACCGTAAAAAATACGGTAGTAATATTTTAGGTTTTATGGCATTGAACATTGAACTGAACTTTTATATAAAAAATAAATAAATAAAAAATAAAAACCTGCCAGCTGTGGTTTCCTGTAATCTAATTATTGAGAATTACCAGAGGTTTAGACGTTGATGTTTTATTGAAAATAATAAAGTTTGAAGTTACCATTATGGAGATGAGTGTTTGCTTTAGTTGGGCTCTTGACCCTTGACTTTTTAACTTTAGATTTACTTTGATTGCCTTAATTGTGTGGTTATATAACAAACGTTATGGCATGAAAATCAGAGCGAAAATGTGACCAGGTGATGATGGCAGGTTAATGATGAGATAATCATCATATTGTGGCCTGATTCACTGATCTCATAATGAGTCTTATCTCTCACTTTATGAGCAAAGTGATAATATTAATTATAATATTAAAGATAAATATTTCATATATTGAGTATAATATCTTTGTAAGTGAGCAACAGATAATCTAAAGAACTTTAAAAATACATGGTGTAGAAAAAAGGTTTAGAACTACTGCTTGATTTAAACCAACACAGACATCAAGATTCAGCGTATGAATCTCAACAACGGTGACAATCAACACCATAATCAGATAAAACTCTGAACATCACAAAACAAGCTACTTAAAAGCTGCAACAAAAACAACATAAAAAATAAAAGCAGATATAATAATAAAAGAAAATACTAAGGCAATTCAGCATAATGTATTCCTGCTGCAATGCATACTGGGAGATACTGATGAGTTTTGATTGGAGGCTCCATCAAGTGCACTGCACTTTTATCATCACCATTGTTGAGATTCATATGCTGATTCTTGATGTCTGTGTGTGTCTGAAAGATAGTACATTGTACACAATGTTTTATAATTCTTCTGATTATCACAACAATGATGGACCACATGCTGTAGAATCATAGGGCTACTACAATCAAGAATGTAAAATTAATAACACATATAATCAAAAATAAGAGCTCAGTGAATCAAACATGGTGATTGCCATCACTGATACACAACCCCATCACATGATTCATTTTCTCTCTGATTTTCTAGCCATAATCAACATGTCTTATAAACACAGAGTTACAGAAAGTCAAGGGTCAAAAGCCCAACTAAAGCAGTCACTGATCTCCATCATGGTGACTTCAAATGAAAAAATAACTCATCAACATCTAAACCTCTGTTAATTCTCAAACAGAACTGTAGACGTCTGACAGAAATAAAGTCAGTCTGGTTAGTAATAAGTGAAGCTGGTAATGCTGTTTGTGGAGTTGTTTAATCCTCCTCTGCTGAGATCTTCACAGATTTAATGTTTTTTATCTTCAGTTGATTTCATCTAAGGCTGTGGCTGAAGTCAGTTGTAGGTCTTGTGTTTCTGCTCGTCTCTTTTTTCTGTTCCTGTTGTTTCTCTAAATGGACATTCCCAGAATTCCCTGTGTGATACTTCACATTTGATGCTATTTAATTTAAATAATTATGTTTCTTCTTGGTTTTTGTTATCAGTTTTATACATTTGGGGTTTATATTACATCATATATTGTTTAATGAATGTTTATGGCATTATTTGGAGTCATGTGTGTGTCACCATGATGGTGTTTTGTGTTTGTGTGTATGACACTGTGCACCTTCTAAATATCAACATGTGCCTCAGTTTGTGGAAAACTAATGGTATACTTAAATCAGTGTGTTTTTTTCTTTTTTTTTTTATCTCTTGTGTTATTATGATGGTTATCAGTATATTACAAAGATATAAAGCAGACTTTAATACTTTAATGAAATTTAATGATAACATTTATCGGTTTATGTAATATAACGGTTGTCCTGTGAAAACTAAAAGGTTCCTACTGTATTTTTTATGGTAAAGTACTGGGAACCACAGCTGATGTTTTTTTTTACCACACATTTAAATCCTGCTGAAGGTTTTTTTTTTATTATTATTTTTTTTTTAAGTAAGGTTGCAACCATATTTTTTACGGTAAAATACTGGCAACCAAGCTGACGTTTTTTACCGTAAATTTCACAGGTTTTTTTTTACATTGTGTTTTTTTGCCCGTAAATTTAAATCCCGTAAAACATAAAAGGTTGCTACCTTATTTTTTACGGTAAAATACTGGCAACCACAGCTGCCGGTTTTTTACCGTAAATTTCACAGTTTTTTTTAAACAGTGTATGTATATAAGAGTAGGGCTGGGCGATTTAAATCGCGATATTGATATGCGCAGCTCGTCAGTAAAGCCGGTTCCTTGATTAGTAGTAAATCACCATCACCTGCTTTCAGATGAAGCGGCATTTAGGGCTGAGGAGATAATTAAGTGATTAATTTAGTGATGATTGAGCATTATTGAAGACACCTGATGTTAACAAGCAGAATCACTGAAGAAGAAAATCACAAATTGTAAGTTACCATTAAGGTGATGGGTGTTTGCTTTAGTTGGGCTCTAGACCAGGGGTTTTCAACGCCAACACCTATTAAGGGGGGCACGAGAAACTGTGAATGCAGAGGCTTATGTGAAACGTGAATGTAAGATAGCAAATCTTTAGTCATCCACTAGAGGGGGCTAGTCCCGCAGCTAATCAGGCGAGGCGACCTCAGTCTCTGTGACGTTGCCATGGTGATATATTAGTTGGCTACAGAGCAGAGGAGCAGAGTTGACGCGATCGAGTTCAAGCTACTGTAAATATTAAAACAAAACAAAAATGGACCGGTGGCTTAAACGTAATAATACCAGTGATAAAACGTCAGGCAAAAAAGAAGAAGAGTGTCCGACTGAACCCGTACAACTTCCGCAAATTGATGTCGAACCCTCCACGTCAACGGGGCTTTCCACGCAGAGAGGATTAATAGCAAAAACCAAAGGCCTGGGTGCATCAAAACGACGAAAGTATGACGAACAGTACATAAAATACGGATTCACATGCATCACACTTAATCACGAACCACGTCCACAGTGTGTTGTATGTTCTGAGGTGCTTGCAAATGACAGTTTGAAACCTGTGAAACTAATACGTCACTTACAAACCAAACACCCGACGTTAAAAGATAAACCGGTTGACTTTTTTCGCCGTAAAGAATCGGGATTAAAAAATCAAAAACAAACTATGACCAGCCAAACCACTGTGGCAGTCAAAGCGCTTACAGCATCATATGAGGTGGCGTATTTAGTTGCCAAGGACAAAAAGCCTCATACAATTGCAGAGAGCCTCATTCGTCCAGCAGCAATGGCCATCTGTAGAAATATGTTTGGAGATAAGTTTGCCAGCGACGTTGAACAAATTCCACTATCAGACAACACTATGAGCCGCCGTATTACTGAAATGGCAACCGACATCAAATGTCAACTAATTGAGAGAATACGGGACGGAATTTTTTTTTCATTGCAATTAGACGAGTCGACAGACATCTCAAACTCCTCGCAACTACTTGTATTTGTTCGCTACCGTCATGAGAGAAAATTGCTTGAAGATCTGTTATTTTGCTCAGCAATGGAAAAAACATGCACCGGAAGAGATATTTTTGAAAAACTCAATGGTAAATTGGATGAACTTGGTCTTTGTTGGGACAACTGTGTCGGTGTGTGCACAGACGGAGCGGGAGCCATGTTAGGGAAAAATAAAGGGCTCGCTGCTTTGGTTCGTGAAGTAGCTCCGCATGTGCGTTTCACCCACTGTATGATCCACAGGGAGGTCCTTGCAGCAAAAACTCTTCCTGACGAATTGAACGCAGTGCTTAAAACAGCAACACAAATTGTCAATTTCATCAAGACTCGCCCCATAAAAACAAGACTGTTTGGCCTATTATGCAAAGAAATGGGGTCAGAATATGAATCGTTACTTTTGCACACGGAGGTACGGTGGCTCTCCAGAGGTAAAGTATTGCAGAGGATATTTGCATTGCGTGACGAACTAAGACTTTTTCTGCTTGATTGTGCCTCTTCCTTTGCAATTTTTTTTACTGACCCAAAGTGGCTCACAGACCTTGCATACCTGTCTGACATTTTTGATAGACTCAATACCCTTAATTCGTCTCTTCAGGGCCCAAATTCAAACCTACTAACAATGTCCAATAAAATTGTGGGGTTTGTGAGGAAATTGGAGCGATGGAGAGGGCAGGTTGATGGGGGTAATGTAGACATGTTCCCAACCTTGGATGAATTTCTCACGGAAAATGAGCTTAATTGGGATGATACAAAAAAAGAAATAACTCTCCACCTACAAGCCTTGTCTGCACATTTCAATAAGTATTTTCCTGAGCAGCATAGTTGGAACCAGTACGACTGGGTTCGTAACCCCTTCATCGAAAGCGCAGTGAGTCTGTCATCAAATCAACAGGATGCCCTTCTGGACCTTTCAAGTGACCGAACTTTGAAGACACTGTTTGACTCGAACACACTGCCGGAATTCTGGCTGTCAGTGGAGACAGAGTACGCTGAACTTGCGAGACTTGCAATTGATGTACTGTTGCCTTTTGCCTCAACTTGGCTCTGCGAAGCAACATTTTCTATATTAACTTACATCAAAAGCAAGTATCGCTCGAGCTTATTGACAGTGGACGATGATTTACGGATAGCTGTGTCGGGTATCAAACCACGGATTGGTATGTTGTGCTCTCAGAAACAGGCTCAGCCATCACATTAGGTAAGCTAGATATGTACTGTTTTAATATAACAATTTTTATGCACGCTATATGCAGCACATGTTACGCTCCACGCGTGTTTTGTGTTTGTTTTCATTGATCAGTGCACGTTAGTGTGCTTTGGCACGTGTTGGCTGTTGTGCTCATTATCTTCTCTCTGTCTCTAGCTCACTCTCTCTGCTCGCCGGTTGCTGTGATTGGCCGAGTTGGACGTTAGTCATCATTAAGGCGGCAATTGAGAGCCAATCGGAGGTCGCCCAGCTGGTTTAAAAGGATGGCATGTTCATTCATGCTTTCTCCCTCTCGATCGCGAATTGATCTCTCTGTAGTGGACTGAGCTCTTTGTAGTGGAATGAGTTTTCTGTAGCGAACTGAGCTCTTTGTAGTGGAATGAGTTTTCTGTAGCAAACTGAGCTCTTTGTAGTGGAATGAGTTTTCTGTAGCAAACTGAGCTCTTTGTAGCGCAATGAGTTTTCTGTGGTGAATCGAGTTCTTGTGTCTGTCTCTGCCCGCGAACTGAGTTGTTTAAGATTAAGGATTGTTTTGTTATATTTTGTTCTTTGGCGCTGCTTTTGTTCTTTTCCCATTTATTGTTTGTTTGTTTACATTATTACATTGTACATAGTGCACATTATTATTGTTATTTTACTGGATTCAGTGGCTTCGGCTTGTGGTAAATAAAGTCCAGTAATTTTTCTCTTTCAAAGATTGTCTGTCATGTTCTTCCACCTCACTTCACATCCAGCAGCATATTAATATATAAATGTTACGGTACATTCCCAGACTCTTAAAGTTCGTAACACACATAATACAGGTGACTTGTGGAAAGAGTTACTGACGAGTGGAAAGAGTTTTATTGTGAGATTGTTTTGTATGCTGTAGCAAGGCTACGGTGAATGCGCTGTTGGCGCAACTTTTGTTTGTTGATTTGAGTTTTGTAAATAAAACGTGTGAGTCCCAGTCACGCCGACCCTGTCTTCCTTCCAAACACTGAACCTCTTCACAACTTGTATAGCAATGATGTTTGTTTGCACGCACTTTGGGAGGGTGGGGGGCGCGAATGAAATTAGACAAACTTGGGGGGGCGCATATCCTAAAAGGTTGAAAACCCCTGCTCTAGACCATTATATGTTTACTTTAACATTTACTGTTGTTTGTCTGCTGTTATTGATTTATAACAGTTAAATGAACAAAGTAAAATGTTATCTTATAGTGTTGGTTATGTTTTGACATAATCATACTGTGATCTGAAAATTGAAACATATTAAGATAGATTGGTTTAACTTGTTAGCAGTAGTTTTGTGATTCTTCAGCCTATGATTATCAGGACTTTACTTATAATTCAAAATATTTAATAAACATTGATCTGATCAAAAAGATGTTCAGACATATTCATTTAAAACACAAACATCAATAATCAGCCTGTGAATCTCAATGGCTCCCATCATGCATTGCGGTATGAATAAATTATGATCTGAATTGTCTATGTAATTTACTTTTCCTCATTGAATATTCTGCTCCTCACCATTGTTGAGATGCATAGATTGAATCTTGACATCTGTGTGTGCCTAAAATAATGATTTTTCTTTTAAAAACTTTTAAGAAATCCTTAATATTATATCAAAAATTCTGGCCATTTATTTAGATTCACAGTTATGCTGTAACCAACAACATAAATCGAATTCAGAAAGAAAGATCTTAATGAGCTCAGTGATCAAGTTCAAATGATGATTGTCATAATATATCCAACACAGATCACTTTATATTCTTTGTTCAACTGGCAGTTTTAACTCAGATACAACCGTCAAACAAAATCTAAAGTAGTGAACACATGAAAGGCTCAGAGCCCGACTAAAGCAACTACCCATCACAATAATGGTAACTTACAATTTGCGATTTTCTCCTTCAGCGATTCTACTTGTTAACATCAGGTGTCTTCAATAATGCTCAATCATCACTAAATTAATCACTTAGTTATCTCATTAACTTAAACACTCTTGAGTGTGGACTCATACACTCCCAGGGGTGTTAATTTAACACTGGAGGTTTTGCTGTGTACAAAGAGCCGTAGTTAACTGACAAGCTGAGCCATATCGCATTAAAAATCGCTGGCGATACGTCCGCGATATTGATGTGATTTGGCTCAGCTTGTCAGTTAACTACGGCTCTTTGTAGTAGGCTAAATGCCGCTCCATCTGAAAGCAGGTGATGGTGATTTACTACTAATCAAGGAACCGGCTTTACTGATGAGATGCGCATAACAATATCGCGATTTAAATCGCCCAGCCCTATATAAGAGCAATACCCACCAATTGAATGGTCTCCCTTCTTTCCTCAATTGTTTGTAAATTTTTCTGTTAAAGGTCCCATGACATGAAATTTTCACTTTCTGAGGTTTTTTAACATTAATATGAGTTCCCCTAGCCTGTATATGGTCCCCAAGTTTCTAGAAATTTGAATCGGTGTAAATCGAGCTTTTGCTATCTTTCTCTGCCTTTGAGAAAATTACAGACGTTACAGATCTCTGTACTAGAACATCTAGGCACAATAAACAGTTTTCCCCCCATGCTATATAATATATATATATATATATATATATATTTTTTTTTTTACTTTTAATATATATGAAATATAAATTATGTAAACAAATAAATTATGTAATATCATTTTGTCGTTTCATAGATCTAATTTTAAGTATTATTGTTATTCACTAAAGTACCGTATCCAGACATAATATTTTAAACTAACCATTCGGAAACGTCCTGCTGGTGCCGCTGAGTTGCAACTTCTTCATCCGTTGCTTCTCCATCTGGATCCGATTCTGGGTCGAACTGAAATGCTTGAACGACTGCGTGTCTTCGTGCCATTGCAATACATCCTCCACCTTGCGCCGCCTTTCTACTCCTCATTAACATTTAAAGCTACAGACACCGAAACGGCCCGTCTAAAGGAAGCTCATTCTGGGACTGGCTTGTAGTGGCTATAATTCTGCACCAAGGCTGAATTTGTGGAAAAAGATTTCAGATACAGTACTAGGGACCACTAATGCCTATATTAAAGCCTACAAAAAGTAGCATGTCATGGGACCTTTAAATTCTTCCACTTCACTGAAATAGTTATCAGAGAACAATCACTATTGTGTTAACATATCAGTAACAAAAGGGTGCATTGGGCATTGTACAAAAATACTTCATAATCTACTCTGACCTGTAATGATAATCCGGACCAGAAAGGAAGACCTGCTCAGCCTCATGCAAGGAAACATTCCAGAGGACAGCCAGGGCATATATGATGGCCTATGCAAAACGTTAATATAAATATACTATTATACCACTACTGAACAGCAAGCCATTATACATCGGTCCATACTGGGCGATTTAAATCGCGATATTGATATGCGCAGCTCGTCAGTAAAGCCGGTTCCTTGATTAGTAGTAAATCACCATCACCTGCTTTCAGATGGAGCGGCATTTAGGGCTGAGGAGATAATTAAGTGATTAATTTAGTGATGATTGAGCATTATTGAAGACACCTGATGTTAACAAGCAGAATCACTGAAGGAGAACATCACAAATTGTAAGTTACCATTAAGGTGATGGGTGTTTGCTTTAGTTGGGCTCTTGACCATTATATATTTACTTTAATATTTACTGTTGTTTGTCTGCTGTTATTGATTTATAACAGTTAAATTAACAAAGTAAAATGTTATCTTATAGTGTTGGTTATGTTTTGACATAATCATACTGTGATCTGAAAAATGAAACATATTAAGATAGTTTGGTTTAACTTGTTAGCAGTAGTTTTGTGATTCTCCAGCCTATGATTTTCAGGACTTTACTTATAATTCAAAATATTTAATAAACATTGATCTGATCAAAAAGATGTTCAGACATTTTCATTTAAAACACAAACATCAATAATCAGCCTGTGAATCTCAACAATGGTGACAATAATAAAGCATGTTGCAGTGGCTGCCACCAATCACAACTCATTAATGGCTCCCATCATGCATTGCGGTATGAATAAATTATGATCCGAATTGTCTATGTAATTTACTTTTCCTAATTGACTATTCTGCTCCTCACCATTGTTGAGATGCATAGACTGAATCTTGACATCTGTGTGTGCCTAAAAGAATGATATTTCTTTTAAAAACTTTTAAGAAATCCTTTAAATTATATCAAAAATTCTGGCCATTTATTTAGATTCACAGTTAAGCTGTAACCAACAACATAAATCGAATTCAGAAAGAAGGATCTTAATGAGCTCAGTGATCAAGTTCAAATGATAATTGTCATAATATATTCAACACAGATCACTTTTTATTCTTTGTTCAACTGGCAGTTTTAACTCAGATACAACCGTCAAACAAAATCTAAAGTAGCCAACACATGAAAGGCTCAGAGCCCAACTAAAGCAACTACCCATCACAATAATGGTAACTTACAATTTGCGATTTTCTCCTTCAGCGATTCTACTTGTTAACATCAGGTGTCTTCAATAATGCTCAATCATCACTAAATTAATCACTTAGTTATCTCATTAACTTAAACACTCTTGAGTGTGGACTCATACACTCCCAGGGGTGTTAATTTAACACTGGAGGTTTTGCTGTGTACAAAGAGCCGTAGTTAACTGACAAGCTGAGCCATATCGCATTAAAAATCGCTGGCGATACGTCCGCGATATTAATGCGATATGGCTCAGCTTGTCAGTTAACTACGGCTCTTTGTAGTAAATGCCGCTCCATCTGAAAACAGGTGATGGTGATTTACTACTAATCAAGGAACCGGCTTTACTGACGAGATGCGCATAACAATATCGCGATTTAAATCGCCCAGCCCTAGTAGTGCTAGCATGCAGTAAATACAGTACATTTTGTAAGTGCAGGAGCAGGACACAAACACATTACATGGTTCGGCATACCTCTGGAAAAAGAACACCACAGATGAACTGCACTTCAACTGCACTGTTTTTAAATTAAAGTCCCTGTAAAGTACAAAATGAAGTAGGCTATGTGTTCTGAGTTTGTCACACCACAGAAAAATGTATTATTAGCCCCCCAGCCAAATTTGAATGATAAAAAAAAAAAAACACCAAGTAAATAAAATAAGCTATCAAAATCTTGAAAAAATGAGCAGTATTTGATGCTCTCAAATGCTGGGGGCGTGTCCACTTGTTGTGCTGAAACCACACCCACTCACAGGAAAGTTGACTCGCGGGCACGCACTGCCGATCATGGCACCAGTTGTCGGCGAGACGGGAGGATGAAGGCCGAGGTGGGAGATAGTCGGTTCGGTCTATCTCAGCTAAACAGATGATGACAGCGCTGTGATGTCGAAGTCATTAGTAAACATTGCAAGATGGCTATGGATGAACACCATTTGTTTGAAACGGTTACAATGAACAAGTTAGACTTGGCTTTTTATCTAAAACAGGAACAGAAGACGGCGCTCGAATCGTTCCTTTGCAAGAAGGCCGTTTTTGCGGTTTTGCCGACTGGGTACGGCATGAGTCCAATCTACCAGTTAGCTCCGCTGGTAGCTACTAGCTACGCGTATGGGGCTTGTTGTGATTGGTCGTAGTGTTATCCAATTGTGTGCAGTGAGATTTTCAAATGCATGCTTGGTGCCGCCTCTCGAGCTGGACGATTTTCATTAGTCGATGACAGACCATTAATCTTTCAGATTTAGGTCTGGATTTCCAGGCTACAAAAACGGATAATGACTTCAAAATCCGTTTTGCACATGTGGGCAGTCATGAGGTGCCCCTCTCAGCTGATTGGTTAAGCAAATCTGAGCCTGTGACGTCATCAGTAGTTCCCCAGGTCTGTTCAACAAAATAATAGTCCTATGGCTCTGTGTACCGCTTCTTAAACTGTACAGGGCAGGTCTTAGATTGGGCTTTCTTCTGTGCAACTTAACGCGTTTCACAGAAATATTTATCAGTAATATTAAATATTAATCTGCACCCACATGGTTTTATTTAACTGTGCAGAGTTAAATCTTTGTGGTGCTGCGCTAGACAGCGCAGAGCAGGTGAAGCACAGACCAATGTTCAGTCAAGTGTAAATACGCAGCAGTCATAACTCTTCTTTTAGACAATATACGCTCAGGTTTGGACAAGGGGTGGTCATTGCAAATACTGTAATGTAAAACTCTGATGGTGGTGGGTACCGATGATGGTAAATTACATTTTTACTGTAACTGTAATCATAACAGTGAGAGTGAGACAGCGAGATAATTGACAGGACGTTAGCGGAGGAAAAAGAGCAAGATAGCCTAACTATTTTTCATCAATCGCTTAAAAAAGCAGTGTGCGCTGCACTTTAGTCTAATGTAAACAATCCTCACATGGAGAAGAAGCATGGAGGAAGGAGGAACACTGCCGACGATTTATTCCCCTTCTAAAAGGGTAAAGTCTGTGGTTTGGAAATGCAGAGGGATTGCTCATCGAAGACGGTTTCCCTTTGTGTAAGACATGTGGACGTAAAGTGGCTGCGAAACACGGGAACACGTCAAACATGTTCACTCATCTTCGCGACAACCATCCACTGCAATTCAGGGAGATAAAGATAAGACACTTTATTTCTCATGTTGAATATACCACATAAAACAACTATTTGAAAGACAGGATGGCAAAATTACTGCTTCCACGTAGTTTAAGAGTTAGCCTGAACTCCACTTGTTACGCTAAAGTTTGCATCTCGTATTTTAACAACAAAAATACAATACTCAGCTAAAAGTAAGTTCTGTAATTAATAATGGAAGTTTGGCCATTATTAAGTTTGGAATGAGAATTTCCACACAGTGCGATTAAACTTGCTGTTTATAAATGTTTAGCAAGCGATATTAGCTTACCTACTGACTTTGTTAAAAAAAAACTTGAATTACAGTACTACTGTCGTACTAACAAGTCGTTAGTAAGTAATTTGTCAGTATGACCATTTAAAGGCACACTATGCAGTTTTCCGTTTTTGTCAAACAGCGACCCCTAGAGTCGATGTGGAGTACTTGTATTTAACGTTAGTATCTAAATACCACTCACGCACAGCCGTCTCTGCACTCACGACCTGATCCCCTCTCCCCTGTATACCGGTACCTGTTCAGTAGGATGGAAGCGTCGGACATCGAACAGGCACAGATAGCCTCCGAAGACGTCTACTGACGAGGTAATGTTTCACGATTTCATACAAATATGCCAGCTAAAGTTTGCATAAGCACAGTACACATGCCGTACGAAACCTGAACCAGACAAAGGACTACGTAATAAATACACATCACAACACCTGAGTTCAGCTAGTAAACTTGCTTGTGAGGCAAGCTGGGCAATAAAACATAACGCCAAAACACGTAAGAGAAACGAGTGTTTGTTATCAAGTCTGCTAACAGCTCTGCTAATCGACAGCTAGCTAGACATATGTGGAAATTAGTGGACTGGTCTTATTATCAACAATGGATCAATGAACAACTTCGTAAAAAATGACATACAACAAGCAAGCGCAACAACATAGAACGCAAGCAAGTTTACAAATAAGAAATTTACATCAACAAGAACGCCAGGTCAGCATCGCTGTTGCATCCTTTGCTGCTTTTTAGCTCTCACCAACGAGTGAAAGCCTGACCAAGTGGGACTATTGTGTCTCACTTTCTCGTTTTCTTTTCCTTGAATCTTCCGACCGCGTTTTCTTCGTCGACTCTGCCATTATTCACGTCTGAAATGCATGCTAGTGTCTTCCATAGAGGCTGCTTCATATGTTGTTGATGTATGTGACGTCGTGCCATAAAGCAAGTCGTGATTCTCGCGAGATTTGTCGGGACGCCACCTCTCAAACTTGCATTGCTAGTAATATTTTTCTTCCCTATTTTACAGTGTGGCCATGCATCTGGCAGTGCTGGTTCATCTTCAGCTGAAGCCATCTTTCAGCCAACAGTCAAAGAGGCATTCCAGCGTCAGGCTTCATATGGACCCTCATCTCATCGGGCCAAGGAAATCAATCATGCCATAGCATATTGTATTGCTAAGGACATGATCCCAATGTAGACAGTAGCAAAACTAGGATTTATGAAACTGATGAAGACGACAGTTCCACTTTACAAAGTTCCCTCACAGAAGTTTTTCTCGAAGACATAATTACCCAAAATGTACAACAGTCTAAAAGAGGATGCTGGCAAGCGTATAGCCCAGGGAAAATGGTATGCATGCAGCAACTACTGACCTATATGGACCAGCAGTGGAGGAAGTGGTCATCCATACATCAGCTTCACCATCCACTACCTCACAGATTGGAAACTTCAATCAAACTGCCTGGAAACGCAGTTCTCAGAAGATCACACTGCTGACAATATCAGGGATTTTTTTGATAACATGTTGCAGGAGTGGGGCATCAACAAAGAGTGTCTTGTCAGTGTTACAACTGATAATGCTACAAACATGAAAAAGGCATTCGAGAGTGACACCACCTTTCCCGGCCAGTGGTTTGGGTGTTTTGGCCACAACTTGAATCTGCCCATTTCTAAAGCTCTGAAAAAAATCAGAGGGTGTACACAGCTTTCCGAAGCTGTCGTCATTTGGTGCAGGGATTTTCAAAAAGCTGAAAGAGAAGAGGAGAGCTCAGAAATAAACAAGAGGCCTAAACGTCCCTCAGAGGTCACTCATCCATAATGTAGTCACTAGATAGGGGATCGACACAGAAAATGCTGGCAGAAAAAACTGGCAACTGAGAGAGGGGCATGGCATTTGATGCCAAAGGATCCAGATATTGCAGTCATTGAGCAAGTCTTGCAAATCCTTCAACCACTCAGTGCTTTTACTGATGCTTTGGCTTCAGAGAGAGTAAGTCTGTCAGGCCTGAGGCCAGTGCTAAGTCACATCATTTCCAGACATTCTTGAGGTAAAAAAATGAAGACAGTGCCCTCACCATAGACCAAGAGGGTAATGAAGTCAGATCTTGAGTCCAGGTACACTGCTGATGCAAAGAAGGTGATGGACTTGACAAGCTTTGTTGATCCTCAGTTTAAGGGAAGCTTTTCTGATGACCTTGATGCTACGGTCAACTGCGGTATTGAGGAAGCCTCAAAACTGGCACTGGCAGAGATGACAACACTGAGTGAGGGAGCTGCCCAGACAGAGCAAAGCAGCACAACCAGAGGCAGATCCATTTTGCATGCTGAAGAACTACAGTACCTCATCGTGCTACCGTGGCTGAGAAGTTTCTCTGCATTCCTTCAACAAGTGTTCCTTGAGGGTATTTAGTGCCAGTGGACACATCCTTTCACCTCGGCGTTCAAAGCTCAAGCCAGAAAAAGTGAACATGCTCACATTTTTGCACTTTAATCTCGACTAAAACATGCCAGCCCAGAAGAGATACCAGGAATTGGTTGAAAATGTTTATTGTTGATTCTTTATAGTTGTGTTTTTTTTGCTCTTAAATCTATTTAAAAACATATATAACAAATGTTGTTCTTTTGCAGTTTGCACATTATTCACTTTGATATAATTGCTCAGTTTACTTTTATATTGTGTATTGTTTTATTTATATTTATTTGTATTTAAATGTTTGAGGTACTTTTTGTTATTTAAAAAGTTAAAGTTGTTATGTAATTATTGTTGATTCTTTACAGTTGTTCTTTTGCTCTTAAATCTATTTAAAATCAAAAGTAGTTATTTTGCAGTTTGTACTTTCTGTTTGATACAATTACTCACTTTATACATTTGTATTGTGTACACAGCAAAATCCTCAGTGTTACATTAACACTGCTCCGTGTTTATATAATCTACACTCAGAGTGTTATAAGTAACACTGAAGCAGTGTTAAAGTTAATGAGATAATTAAGTGATTAATTGAGTGATGATTGAGCATATTGAAGACACCTGATGTTAACAAGCAGAATCACTGTAGGTGCGTGCACTAGATTAATTTCACTCGTCTTAATGCCCCCTGTCCACTATCTAGCAGGGATAATTTAGATGCAGCCTTGGCACTTCACCAGGCGAGGTCGCTGTTACTACAGCTTCGAGTAATTAACCCATTTTCAAAACAATTCTTCTAAGTCAGGGATGTCAAAAGTCGGTCCTGAAGGGCTACTGTCCTGCAAAGTTTAGCTCCAACTTGCCTGGAAGTTTTCAGTATGCCTAGACATTGATTAGCTGGTTCAGGTGTGTTTAATTGAGGTTGGAGCTAAACTTGGCAGGACAATGGCCCTCCAGGAGCAGGATTGGACACCCCTGTTCTAAGTGGTTTAGTGCTTCACCAAAGCTTAATTTGCCCATCACTACTTAATTGATTATAGCAGTGCTGTCCTGAAACAGTATAATTTACTATGTCAGCCAAACGATTTCTTAAAAATTGTTCTTATACAATAAAAAAAAGAAGTGGTTTTTTTGGAGACAGACATAAAGAATCAGCCTGTGAATCTCAACAATGGTGACAATTATAAAGCATGTTGCAGTGCATTCTGGGTGCCACCAATCAAAACACATTCATGGCTCCCATCATGCATTGCTGCATGAATAAATAATGAGCTTATGTTTAGAGTTGATTATCTGAATATACGGTTTGTCACCATTGCTGAGATTAATACGCTAATTCTTGATGTCTGTGTGTGCCTACATGAAATGTTTTTTGTAGAAGCTTTTTTTGGTATCAGAACACCAATTAAGAAGAAATCATTTGGATTTCTTTGAAAACTTTCTTTAGCCTCTAACTCAGAAATTAGGCTCTAAAGGAGTTTAGTGTTTCAGGTCAAATAATGATTATCATGTTAAAACCCAACAAACACCATCAGATCACACATTCTCTTTGTCCACCTGGCTGTTATAACTCAGGTACAGCAGCCAAACAAAATCTAAAAGAAAAAAATGTAAGGGCCAAGAGCCCAACTAAAGCAAACAATGATCACCATAATGGTTACTCACAAATTTAAATTTTCTCCTTCAGTGATTCTGCTTGTTAACATCAGGTGTCTTCAATAATGCTCAATCATCACTCAATTAATCACTTAATTATCTCATTAACTTTAACACTGCTTCAGTGTTACTTATAACACTCTGAGTGTGGACTCATATAAACACTGAGCAGTGTTAATTTAACACTGGGGATTTTGCTGTGTTTTTTATTTATATTTAAATGTTTGAGGTACTTTTTGTTATTTAAAAAGTTATTAAAGTTACTAAGTGGACAACACTAAAGTTTGTTTATCTTTTTAACCTCTTTCTCTTGTGCAATTAAAATATTGTGATAATACCGTATACTGTGATAAAAGCTCAAGCAATAAATCGCAGCATGAAAATTGTATACCGGCACATACAGTACCTGTTGGGTGACAAAGTTGTTGTCAGCTTGTATAGTGTGTAACCCCCTGTTGCAGAAAAGTTACACCTGCCAACGTTTAAAGTTGTGTAGTGTGAACTAGGCATTCGTTGGGCTGTTGAACCTTCACTTTCTATATTAGATTGAAATAGAAGCTGGTATGCTGTTTGTGGAGTTGTTTAATCCTTCTCTGCTAAGATCTTGAGAGATTGAATGTCTTTTATCTTCACTTTATTTCATCTAAGTCAGTTGTAATTCTTGTGTTTCTCTTTCTTTCAGTGATTCTGCTTGTTACCAGCAGGTGTTCATCACTAATGCTCAATAGTCACTTAATTAATCACTTAATTATCTCATTAACTTCAACACTTTTAACAATGTAGATTGGGACAATATGTACTCTGAGCAGTGTTGATTTAACACTGGAGATTTTGTTGTGTACCTGTAACGTTGTAGTAATCATGAAGACCTTGGTTATTCTCATTTGTTAACAAACAAGTATTCATTACTTCAATGAGCTCATTGTGTCTGCATTAAATTATTACATTGTTTAAATTATTATTATTATTTTTTAGCTAACTGTGACTTTGTATATGTAAATTTCTGAAATACATAACTTAGACAGTTACCTCTGATAACAGAACACTCTAAATTGTAATATGGACTCATGCACTTTCTGTAAAGCTGCTTTGAAACGATGTATATTGTGAAAAGTGCTATACAAATAAACGTGAATTGAATTGAATTGATTAGCTTGTTCAGGTGTGTATGATTAGGGTTGGAGCTAAACTCTGTAGGAAAGTTGATGTCGCGGTCCAGAGTTGAGGACTGCGGCTGTCCTATAGTCTGAGAGTCTCACCAATTCACTACTGTATTTTAGGTGAGTCAGGAGGTGGCAGCAACTGATATCCTTGAGTCAATGTGCTTTAGGTGTGTTGACCTCTAGATGATCTTTCCGTGTTTGGCTACATGTTTAGAATGTTATGGTCTACCAGACCGGGGGTCCGTTCTTCGTACGTCGCTAACTCAGTTAGCTGGATTTGATTGTTGGCGATTTGGCATGATCTTGGATTGTTTGGTTCTTCAACGCTCATCCTGGACTTGCTGTCATAGCAACATGTGCGCAAACTTAAACCTGCTCGGGAGCAGGCTTATTTCATGTTAACAGGATTAGATCCCGGCTTCATAAGCGGAGCTGATACGGGAAGTCCAGCGCAGCGCGATAGTGCACTTTCTTTCTGAGATATATATTTTTTCTCGTGATTCGTGAGATTGTCGTTTTTTGTCGCTTTTATGTTTAAAAAACAGTTTTAGTGTTTTTTTGTGGCATTTCCAAGCCACTTAAGACCCAATGTTGTAGGCTAAAGCAGTTTTTTTTTTTTTTTTTTTTTTTTTGGCTATCATATTTTTTTTATGAAGATCATACAATCATGACCATGCCGAATTACAGATATGTCACTCAGGCTTCACTAACTGATTGGTACCATAGACTATAGGCTACCATAGACTGCCACCAAGGCCTCAATGAAGGGGATTATGTGAACAGAAAGGGGATTCACAATGTAAATGTGCAGCCCAGTTACTATTGTGATTCTTAATATTCCAGATTAGTAATATTATATCAAATAAAAAAAGGCAGTTGACTAAAATCTTCCATATCACAAATGTGAAAGCAAAATGGCCAGGATCTGTGCATGACTTAAGAATTTTCAGAGATTCACATGTATGCACATTATTTGAAAGTGGTAAGAAAAGTTCCACAATTAAATATCAAGCTCACTGTATTACATACACTTACGCTGATCCTAACAGAACTGCATTTTTTCATAGGTGATTATGACATGTTCCTGCCTGCAGACAGGTGTTTTATGACCCCATTCCCTGACCCAAACCAGTTACAATGTAGCTCTAGCCAGGACAAGGGCACACAATGAAATGAACTTTGGCTAACTAAAGGGAAGATTTCAGTGTCTGAAAAGTCTGAGGGGTTGCACACCTGACAGGGCCTGTGACATTGTTGCATGTGCCATATTACACAACATTGCCCAAAAAAAAAAAAAAACACTTTTCATTAAATGTTTAATAAAAGACAAATATGCTTAGTTCCTTGAGTTTTATTTCAATTGTTCTTTGTAAAGAAAAGCCAGTGGTCAAGTGATATTAGACACATGCCTCATGCAACAAATAAAAAGGAAAAGTTGTCTATACACTGCCCACCTGTAGGCCTATGTGTCCTCTGTCTGTGCAGACTCTTCTGTAGGCCTTTCTGTAGATGAGGAATCCTGCAACTTATATTGCAGCCATAAAGCATACAAGTATAAATTAAGTAAAGTTATTTATGCACTTGCAGGCTAGTTCCTCCATATGACAGTTATCTGAGAGGGTTTATTCACTGTCCAGTGCAATGGAAACAAATGGACATTACAAAGTCTTATACTTTCTTTCCTTTGGAAAGTTAGAAAATGTCCACTTACTGCACATGTTTCAGCCATCACTTTCTTGGGAACAGATACAAGTGTTGGTGTATTATGTAAAAGTGCACAAAAGAGGAAAACACAATGTCATTACAATGAACTACACTCGGGAAAAATGTGATCAATAACTCATGGCAACATATTTTTACATTAACATAAGTTTATCAGTTTTCACTTTCACAAGTCAAAGCAATTCATCATTACTCAAGATTTAACAGCTGAAATGACTATACGGCCTTAATTTAATGCAGCAAAAATTATTTTACAGTGTAGGAGAGTAAGATCTTTTTTTTTCTCAGCCTTTTTCTTGGTTGCTTTTATAAACAGACAACCATTTATTTAACAGTGCCTTTTATAAAAGAGACTATAATATAACAAAAAATTACCATTATGTAGAATATTTTTGTACTTCACTTTTATTAGTTCCCATGTTCTAGTGTGGTGACTCTGGCATTACAATGAACAAAGTAATTATGCAATTATTAAAATACAAAAATATAGGCTAATAAATATATTATAGGATAAATATATTATATAAATATAGGCTGATAAAAACATCTAACATGGCCACTTCTAACGGATTTAAATTGTCTGCTACTTTTTGCCAGCCCTCTCTCCTGGCTTTTGCAGACTTTGAGGTGTTCCCTGGCGTTTTGATTAAACATTAAAATTCCAAATAAACTTCGACTATTAGTTCTTGCTCTGCTGAGGAGAAAAACTGAGCGCGCTCTTTGGCCACGCTGAGCAGCCAATAGCAGCGTTGCTGATCAATGTTTCTACTATCGATACATATCCCCTTTTAAACCAGCGCATGAACGCGCAGTTATCTCAGATAACTCAATCCAGCTATACTAATCATATCTGGCAAGTCTGTTCGAAGAACCGAGTTAGCCAGATCATGATTCGCACGATGATATCATCTTGGATGTGTCATTTGATCTCGGATGTAATAAGCAACGTACGAAGAACGGGCCCCGGTTCTCTTGTGGTGAGGCAACAGGTTTTAATGATACGTTTTTACATCATATTCAAAGGAAAGAGGTGTGTATCCATCATCAGTCCTTTCAACACTCAAACACATAACATGTTTGATTTACTTGTAGTGTCAAGTAGTTCCCACAGTGCACACATTCAATGCTGACCCACAAAACAGACAATACAGAAACCCTTTAAAACCCAACAAACTTTAAACATTTAAAATGACAAGAATTAACATTTAAACTTCACTTATTACAAACCAGATTGACTTTATTTGTTATACATCTACAGAAGTTATTTTATGTATAACTCTCTTGAGTTTTCTTATTAAAAGTCAAACAAAGCTTAGATCAGAAGATTAATTTCAGCCATGTTCTTTACATTCAATACATTCCCAGTTACCTCACAAATCTAACATGATTTCCTTGAATGACTCTTCAGCTCTGTAGTAATGAAAATGTTTGATGAAAACATCCTTCTAAGTAAGTTTGGATAATTTCCATTTGGCCTAAAGGATAAACAGATCAGATGTGTCTGTTGGCTTTCACTTCATGTGCCTTCATTTCCTGCTTCATGTGTTTATTCCTTTGGCAATATTTAATAATTAACAGAACTGAAAAAAAATATTTTTTATCATGAAAAATCTACTAACTACAGTCATCTTGTATTGGAAATTAACAGAGGAAAAAAATAAGAATACAATTTATCTTCTCTACTTAACACACATTGGCTACGTTTACATGCACAATTTTTTTGTTTCAGTCGGACTGAATTCATTACGATTGATGAATCTGAATGTGGTGTTTACATGGACACTAAACATGTGATCGGGTTGATCTGCGCTTTTATATGTCACAAGCTTCATATCGGAATATATTTTTTGACATGCGCACACTGCACAAATATACAGAGTTTCCTGCTGTTTGCACATAATAACCATTCCACATTGGTTCTTTATTTGTTTTAAACAGCAGACTTAATATTTATCAATTTCTGTTCATAATTTGGAGACAAGCATATGAACCGTTGTGCCGTGGTGCTTAGATTTATAATGTGGTGCCCCTCCCCGTGGCCAAAACCAGTAGGCTGTGGATGAGACTATACTGATCGCCAACTGACTACTGATCCAACCCTAATCACCCCTTTCAATCGGATTGAAATTCCATTCGGATCAAGCTCAATCAGATCAATTAATGTGTTTACATGACGGTTTTTCAGTCCGATTGATCCATCAATTCGATTACTAACGGATTATTTGGTCGCATGTAAACGTAGCCATTGTGTTCCATTTAACAGTGGACAAATCCGCACCTAAAACAGATGAGGGGCATCTTTTGACAAACTGTCCTATAGCTCTATAGTCATATAGAGGTTTTACTATGGCTCAGGCTTCATTTTTAACTAGATTCTGTTAAAATAGATAATAAAAGGACCAGACACAGACAGCATGCTGAGATTCTCAGCAATTCACAATTGTATTGGTGAGTCAGGAGGTGGCAGAAGCTGATTCCCACGAGTCAATGTGCTTTAGGTGTGTTAACTGCTAGATGATGTTTCTGTGTTTGGCTACATTTTTAGGATGTTATGGTCTACCACACCAGTTCTCTTGTGGTGAGGCAGCAGGTTTTAATGATAGCCTACTTTGCATCTTATTCAAAGGAAAGAAGTGTGTATCAATCATCAGTCCTTTCAACACTCAAACACATAGAATGTTTGATTTACTTGTCCAATATATTAATTTATTAAAAAGAAGACATTAAATCTGTAAATATCTCATCAGAGGAGGATTAAACAACTCCACAAACAGCATTACCAGCTTCACTTATTAATAACCAGACTGACTTTATTTCTGTCAGACGTCTACAAAAGTTTTATTGAGAATTAACAGAGGTTTAACTCTAATGTGTTTCATTTGAAGTCACCATAACAGTGACTAGTGTTTCCATTAGTTGGGCTCTTAACTCATATTATATATTTTATAATTTTATATCTCATGCTGATTATTATAAAACTATCAACAAGTAACCATCATCACCTGATCTCATTTCACTTTAGCTTTCTTTGCTGCTGCAAATGTGTTTGACAAACACACTGTCACAGCAGCCAAAAAAGACAAATTATATGTTAAGAGCCCAACTAATGGAAATACTAATCACTGTTATGGTGACTTCAAATGAAACAACTAATTAGTGAAATCAGCTGACTGAGTTTATGGGTGGAATAAACATATGGCAGGACTTACTCTTTGGCCCCTGGATTACCCACCTCTGCTAATATGTACCTTTGAAGGACAAATATGTACTCTTTAGGTACAAAAGTGTACCTTTTGAAAAGGTACCGCCACAGCGACAGCTTTTGTACCTTTTTTTCTGAGAGTGAAGGGTTTTCAAACCTGTCCCGGGGAAGACCACCAGCATTGCACATTTTGTATCTTATTTATCTAACAAACCAAATTCAGGTCTTGCAGTCTCTATTAATAAACTGATGAGTAGAATCAAGTGTGTTACATGAGGGAGACATATACATACAAAATGTGCACTGCTGGTTTAAAAAAAAAAAAAAAACCTGCCCTACACAGGACAGAGACTAGCGACATGCAGCGACAAAGTCACTGTGAATGTAGCAGCTTAAAGCTGATTATTTTGCTGTTGTTTTTTCCCCTTTCATTAGAGGGCAGAATAGCCTAAAAAATGTGTTGTCTCTGTATGAGCAGTATTTGGTGTAAGGAGGTTTATATAACATTGCATCAGATAAATATATCAAAAGAAAAGTACATAAATAAAGTATCTCAAGTTAGCCTATTTTATTTAAAAATTCAGTCTTTTAAAATAAATTATAGGCAATAACTTTCAGTAATACAGGCACAATTACTGACATAGGCTACTGCTTTACAGATTGTTCATGTACAATCAAACATGATATTATAAACTTGACTTCTATACAATTTCATAAGGTTTTGCTCTTAGATAAAGAAGCTTGTAGAGACAGAAAGTGATTGAGGAGGACCTAAAATAATCCTTAAGACAAATCAGTCATGTGACATAGCCAAACTTTTCTTTCTACTTTATTTCCTCTGAGTCTATTATCTGCAAAAAAAAAAGTTTTAAAGGTGTGCCTCAGTTTAATCATAGTCACTTTGCTTTTGATTTGGTGACTGATCAGAAGTAATGGAGTAAGTCCCTACAGGCATCTCCTCTCTTTACTTCTCTCAAGGTAAGCTTTATAGAAAGTCTTACAACTTTTGAAAACTTTTTTTTGGCAGTGATATAACTGGAGGCACTGACATTTGCTCCATGTTAAAGAGGCATACATCAGATGCCAACTCACTTCTGTAACTTGAAAACATTAATTTCAGCAGTTAACTTTACAACCCTAAACCCTACCAGCAAGTATGATTTATTTTAAATAAATAAATCACAAACACACCTTTCAAGCAAGTGAAACAAGTAAAATATTGGCAGGTGTGGTAGTGTATTGTTAATTTACAGCTCTCGTTTTTTCAGGATATTACCATGATAATACCATGGAAGTTAACTCATTTCATTTGGGGAAACCAACTGCTTTGAACCATTCAAGTTTAAAACAAATATTGATATGGTGTTAGTATGAACTTATTTAATTTGAGTCCACTAAAATGAATATTTCCTAATATAAAATTAAACTGCAAACACTACTCAAACACTTAGTAAGTGAAATAATTAAAAACATGTATTTAACTGAAATATTATGCAGTTTGTCGTTAGCAAATTGCACACATGCATGTGTTTAACAAAAAGCTTATCTCATCAGCGACTACACAGTTAATGCCTTTAAATAAACGTACTCGGTTACTAACGTAACCTCGGTTCTCTCTAGAAGAGGGAACGAGTACTGCGTAAGATATCTTACGCTAGGGGAAAATCCTTTTTCCGCGAGATATTGAAGCCAAAAATTATCCTTAATTTTGTAATAATGCAAAACGCGTTGCGGCAGCATGCAGACATAGGCGAGACAGCTCGCGCGCCTATTGGCTGCTCTGCGGCAACTGTAGCAGCCTATCGAGCGAGGCCTGGCGTGACGCCAGACCCAATCAGGGCACTTCGCGCCCGCTGCGTCACGTCCCGCCGAAATGGGCGTGGTCTAGGCCTATAAATACCGCTCGCAGGCAGCTATTATCTGGTTTTTCATCATCGAAGCAACCAGAGCGTGTGCATGCACGGCAAGATACGCAGTACTCGTTCCCTCTTCTAGAGAGAACCGAGGTTACGTTAGTAACCGAGTACGTTCTCTTACGAGAGGTCTCTCGTACTGCGTAAGATATCTTACGCTAGGGGACCCAATGCAAAACGCCGTGCATGCTGAGATCTGACACCAAAGACCCAAGGGCGAAAGCCTGGGGTACATATAGTGCACAATCACTCAGGGAACTCACAGGGAGTCCAGGAAGAGGGAGGGGCGAAGCCGCACTCTTCCACATATGGTAGCGTCGCTGAGACGCGAATTTCATCATACAGACAGGGCGGGGTACGGCCTGAACTGATGGGGGAATGTGGGTCTTACACAGTTTGCCCAGGCACATCTCGTGCTGCTACTTTTTTACTGTCGAACATTGAGCTGTGCTCAGTAGACGCAGCATTCTGAGCTGACGCATCAGGTCAGATAATACTGGTAAACTTAGACCGACAGCAGCCTGGCCTGCAGGGCGGGAACCTCTAGGTTATAAAACCTTATAAATGTAGACGGGGAGGCCCAGCCTGCCGCCATACAAATATCTTGCAAGGCAATCCCACTTGACCAGGCCCACGAAGAGGCCATGCCTCTCGTGGAGTGCGCTCTGACACCCAACGGGCACTGCATGCCCTTGGAGGCGTATGCCAGCGCTATAGCATCAACTATCCATCTGGATAGGCTCTGTTTCGACGCGGCTAGTCCCTTAGAACGTCCGCTAAACGAAACAAAGAGCTGCTCCGTCTGTCTGAAACCAGACGAGCGAGACACATAAGCTCGTAATGCCCTGACTGGGCAGAGGAGGCTCGCGTCTCTTTCCTCATCAGGGACCGGTAGGGCTGACAGGGAAATAACCTGCGCCCTAAACGGTGTGTTGAGGGATTTCGGAACATAACCGTGCTTAGGTTTGAGTATAACTTTTGAGTCATTAGGCCCAAACTCCATGCACGCCGCGCTCACAGAGAGCGCGTGCAGATCCCCTATGCGCTTCACCGAAGCGAGAGCCAGCAAAAACACCGTCTTGAAAGACAGGTGTTTCAAATCGATTGACTGTAAAGGCTCAAATGGCGCACCTTTCATGGCTTCCAGAACCGTAGAAAGGTCCCATACGGGGACTGAGGGAGGTCTGGGAGGATTCAGTCTCTTAGCCCCTCTAAGGAAGCGGATGACTAAATCGTTCCTTCCTATTGACTGACCAAGCGTTGTTTCTGAGAACGCTGCTATAGCCGCCACATAAACTTTGAGCGTGGAGGGGGCCCTGCCCCCATCCAACAGCTCTTGTAGGAAGGAAAGCACCTCCGCCACACCACAGTCTGTGGGTGACACACCACGGGCTGTGCACCAGCCCGAAAACACTGACCATTTCGAGGAATAGAGTCGTCTCGTAGACGGAGCTCTAGCCTGCGTGATCGTGTTTAATACTCCTTCAGGGAGTCCAACATGTACCCGTTGATGGCCCAGACATGAAGGGACCACAGTTCCGGGTGAGGATGCCAGATCGAACCGTGGGCCTGTGAGAGGAGGTCTCTCCTCACTGGTACTGGCCACGGGGCAGTACTTGCTAACTGCATCACGACTGGGAACCAAGGTTGGTTTTTCCAGAACGGTGCCACCAGCAGTACTGAGCATCCTTCTTCCCTGATCCGTTCTATCACCTGAGGCAGGAGAGAGACGGGGGGAAAAGCATAGAGCGGGCGGCGGGGCCACACATGGGCCAGCGCGCTCCTGCTCTTTGAGAAAAATTCCTGACAGTGAGCGTTTTCTTGAGACGCAAACAGGTCTACTTCCGCTCTGCCGAATTTCTTCCACAGCAGTTGGACTGTCTGTGGGTGTAGGGACCACTCGCCTGCCGGAACATTGTTCCTGGACAGTCTGTCCGGTCCTATGTTCAGGAGCCCTGGCACGTGCGCTGCTCTGAGCGAGCGCAGGTTGCACTGAGCCCATACCAGGAGGCGTTCTGCCAGCCTGTACAGGTTCTTGGACCTGAGGCCGCCCTGGCGATTTATGTAGGACACCACAGACATGTTGTCCGAACGGACCAAGACGTGGCGTCCTTTTATCTGGGGACAAAAACGCATCAGCGCGTTGTCTACTGCCAGCATTTCGAGGCAGTTTATGTGCAGGAGCTTCTCCAGTTCCGACCACTGGCCGAAGAACGGTCTGCCCTCGAGCAGCGCTCCCCATCCCGAGGTGGACGCGTCCGTGGACACCACTTTCACCCTCGAGGAAGTCCCCAGGCTTACACCTAATTGGTACCAGTCGTTCGCTCTCCAAGGTTTCAGAGCTGTGACGCACTTCTGATTGACCCTGAGGCGAAGCGAACCGGATGCCCACGCTCTGCGTGGGACTCACGCTTTCAGCCAAAACTGCAGCGGGCGCATGCGGAGCAGGCCCAGCTGGAGCACTGACGATGCTGAGGCCATGAGACCTAGCATCTTCTGAAATTTCTTGAGCGGGACAGACGTGCCGCAGCGAAACGCGTTCGCTGTGCGCTGAATGTCTACCGCGCGCTGTGGTGATAGTCGCGCTATCATGGACATCGAGTCCAATTCTGTGCCCAGGAAAGATATCTTCTGACTGGGTAACAGAGAGCTCTTCGCCCAATTGACACTGAGACCCAAATCCTCGAGGTGATCGAGTAAAATGGTCGTGTGTTCCATGAGCACTGCGCGAGATTGCGCTAGAATCAGCCAATCGTCCAAATAGTTCAGCACTCGTATGCCTCTCATTCTGAGGGGTGCGAGCGCCGCGTCCATGCACTTCGTAAATGTACGGGGTGCCAGGGACAAACCGAATGGCAGGACTGTGTACTGATATGCCTGGCCCTCAAAGGCGAATCTCAAATATCGCCTGTGACGTGACGCTATCTGTATTTGAAAAAACGCGTCTTTCAGATCTATTGACACAAACCAATCTCCTTGGCGAATCTGCACAAGGATTTGTCTGGTCGTGAGCATCCTGAACTGTCGCTTCACAAGCACTTTATTCAGTTGCCTTAGATCTAGTATGGGTCTGAGACCCCCGTCTTTTTTCGGTACCAGGAAGTATCTGCTGTATAGCCCTCCTTCGCTCTGAACTTGAGAGAGAGGCTCTATGGCCCCTTTGCTCAATAGTTTCGTCACTTCGGCTCGAAGTAAATGTGCTACTTCTGTTTTTACCGTGGTCTCGACGCGCGCCACATAGCGGCGAGGGCGTCGGCGAAACTGCAGCGAATAGCCTCTTTTTATAATGTTCAGCACCCACTTCGAAACCCCGGGCAGCTTTGCCCATGCGTCTGCATGGATAGCTAGGGGTTGAATACGAAGCGCGCTCCGCTCGCTCAGCGATGGAGAGGCTTCGGCGTGCTGCAACACAAGCATCGCGCTCGTGACATTTGAGGTATGGGGCGCGCTGATAACAGCGGGCAGATTGCCCGCGCTCGACTCCTCTGCGGTGGTCAGCCGCGAGGGGGAGGGCTGGGCGGTTCCCGTGGGAACTGTCATGTCTGTGTGTGGATGTGGGCGCGGGACAGCGGGCACATTTATCACACCGAAAACATCGTTCGCTTGCGTGAAGCGAGTGCACGTTGGTTTCGTTTTTACAGAAACCGTGAGACATGCACAACGCGGTGTTAGTGGGCACTTTCACCATGTTTGAAGCGCAAGCGATCTGAGTCGGTTTTATGTGCGCGAGCCCTGTGTGACAGGCTGTGCTTGTGTGTAGGGATGGGCACTGGGCAGTGGGCATTCTTACTACACATGAAACACCATCGGCCGTAGCCGGGACACCAGAAAATACACTCTTTTGGGGATTTATCTGGGTAGCCGTGAAAATTTGTGGGCATTTGTGTGCAGGCAAGCGGGTGACAGAACCGACTTGTTGGCTGCAGAAAACACTGGAACAGTCACATTTGCTGGAACTGGACGAGCGAATAACTTTGGTGTGAGTCTGGCCGCAGCGGGACTCAAACACCGTCGTTTTCCTAGCTGTGCTAGGACGACTTCGGGGCCTCGGGCTTCACCGTAATCCTAGGTCGCGGGCCACGTGCAGCGGGGCGGCGACCGGATGAGCGGGAGCGCGGTCTCGCGCTTCGGGCCTGGCGGCGCTGTGAAGTGGAGGCAGTGGACGGTGGCTGTGGCTGTGAGCTCTGAGCAGACGGTTTCGCACGGCCTGCTGCAGAGCTGGAGCGCTTCGGGAGGAAGTGCTTCATAGCCTGTGACGCTTTCTGTACCTCTGCGAATCTCTCCGCGAAATCCTTGACGGAGGATCAAAAGAGGCCTGTGGCGGAAAGCGGGGCGTCGAGGAACGCGGTGCGCTCAGACTCGGCCATTTCCGAGAGCGTCAGCCAAAGATGTCTCTCAGTCACGGTGAGAGAGGCCATATTCCGTCCAATGGCTTGCGCTGCAGACTTAGTAGCACGGAGAGCGAGGTCCGTGGCACTCCTTAAGTCCGGCACGCAGATCGCGTCAGGCCCTTCCTCATCCAGCTTACGGAGGAGATCGGCCTGGAAGATCTGAAGCGTTGCCATGGTGTGCAGCGCTGACGCAGCTTGCCCGGCGGCGGAGAAAGCGCGGCGGAGCAGGCTTGACGTCGTGCGGCAAGCTTTAGAGGGTAGGGCCGACTTAGCACGCCGTCCAGCAGAGGGCGGGCATAAGTGGGCCGCTATCGCCTCTTCGACCGGCGGCAGCGAAAGGTATCCTTTGTTCTTGGCATCGTCAACAGCGGAGAATGCCGAAGAAACAGCAGGACGCACTCTAGCCGAATAGGGGGCGTTCCAGGACTTGGCGACTTCTTCGTGTAACTCAGGAAGAAAAGGCGCCGGTCTGGACGCAGGCGAAGCGCGCTCCCCAGGCAGGAAAAATCCATCCAGCCGGTTGTGAGCGGGCTGCTCAGGCGAAGACCACTCGAGGCCGAGGCTCGCCGCGGCCTGTGCGAGTACTCGCATGAGCTCCGTCTCGATGGACGCTCTCTTGCCTGAAGACATGCGGGCAGGGGGCGCGGGGTCCTCAGAGCCCGCCCAATCCTCACTGCCTGACGCCAGGATAGAGCAGGAATCATCCTCTCCCAGCAGGGCTTCCTCATCCACGATGTCAACGGAAGCGGCGGCAGACGGCGGCCGCTGTCCGTCAGGAAGCGAGGGTGACGAAGCCGGGGAAGCAAGCGGGCGAACCGGCGAGCTTTGGCGGCTGAGGGAGGGTTCCGGGGCCCGCTGGGCACGGCGCTTTTTACGGCGCGACGCCGCGGCGGGCGGGGGAGCAGTCTCGGTGAAGAAGGCTAGGCGAGTCCTCAGAGTCGCCATTGCCATCAGCTCGCAGTGAGGGCAGCCGCCGTCAGTGAGCGCGAGAGCTGCATGTTCCTCACCCAGGCAGGAAACGCAAATCACGTGGCGGTCCCCGTCGCTGAGTGTGGCTCTGCACGAGCCGCAGGAAGGCATCTTTAAAAAGACGCTAGCTCTTTTAGAATGTGTGTCGCGGCGGCGACACACACACACAAAAGTACAGAGTAATAGAAAGGATATAAGCGCCGGAAAGCGCAGCAGGAAGGCAGGAAGGCGGCGCGGCCAGCGACTTCAGTGACTCGTCCCGCTGAAGGTGCTCTCTCTCAGACGGCGCGGCTTCTTCTCCGGCTCCAGCGATGCGTGTGCTTCGCTTGAAGGATGAAAAATCAGATAATAGCTGCCTGCGAGCGGTATTTATAGGCCTAGACCACGCCCATTTCGGCGGGACGTGACGCAGCGGGCGCGAAGTGCCCTGATTGGGTCTGGCGTCACGCCAGGCCTCGCTCGATAGGCTGCTGCAGTTGCCGCAGAGCAGCCAATAGGCGCGCAAGCTGTCTCGCCTATGTCTGCATGCTGCCGCAACGCGTTTTGCATTATTACAAAATTAAGGATAATTTTTGGCTTCAATATCTCGCGGAAAAAGGATTTTCCCCTAGCGTAAGATATCTTACGCAGTACGAGAGACCTCTCGTAAGAGAACCAACACACAGCATAACACCAACGTTTCTTTGCTCATCCTTTGCTCAGGCTACTCTTCAGCACAATAGTGAACCAAATAACTGAGAAAATATAGAAACCCTTTAAACAGAGCATTTAAAGGTGCCTTATGTAAAAATAAATAAATTCATACTCCACATTCCATACCAGATGGGGGCAGTATACCTCCAGAAAGTGAGTTGGTCTACTCTAGAGTATGAATATCTTCAAGCTACTCCCCTTCACCTTTACCAGTGAATATGTTCATATTCGTTTTGTTCATATTACATTTTTATTGTTAGTTTGAATTACATTAATTTGACAGACAGCATTCGCTGATGTTGACCAAGCTAGCGCCAACATAACCAGAGCTTCCAACTCTCACGCATTCACCGTGAGACACACGCAAACACTTTTCACACGCTCTCACCCCACACATCAATTTTCTCACGCACAGAAAAATCGCGAAGCAAAGAGGACACGGAGACCGACAGACTAGACAGAGCAGGTTAGTTATGATATAAAAAAATCTCAGCTCTCAGATTCTGTCAATTAAATACCGTTTTGGCGCTTGTAAATGTTACACGACAGATCCCTAGCGCATGTGAACCGATCATCTCTACTAGCTAATAGTAAAAAAATCACGAACACTGAAAGATACAGTAACGTTAGGCTACAACTTACCAAAATGTATTCCTCATACATAATATCGACCAATCAGTGTTTTTTATCATCGTGAAGAGGTCAATAACACAGCTGGAGAACAATTATGTCAGATTTACCTCAGGAAAGCCATTTAATAAACATAATATAGGTCACGTAGTTGGCAAGAAAAAAAGAGCAATAGAGATTGTGCTATGTGTACTATATTACAATACTGTATTTATGAACGTTATATACGTTTATCGAACAGTCTTCGATACATTTCTATGTTATAACTTCCCGAAAATCTACACAAACATATAAAACAAACTTCTAACGAAATACTAACAGCATCTTACTTACCAATCCAAACGAAATGTTGCAAGTTCGAAGTCAAACCTCATTTTTTTCATGTCCATTAGTTGTCTCCAGCGATGGAAAGCAGTGCCAATGTTTACTCTGGTTCTGTTCCTTTTTTATCATATTTTATTTGAATGTAGTAGTGGGTAGTAGGCTACTTTCCACACGATTGACATCAGGTTCAAGTACGCCCACAAGCCGTGCGAGTTATTCGTGTATTGCATGTTTGGCTGGTGGTTATGTTGCCGGCATACCGCCTCCCATGGCCGAAACTGGTATTACGACACCTGTCGGGCCGTGGCTATTAATGCTAATGCTAATTGAGGTTGATATCTCTGCAGCACTATAACTTGACATTTTTTTAATGACATCATCGCCCTTATTTCTTCTCATTCTTTTGATGCATGTAGCTCATTTTTTGGATATTTTTACCTCAATTTTTACATAAGGCACCTTTAACGCTAGATCTCATCTATATCATATATAGCTTGTGCAAAAACATAAAATAACACTTCAGTTCAACATTTACTCTCCTTATTAGTTATTGATTTTTTTTTTTTTTTTACTTTCACTAATATTTCTGTGAAATTAACTTATTTAGTTTAGTAAATTTTCCTGTTTTATAGTACACAGTACAGTGATTAATCGACTGATGATTGAACAGAAGTGATTAACACCTGCTGTTAACCAGCAGGATAACTGAAGGAACGAGAAACAACAAGAACAGAAAAAAAGAGAAGAGACAAGCAGAAACACAAGAACTACAACCGACTTCTAGCCACAGCCTTAGATGAAATCAACTGAAGATAAAAGAAGACTAAAAAACTCCAAAAGAGGATTAATCAACTCCACAGACAGCATTATTAGCTTAATTTATTACTAACCATTTTGACTTTGTTTCTGCCATACGTCTACAGAAGTACTTATTTAGAATTACAGAGGTTAAGGTGTTGATGGTTTATTGAAAATAATAGTTTAATTTGAAGTCACATTTATAGTGATTAGTGTTTGCTTTAGTTGGACTCTTGACCCTTGATTTTTTTATGATAGTTTTACTCCGGCTGCTGCAACATTGTGTTTATTTGTGCATTTGTGCATTGGCGCTTGCAATGCCAACGTCATGGGTTTGATTCCCAGGGAAAGCAAGAACTGGTAAGAATGTAAATGTGTACCTTGAAATGCAATGTAAGTCGCTTTGGATAAAAGCGTCTGCAAAATGCATAAATGTTAATCTTTATAAAACACAGTCGTAATGGTAAGAAAAACAGGGGAAAAAAATATCAGGTGTTGATGGTTATGTATTGATCTGATTCACTTATCTCATTCAGAGTCTAAAGCTCTGATCATGTGGGTAATGTGTGGTTTAATGGTATTGATTATAGTAGTAATACTACAGCTTGAGAAGTGCAGTGACAATCAAAAAATCTGGAAGCTTTCAAAAACACATTGTACTCAGAAAGTTAAAGATTGATCAAAGTAAAACGTAGTGCTAGGTTTAAAGGTTAGATTTTCTTTTCATATTTTAACAGGCTGGCAATCCAAAGGAGTCATGCAGCTACACCGCAGAATAATAGCTAGCTATGTCAGTTAATTTGACTAACCTTTGTGGTTGCATTGTCTAATACAATTTGATGTTGTCGTTCTGGTGTCTTTAATTCTTTCCCCACATTCTTTGCATCTAATCGATTTGACATAATAAATACAAATTTGAGAAAATATGGCATGGCGGCTTACGTCATGTTTCATGGGACTCTTATGAAATTTCTGAATTTACACGCAATACATGGATATACATAATCAAGTTCTATGACAAGGATTATATCTACCACGACACATAGGGAAATATATGTGACGCAGATATAAAACCATTCAAATAAAACACGAATTCATTCTTTAGGATATGAGTAGTTAAGGATAAAAGGCTTTATTGTCGAGTCGAGTTGAGTCAAGTCTGAAGTTATTTCAGGTCGAGTCTGAAGTCTCATCAAATTCACATGGAGTCCGAGTCACTAACTCGAGTGCCCATCTTGAGTCACGCAGGTACTGGGCTAGTCCGCAGCAGTGGCGACCTGCAGGTCTAAAAATAGTTTGAATATAAACACACCTATAATTATAGGCGTGTCGTAGTGATTCAGGATAAGACAAAAATATGGTTTGGAAAATGCATTCATCATGTACTCGTTATATAAATTTAGTAAATTTTGAACAAAAAAGTTGCGGACTGCAGCTTTAAAAAAGGCAAGGGTCAAGAGCTCAACCAAATCATAACCACAATGGCGAATTTAAACCAAAATTTTCAATAAAACATCAACATCATCTAGATCTAAACCACTGTTATTATAAATAAAAACTTTTGTAGACGTTTGACAAAAATAAAGTCCAATAAGTGAAGCTGGTAACCCTGTTTGTGGAGTTGTAGGATCTTGAGAGAATCCTTGTCTTCTTTTATCTTCAGTTGATTTAATCTAAAACCAGGTGCACACGGTATGATTTTGGCCATGATTTGGCTGTCTGAGTCAAATTTTGATCATAGGCTAAAATCTGAAGTCTTTGATCGTTAGTTTGACATGTTCACTGACAGAAAATTCTGTCAGTGTCAGAAGATTTGACTCAGAGGCCTGCAGTGTGACGACCGTCAAATTGACAGTCCATGACCAAAAGTTTTTTGTTGTTTTTTTAGCCACCATTTCAGTCCCACATGTATTGATGAAGTTAAACTCCGGATTAGTTTTCTTGTGTGCAAGGACAATCGTAAAGGACTATTATAAATTGAAGTGTGCACCCGGCTTAAGGCTGTGGCAAGAAGTCAGTTGTAGTTTTTGTGTTTCTGCATGTCTCTTGTCTATTTTTCTTTTTTCTGTTCTTGTTTTTGCTCGTTAAGACGCTTGTTAACAGCAGGTGTTCATCAGTGTCTGAAGACACTCACTAAAAAATACACCACGTAAAATGTAAACGTCAGATGTTGTTATAGGAAACATGCTGAAAGTCGCTGCTGAAACAATGATGTATTGTTGCAAAGTGCCGGACGAGCTACATTTTTTTTCATTTTTGAAACATATTTTGAAACCGGCAAAGACAACAGCATGGAAAAAAGCTGTGCATACCAGCCTCCTCCGGTTCTGCCGCTGCCTTAGAAGACGCATAGTCCAGTGCACTACACATTTCCACGGGGTAAAATTTAAATAAGACATCTCAATTGAAAAACCCTCCATGTTGTAGTTGTTGTTTTAGTCGTGTGCCGAAAGAGCTGCATGGACACACAAATCGGATCTGAACAGTTGGGATACACAGTGCGGACATCAGTAATTTTAGATCAGATTCCAATTGGATACACAAATAATCGGATTTGGACTGACAGTGTTAACGTAGCCTTAATGTCAACTTTGCGCTAGAATTTCACTGGATTTGCAACTACACAGTAGCCTGACTACGTCAGACTTCTTACTTCCGCTCAATTTCATTTTGCTTCTGTACTCAGTCTGAGACAGCGTAATAGCTTTCCGTTTTCCTCCGGCCTGAAAACAGCCGGCCAATCAACAAACAGATGGCGGGCTGAGAGCCGTGACGTAGACGCTGATTGTACCGTGGATGCGTAGATTTACTTCACATAATCTGCAAAAGCCGTTCACAGCCATGTTCACTCCGGTATTTCGCTCGATGGTTTTGTTTTCGCATCATACTACATGTGTTTACAGTGGAAGTTAGATGCGGCTGAGCATGCGCATAACACACGCCATAACCAAACCTTATGTGATTGGCTTACAGGAACCAATGATTTTAAACTTCAGACAAGCGCCTCCCCGTGAGAAAGAAAACGCTTGTCAATTATGCCATGCCAGACTCTGTCTACGAAGCAAAGCAAAGTAGCAGAGTTTGGTATTACCAGGCTAACTACACAGTCCCCACCTGTTAAATAAAGCAACATGCAGCACATACTCATACTGAAACAAAGTACTGAAATACTCTACTCTTCAGCACATTGGTGACCCACAAAACAATTTTATGGTAAACTACTGGCAAAAGTGTTGCCTGTATATAACTGTTTTTAACTTAAAGTTTATTACTGGTAAAATACATTTTGTGGGTGTGTCATTGTGTCTCACACCTTTAACCCTTTCAACCCCAGAGGAAAAATATCATATGCACTTTATTATTTCAATATTCCTCAAAATACCTGATTACTGCAACTTTGCAGGATCTCATTCTGTAGCATCAAGACCTATTATAATAAATATACAACTAAAATACCCATAAAAAAAATAGTAGACAAAGTAATAGATCAGTGAATCAGACAAGTCCATGATGATTATGGCATTACCAACACAGTGAAAAATACCTGATCAACTGTCTCTTCACTTTTTATTGCCATAACAAATGTGTTTTGTAAACTCACTGTCACAACAGCCAGATAAAATATTACATGTATATTACTAAGACTGTATATTACATCTCAGCTTTCTATTTTTACCTAGGACTCCCTCAAGATGGGTGACTGGAGTGCATTGGTAAAACTTCTTGACAATGTGCAGGCCCACTCCACAGCTGGAGGGAAGGCCTGGCTCTCTGTGCTCTTCATCTTCCGGATCCTACTTCTGGGAACAGCAGTGGAGTCTGCTTGGGGTGATGAGCAGTCGGCTTTTAAGTGCAATACCCAGCAGCCTGGTTGTGAGAATGTCTGCTATGACAAATCTTTCCCCATTTCACACGTGCGATTATGGGTGCTTCAGATCATCTTTGTGTCCACTCCTACGCTTCTGTTCCTGGCGCATGTGTTCTACATGACGCGCAGAAAGGAGAAGACAGGAGAGGCTGACTCTGAGAACACAAAACAAGGCTCAGAGACCCGCAAGGTGAAGATGGAGGGGGCTCTCTTGTACACCTACATCATTAGCATCTTTTGCAAGTCTCTCTTTGAGGTGGTATTCCTTGTCATCCAGTGGTACATTTATGGCTTCAGCCTGTCTGCTGAGTACACCTGCCAGCGCTGGCCTTGCCCCCATCAGGTGGACTGTTTCCTCTCTCGACCCACAGAGAAGACTATCTTTATTATCTTCATGCTGGTGGTTTCTCTGGTCTCACTTTTGCTCAACGTCATAGAGTTCTTCTATGTTCTACACAAATGGATCTCAGGCCGAAAGAATGGCCTAAAAAACCCGTCCCCCACTGAGCAGCAGTCTTCACTACTGATAACAAATCAGGAGGATGAGCAGTATAGGTGCAAGAGCAGTCGACAGGGTAGGGGAGCACATATAACGGCATTAAGAATTTAAAATACCAAATATGAGTGACTGTATTCAGCTACAGTTACAGCTAAAATAATTGGTTATCAGATTAGTCACATTCAAAAAAAAGTTTTTATTACTGAATTTATTAATTACTTAAAAAATATTTCTGTCTAAATGTAAGATTTATGCATTTGAATATCCTTTAAACATTCAAATACATTACACAGTTTTAACATAAACTAAGAAAGTGAGTGGACGTTTACACCAGTGGTTTTGTGTTCTAAAAATGTTCTGAGAACATTACAGTTCTAATAATGTTGTCGGCAGGTAGTTTTATTTTGGTTCCCAGAATTTTCTCCTAAAAGGTTCTCCAGCAAAAACTCCAGTGTTAAATTAACTCTCCTGGGAGTTTATTTGACTCCACACTCAAGAGTGTTAAATTAACACTGAAGCAGTGATTAATTGAGTGATGAGTGACCATTATTGAAGACACTTGATGTTAACAAGCAGAATCACTGAAGGAGAAAATCCCTAAACAACAAACTTCCAGATATCAGCTGAAGATAGAAGACAGAACTCACCAAGATGATTAAACAACTTTACAAGCAGCATTACCAGCTTCACTCATTACAAACCAGATTGATTTGTGTCATACATCTACAGAATATATTTTTGAGAATTAACAGAGGTTTAGATGTTGATGTTTTATTTAGAATGTTTTTTTTTTTTTAAGTCACCATGAGGGTGATTAGTGTTTGCTTTACTCTGGTCTATTGTACCCTTGAAGATTTGTTTATCTCTGGTTTATCTCAAATATTGGCAAAGAAATAAATACAAGAAATATGGAAATTTAAAGTCAAAGGCACATGAATTGAAAGCCTACAGACACAACATTCTTCATAGATCAGCTTGCCCTTTAGGTCAAATGGAAATGATCCAAACTTACTTAGAAGGATGTTTTCATCAAATATTTTGATTACTATAGAGCTGATGAGTCATTCAGGGAAATCATGAGAGATTTCTGTGGTAATTGGGAATGTATTGAATGCAAAGAATATGACCGCTGGGCTTGATGTTTACTTTTTGCCTAAGGAGCAAATATGTAATCAGAAGTTGAAAAAGTTAGGAGCACATAAGAAAACTTCAGGGGTAGAGGATTTAAAAAACTGTAAATTGCCATGGAAGTTTCTGGTTAACGACAGTTCATGGCAGCACAGAAAATTGTCTGGAATTGTGTTTACAGCTGTTGTGTATGAGTGTACTGGCTGAGGACATGGTGGACTTCTGGAGGGGCATCACCAATTACATGATTTCTGACGAAGAAGACAGTACCATTAATGTAGTGTGATCTGAAGCCTGGGAAACATGTGATGCCCCATCCAAGACCGTAGTCTCTGGCTAACTTGTATTGCTTGTCTTTGTATATTTCTTATATGCTGTATCAATGAAGCTCTTACATTTCATCAACAAATCCCTTTGTTTGGGATGTTGTTTTTTTAACACAAATTTTTAAAATTTTCTTTCCCTAATATGTTTATTCATGTCCTTTATTAGGCTATACTGTAGCCTATGAAATAAGTTACATGAATAGCCTATACAATATTAGCATATATGTCACATATATTGTTATCTTAAAGGGTAATTCAACCCCTGGCCATGTCCAACCCCATGTCCTTTATTAGGCTATACTGTAGCCTATGAAATAAGTTACATGAATAGCCTATACAATATTAGCATATATGTCACATATATTGTTATCTTATTATTCATTACAGCGAGATGGTCTTTCTGCTGGGCCTTAGGCCTGTCGCACCTCCAACGGTGCCTTTGGTGGACTATGCATGGCAGAGGCGTCCTCTTCTCTGAGGCAGGCCTAACCCTGTCTGCATACCGCACGGTTTTGCTGCAGGGTCTTCAGCTGGGGACCACCGCTCATTGACGTTTCGCCCCTTAACCCAGAACGTCTCATGGTGGCGGGGCAGTGAACAGCGACGTCTCCCTGACACCCCCTGCAGCAAAACCTAGTTAGATCTTACACCCCAAGCCTTGTCTCGTCGTTTCAGCCAGAGCCAGTGGCTTCCTTTCTCAGCTTCTTCAGAGAGCTCTTTGGTGGATCTGCTCAGTGTGGCTCCCCGTAGTCCCAGGTCCTTGAGCAGACGTGATGTTGATCACAAAGCCTCTGGCTCCCACCTCCTCCGAGTACAGCCTCACACTCCATCCACACTCCGCAACCAGATCTGCATACTTTGCCTTCTTTCTCTCATAGGCAGCTTCCAGTCCCTCCTCCCATGGCACTGTCAGCTCGATCAGTATTACTGACTTCACAGCTGCAGACCACAGCACCACGTCTGGTCTTAGGGTGGTGCTGCATATCTCCTGTGGGAACTGGAGCTGCCTTCCCAAGTCTACTTCCATCTTCCACACCGCCCCTGGTGTTAATAGCTTGGCGGGTTGTCTCTTGCCAGTATGCATTGCGTGTTCCCCCTGCCTAATGAAGTGGATCCTGCATCGACTCTCTGATGGACTCTGATTGTTTGCCTCCTGACGACTTTTCTCCAGCACCTCTGCCAGCTTCCTGAGCACTTGGTCGTGCCGCCATCTGAGCCGACCCTGTGTCAGTGCTGTTTTACAGCCCGACAGAATATGCTGGAGTGAGGCATTGATGGTCCCACAGAGGTCGCAGGATTGCTCTGTTCCAAGCCATTGGTGGAGGTTTTTATCTTAAAGAATAATTCAACCCCTGGTCAGAGCCTGACTCCACCCACTGGCAATATTTGAAAAATGAAAATCCTGAGGGCGTTCTGTAGGGTGTTTGGTGTTTTTAGCCTCCAACGGCGCCTTCCAGGCAGCAAGGGGATGGGTAGGTTTAAGGTTGAGGTGAGGGTTAGCTGCCTGGAAGGAGCCATTGGGGGCTAAAAACACCATTGCGCGTTATGTAGGCAAGGGCACCACAACTTTCAATAGGAAAATTCTACTGCAGTAGCCACCGTTCAACCTGAAGAGGGCAGCACTCAGATGTTTTTACACCATATATTGTAGTATTAAAGGGGACCTATTATGCCCCTTTTCACAAGATGTAAAATAAGTGTCTGATGTCCCCAGAGTGTGTATGTGAAGTCTTAGCTCAAAATACCCAACAGATACTTTTTTACAGCATGTTTAAATCGTCACTTTTTGGGGCTGAGAAAAATGCACCATTTTAGTGTATCCCCTAATGCAAATGAGCTGCTGCTGCACGGCACAAGGGGCTGAGCCTCACGAGCTCGCGCTCAGTGTCAGAACAATCTCATCTCACGGAAAGATGATAATATCAAAACAGAAACTCACAATAACGGTGTTAATTTCGACCCGGAGTCAGACAATAATGCCTACAGAGTCAAAGAATACATGCTGTATGGAGATGTTAAAGGTATAGTTTAGTTTAATTACGGTTATAACCTATTTGTCATTGCTTGTATCCACTATTAATACAAGCCTGCTGAGGGACCCCATCCGAATGATGGCCAAAAATATACTGATTAGTTTAATAAAGTTTATTGTACATCACACCAAAGATGAAGCATCAGTTTTACTCCAGAAAATCACCATAAGAGCTGAGTAAACACAGTATAAGATGTGCGTAAGTATATAAATTTCGGTAGAGTTGAGGGAGCATTTTCTTTGAATACAAAATGAATCCACCTCGTCTTCAGTGGCTGGCTCAGATTTTGGGAGTAGAGAGAGCTATGTGAATTAATACATCCAGCCACACAACACCTTCAACGCTTGGGAGACATTCTCATCAGTGCAGCAATGGCGGATGTGTACAACTCGCTGTGAACTCGATCAGGGCGGTTCTATGTTAAAGGGTCATGAAACCCCCCTCTTTCAGCTCAAGTCTAGCTCACAATCTTTTTGAAAAATGCAACTTAAATGGGCGTGGTGGCTGTGAGAAGAAGGGAGGGGAGTGGGTGTGGTATGGCACGGCAGGGGAGAGGAGAGGGGGGGAAACTGTCATCGCCAGTGGCCCATGCATATCGACTGTCACTAAAAATCAGTGGTAAAACGTGAGGAAATGCTAGATTTCTTTATAGCTGGCAAAGTTAAGGTCTAATGAAATACACTGACACCTTATTTTTGTCCTTTCAAAACTAACTGAATGCCCGGCTGCTACATATATTAGCCTACAGTAATCATAATTGTATTTAAAACATATAAATGTATATGTATAATTATGTCATTATAAAATATATATTTGTTTATATAGATGGAGTGACAGAAATTTGCACAAATTAAGCATACGTTCCATACAATTGAGGTATTATCGAAATATCAAAATTTTAATAACGAGTGATTATTTAACAAAAGGCAAGTAAAACGGTCAGGGTTACATTTTAGACACACACACAAACACACACCTCTGAAGCGATAGAAAAGTCCTCGGGACCGCATCACTCGCAAGACGAAACCTGCATTGGTGTACAAGGCCAAAGTCCACCATTCTCCAGCTGAATGGTTGCTACACACACATAGTTTAGATGTGTCCGTGGTTGATGGCCAACCAACCGCCCGCAGTCAGAGTCTAGCCCGGGCAGCATCGCGGGGAAAGATGCACTGGAACGTTTGCACCACGAAAACAAACGCGCGTCCCATCATTGCCTCTCTCATCTAATACACGATATCAAAGTTTGATATGTCTGTCATTGGAAAGTTCCACGTGGTGTCATGAATAATTAAGAGAAAGTGTCTTCTCATTGGATAAGAAAACTCAGTGAATGAATAATTATGAGACACCGATGAGTCATCAAGGTACTACAGTGCTCTGCCACGTCACAGCCTGTGACATGGGGTGTTTCTCAATATGCGTTCTTCAGCGATCTTGCGTCCTTGTGTTCTCGTTTTACGTCATCATTAACCGTCGAAGTTCAGACCCAATTCTCAAGAACGCAAGTACATTTTCATCATTATTTAACCATTGGTTCTTCTCAAGGACCTGGGGCCCACTAGGGGGCCTCAACAAACTTTTAAGAGGGCCGCTGGATGACTTAGAATTATTTAAATTTCTAAAACATGCAATCAATATGTTTATTTTTTTCTCCCTCAATAACTAAGGCTAATAGTGTTTTTTTTTTTTTTGAACATGCAGTTCTTGAAATTTCTAAAATCACTTGAATTGTGATGAATTGTTTCAATAATCTGTTAAAAAGTTGGAAAACAAGCAGCTTTGTCATAGTTTTGTCAAAAATACATTACCTTATGTATATATTAGATATTATGTTATATATTAGAAACTGGGGGGCCTTTGAGTCTTATAGGTTGAGAACCACTTATTACATTCAATCAACGTTTTTTTATGGATTTTATTGAGATTATTTCTATTTTACTCCGACAAATGTAGGTGAATTGTTATACACATGAATTTTCGGCCCATGAGAATCATTGTAGAGCCTTTAAATTTTCATAAAGCTGAGTGCAGAGTGATATATATATAGGGTGAATTGCCCTAATGTGGGACATTTTTTGCACTTCAGACTTCTGTGACATATTTCGATGTGTAACCAAAACATTAAATCCACACCCAATACCATTTTAAAAAACCCAGGATGTATCCTAATCAAATCAAAAGAGAAAATTCAGATAACCCATTCATAAGATAAATTATAGACATATTAGTGCTCTTATTGCAAGTCGTCTGAGAAAAACTGCAGCTTCCTAATGTGGGACAGAACGTGTCCCCAATGTGGGACACTGAAAAATCTATGATAAAACACCAAAAAATCACATTGATACATGTAGAATAGTAAAATCTTTTATTTTAGATTCACTGGAGAGTAGATTTAGGGACATTCCATGCCCTGGCCAACAGTCTGAGCTGAGGGACCCCACCATCCTCAACAATCTGCCTATACTCCTCTATGGCTCCTCTCATCCTGTCCTGCCTCCACTGATTAAGTTTCTTTCTCTTATCCTTTCCCTGTTTCTGCCTCTCTTTCTGCGTCTGACAATCTGTCCCTGTCTTTCTCACCTTTACCATTGTGATCTAAAATGCATTTCATTGAATTAATCAGATGCATAAAATAAAGTGGAATTGCTTTATTGGTTTTCTACGGCATTTTTAAATTCAGAGCTATTTTTCATTTTAAGTCAACTATACCTTTTACACATACATGACACATACATGACACACACACACACACACACACACACACACACACACACACACACACACAGAGAGAGAGAGAGAGAGAGATAGAGAGAGACACACACACGTATGTAGGCATGCACACGCACAAAAGAGCCTTCAAACCGCCCTCCAAGAATAAAAAATTCACATGACTGTAAAAATCTGCATTAACAGTATTGTAATATTGCATTACAAGACTAAAACCATGTAAATAACCATGTTTGTCCCACAAACCATGCCCCACCACACATTTTTGACTCAATGAAGTACTGTCCCACATTAGGCTGATCATACTGTCCCGGATTTGGAAACCACATTTCCTAATGTGGGACACTAAGAAATTTTATAAAAATATAAAATATGTAGTTGATACGCACAAAGTTAGACTATTTTTTGATGGACAAACATTTCATAAGCATATTAGGCTAAAAAGTTGCAGGATTGCATTGTTTAAAATGTATTTAACTCCTTAATATCAAACTGGTTAAAACTCTATGTCACTGGCCTTCGGATGGTCCTCACACAAGGTGCCTCCTGTTTGATGATTGCTCTACCCTCAAATATTATTGGACATTTGATAGGTCATGTGATTTTGATCACATGACACCACAGCTTTGTCTAACCCATAGTTTCACTGTCATTCATGTATTTATGGGGGACCTAGACCATAGGTGTCCCACATTAGGGCAATTCACCCTATATATATATAAATAAATATGGTTGGCTGTGTGTGTGTGTGTAAAATCAAATGAGGACGAGTGTTGTGGAGAGAAGCTCTTAGGGGAGGGAAAATGTCAGTAAAAACAAATATTGCATCACACTAAGTGTAATTGTGATTGTCAAAACATTTGGTAACTAAATTGAATTTTATGAAGTTTAGTGACAACATGTTACAATGTTTACATTGCACAATGCCTGCTAGGATACAGTTTTTATTATTGCTTGACAAAAATTTCAAGATTTCAATTCCATTCTTGTGATTTGATTCCGATTTTGATTCAATATTGACTAATTTGGATACATGTTTATTTTAAATTTATTTTTTTTAAATAATCTCACCTAATGTTGCACCATAGAGGGCCTGCTGGTATTATTAAAGGTTAAAAATAACAAATTAAATATAATGCAGTTTTTGTTATAATAACAATTATTTAATGGCATAAGTAAAAAATATAATAAATATGTAATATAATGTTGTATCTTATACTAGTAGTAATAAAATGAAAACAGCTGAACTAGCATGCAGAAGCTCAAACTCCATCTTTTATTCTTCTCCTTCTTTTTTACCTCAACACTCCAAGTTAATAGCGACCCCTAGAGGCAGAGTATATTAACTCAGCATAACATTTTAAGCCAACACAACATTTTCCCCACTTTTAAGAATATTACCCAAAGGAAGGTATATTAAACATAGCTTACACATATCCTGAACAAAACAGTAACCAAAGAACAACTGTTTTAAACATACCTAAATCGCCAAGGTTATCACGTGGAAAGTACATTAAGGTCTCTTATTACATAACACAAAAAAATGCATGTCTCTTCATATCCCTCAACAATTACGGACTCCAGCATATCTCAACACATACAATCACAGAAGCAGCAGAACTGTGCAGACACTCTATCCAACAACAACATGTAACATCTGGAAATGAACAACTTTACAGCAGAGATGTACTATTGAGATGAGTGTGCAGTTCATGTGACAAAGTCTTTGTGCCAGACTGGCGGGCGTCTGATTCTGGACTGCCTTTGAGCTATCGGTGTGACAACCGGCGTTGGAACCTCTGTAGGATCATTATCTGAATGGGTTTGACCCGGACATAGTGACAGGTGTATTCCGTTCCACACTTTCCCATCATCAAGGATATATGTGTCCTGACCTTTTTTTCCCAGCACTGTACAAGGTGAACTGAATTTCGGCCTGCCCTTTTTCACATGTGTAGGTATCCTCACCCGCACTCTGTCACCTGGTCGTAACGCAGATGGTTTCGCTGCACGTTTGGTATCAGTGTAGGTCTTGACTTGAGACTGGCGAGCATGAACACGGGCTCGCACTGTAGCATCAGTACAAACAGAGGGCCGGGTGGGTAAAATGTGTAAGGTTGTTCTCAGTTTGCGTCCAAGCAAGAGTTCACAGGGAGCAACACCAATGGTGGCATGGGGTGTAGCGCGATAATGCAGCAAGCAATCCCTCACAGAAGTTTTCCAGGGCTTTCCTTCCAAATTTGCAGTTTGAATGCAATCCTTCAGAACACGGTTCATGCGCTCCACCGCCCCGTTTGCTTGCGGAAAATACAGGGAGGTACGAACATGTTTGATATTCCTGATCGCAAGGAAATCAGCAAAAGTAAGAGATGTAAATTGCACACCATTGTCAGTCACAATTTCCACTGGGTTGCCAAACCGGCTGAATGTTGTGGCAAGAAAGTCTGTGACAGTATCAGCAGTGACATTACTAGTGAACGCTATTTCTGGCCACTTACTGTAGTAGTCAACTAAAGTGAGTGCATACCTGCAATCCCAGGTCCCTAACTCGAATGGTCCGACTATGTCCAGTCCAACCTTTTCCCACGGCGCAGAAGGAAGTGGCACGGGCTGAAGTGGAGGCATATGCGTCTTTGCACTTTTGTCGTGGGTTTGGCAAAGTTGGCACGAAGAAATTGCAGACTGGGCTGAGTGGTCCATGCCAGGCCACCAATACAAGTCACGAAGACGCTGTTTGGTCCTGACGATACCCTGATGACCCTGATGAGCTAAATTAATTAGGGCACCCCGCAAAGATACTGGCACCACCAAGCGGTATGAACCTCTAAAGACCAGGCTGTCTTGTGCTGCAAGTTCATCCCTGACATAAAAGTATGATGCCAGCTCAGGTGAAAGGTTTTTCTTGTTTTTAGGCCAGCCTTTAAGTATTTGCTGTCGCAATGCTGTCAGTTCAGGACAAGCAGTGCATTCTTTGGAGAACTCCTCCAATGAAAGAGCATGGAGTTCAGCAGAGAGGAATGCCACCATATCGGGTTCCATGGTAGAATCAGCATCCTCACAGGCGGGAAGGGGCAGGTGTGAGAGGCAGTCTGCTGTGACATTTTTGGCTCCTGGCTTGTATGACACTTCATAGTTAAAGCAGAGCAGACATGCGGACCATCTCGCGATGCGCATTCCAGCACGCCCCATACCTTTAGTCGCCAGCAGTGTAGTTAGGGCCTGATGGTCCGTCTGAAGCGTGAATCGTCGGCCCCACAAAAATGTTCGCCACCGTTCCACAGCCCACACGCAGGCTAGAGCCTCTTTCTCCACAATGGAATATTTTCGCTCTGCTGCTGAGAGTGAGCGAGAGGCAAAGGCGACGGTGCGCTCAGGACCGTCGGCATGAATCTGAGTTAACACAGCCCCAATTCCATAATCCAAAGCATCACAGGTTACCAGCGTATGCAGTGCTGGATCGAAGATTGCCAAAGCTGGGCTGTTCACAATGAGCTTCTTCACTTTCTCAAAGCTTTTCTGTGCCTCCTCAGTCCAACTGAAAACTCCCATGTTCTTTAAGCATGCCCGCATAGGCTCCACCTCCGAAGAGTAGTTCGGCACAAACCGTGAATAGCAGGACGTCAGTCCTAAGAATGAACGTAATTTGGCTGCGTCAGTGGGAGTTGGTGCTTGCAAGATAGCCTGAATATGGCAGTCATTGGGTAGCAGGCCTTGCGCAGTGATAGTGTGTCCTAAGTAAGGAAGGCTTGTGCAGCTGAACTTGCATTTTTCACGATTCAGTGTGAGACCTGCATGCTGTAGTGTTGTTATAACAGCCTGCAGGTTGCGATCATGTTCGGCTGCAGTGCGTCCATACACAATCACATCGTCTAAATAGTTCTGAACTCCATGAAGGCCTTTCAGTATTGTAACCATCATTTTTTGAAAAGCTGCCGGTGCCGAGGCCAAGCCATACGGTACCCGACGAAATCGAAACAACCCTTCATGAGTGATGAAAGCCGTCAGATCTCGGCTGTCCTCGTGGAGCATCACTTGGAGGTATGCGTTGTTCAGATCGATGCTTGAAAATATTGTGGCCCCCTTTAATTCAGCGAATAAGTCCTCCATGTGTGGAAGTGGATGGCTGTCAATTATTACTGCCCTGTTTGGCTCCCGCAAATCCACACATAAACGAATTTCTCCGTTTTTCTTTGTTGTCACCACAATAGGTGACACCCATGGGGAAGCATCCACCCTCTCAATAATGTTTTCAGCTTGTAAACGACAAAGTTCTTTGGAAACTGCATTTCTAACCGTTAAAGGAAGTCTGCGCAGCTTTTGCTGTACAGGCGGTACTGACTCTCTTACTTTCACCCGATGTACAAAGCCTTTAGCGCATCCGATGGCCTCTGTTGCAGCCGTCACTTGTCTCACCGCGGCAGGAGAGGGGGGTGACACCACTTCATTTCCAGCAATATGAATGTTTAGGCCAGACACTAAGTCCATGCCCAGTAAAGGGGTACCATTCTGAACAACATAGAAGCTAGTACTGGCCACCGCATCTCCGTAATATACATGTGCACACAAGCATCCAAGAACAGGCAGTGCCGCTTTAGAGTAAGTCACCAGTTTCACACGGGGGGGTTGTAAAGAAGATGTGCTGAAATGACGCTTATAAAGGTGATGAGGGAGGATGGAAACAGCAGAACCTGTGTCGACTGTGAGCTCAAACGGGACAGGGCTCACTCCCTCAGTTCCAATGGTCACAGTGCATTTTATTTTCTCACACAGCGGTTTCCCTTCCACTTCAAGCACATGCACAATTTCGGGGACCTCCATTTCAGGGGCATCAAGTACTTGCACTTTTTTTTCTGAGCGGCAAACCCTTGCAAAATGTCCCACTTTTCCGCAACTCTTACATTTAACTTTGGCAGCAGGGCAATTTGGAGCATTAGCCAAGTGAGAGCCAGACCCGCAACGAAAGCAACTACGATTTGTCTGTGCAGTATATTGTGTAGGGCTGGGCGATTTAAATCGCGATATTGTTATGCGCATCTCGTCAGTAAAGCCGGTTCCTTGATTAGTAGTAAATCACCATCACCTGCTTTCAGATGGAGCGGCATTTAGGGCTGAGGCGATAATTAGATTAATTTTGTGATGATTGAGCATTATTGAAGACACCTGATGTTAACAAGCAGAATCACTGAAGAAGAAAATCACAAAATGTAAGTTACCATTAAGGTGATGGGTGTCTGCTTTAGTTGGGCTCTAGACCATTATATGTTTACTCTAATACTTACTGTTGTTTGTCTGCTGTTATTGATTTATAACAGTTAAATGAACAAAGTAAAATGTTATCTTATAGTGTTGGTTATGTTATGACATAATCATGCGTGATCTGAAAAAGGAAACTTATTGAGATAGATTGGTTTAACTTGTTAGCAGCAGTACTCAGTATCAGTACTTTACTTATAATTCAAAATATTTAATAATCATTGTTCTGATCAAAAAGATGTTCAGACATATTCATTTAAAACACAGACATCAATAATCAGACTGTGAATCTCAACAATGGTGACAATAATAAAGCATGTTGCAGTGGCTGCCACCAATCACAACTCATTAATGGCTCCCATCATGCATTGCGGTATGAATAAATTATGATCTGAATTGTCTATGTAATTTACTTTTCCTAATTGAATATTCTGCTCCTCACCATTGTTGAGATGCATAGACTGAATCTTGATATCTGTGTGTGCCTAAAAGAAAGACTTTTTTTTAAACAACTTTTAAGAAATCTTTAATATTATATCAAAAATTCTGGCCATTTATTCAAATTCACAGTTATGCTGTAACCAACAACATAAATCGAAGTCAGAAAGAAGGATTTTAATGAGTTCAGTGATCTGATTCAAATGATGATTGTAATAATATAACCAACACCATCAGATCACTTTTTATTTTTTGTTCAACTGGCAGTTTTAACTCAGATACAACCGCCAAAGAAAACCTAAAGAACACATAAAAGGGTCAGAGCCCAACTAAAGCAACTACCCATCACAATAATGGGAACTTACAATTTGCGATTTTCTCCTTCAGCGATTCTACTTGTTAACATCAGGTGTCTTCAATAATGCTCAATCATCACTAAATTAATCACTTAGTTATCTCATTAACTAAAACACTCTTGAGTGTGGACTCATACACTCCCAGGAGTGTTAATTTAACACTGGAGGTTTTGCTGTGTACAAAGAGCCGTAGTTAACTGACAAGCTGAGCCATATCGCATTAAATATCGCTGGCGATACGTCCGCGATATTGATGCGATTTGGCTCAGCTTGTCAGTTAACTACGGCTCTTTGTAGTAAATGCCGCTTCATCTGAAAGCAGGTGATGGCGATTTACTACTAATCAAGGAACCGGCTTTACTGACGAGATGCGCATAACAATATCGCGATTTAAATCGCCCAGCCCTAATATTGTGATCGTGTTTTACTCACATGATTTCCGTGGAATTTCTGGTTTCGTTGTGGCTTGCCACGCTGAGCAGATTTAATCTCGTGCACTGGTGCCACATCGAACATTTGCGCATGCTCCACAGCAGTCTCCGTTTGGCCCGCTAACAGCAGCGCGTCCTTCAATGTTAACTGTGGCTGTAGCAAGAGACGCTCCCGAATACGGGCAGAGGACACTTTTTCCACTAATTGATCCCAGATCATCTCCTCCGTACGATCGCCGAAGTCACAGTGTACACTGAGTTCACGTAAAGCAGCTACAAAATCCTTTACTGATTCATCCGGGCGTTGGGTGCGTTGTCTGAATTTGTGTCGTTCAACTACAACATTTGTAGCCGGCTGGAAATGTTCTTCTAAAGCTTTGAAAGCATCGGCAACAGTCCGACCTGTATCAGGCAGCGTGTAGAAAACTTTTAATCCCTCTGCTCCCAGGCATTGTAGTAAAACGGCACGCTTCCTCTCCTCAGGCCACCGATCTCCTGTAGCATCGATGGCGACAAGATAGTTTTCAAACATCTTCCGCCAAGTATTAATCGGTACCGAGGGATGACCCGGGCATGGCAAGAACAAAGCAGGCGTAGGTAAACTGAGAGCTGCCATCCTCGTCGCCAAATGTTGTATCTTATACTAGTAGTAATAAAATGAAAACAGCTGAACTAGCATGCAGAAGCTCAAACTCCATCTTTTATTCTTCTCCTTCTTTTTTACCTCAACACTCCAAGTTAATAGCGACCCCTAGAGGCAGAGTATATTAACTCAGCATAACATTTTAAGCCAACACAACATATAGTGCTCAGCAAAATCTCCTCTCAAGCTATTTTTTCTATTCAATTAACTATGGTCATTAAATGGCTTTCCTGAGGTAAATGTAACGTTATGTGACATAATTGTTCTCCTGCTGTTATATATTGACCTCTTTCAGTGGTTGAAAAACACTAATTGGTCGATATTATGTATACTTTCGGTAAGTTGTACTGCATCTTTAAATAAAAAAGTAACAGATGATCGGTTCACGTGCACTTGATCTGAGGCGCTCAGCGATCTGTCACGTCACATTTACAAGCGCCAAACGTATTTTTGTCTGAATTTCGTAATAAAATTGACGGAATCTAAGAGATGAGAATTAGTTTAATATTAAAAGTACCTCTTTGCTCTGCAATTTTTCTGTGCGTGAGAAAATGGATGTGTGGCGTGAGAGCGTGTGAAAAGTGTCAATTGCGTGAGTCTCACGCTCAATGCGTGAGAGTTGGCAGCCCTGAGGTTGTATCATTTTAATGAAATTCAGCAGTTGTTTAAAATCTACTCATTTACAATTTGATATGAGCAGCAGAACATACGCTGGGCTAGATAGTTATTTCCTCTGGTCTAAAAGAGGCTTTTATAATATAATAGATCTTTTCTAATATTGCTGCCAAATCAGGCCCCAAAATTGGCCCCCAATTTTACAGACAAGGCTTAAACCTAGTCCCAGACTAAAATGTGTGTTTGAGTTGCCTTAACTGAAAGCAACTTGCACTGACTTGCACTTGCACTTTTCTATGGCGCAGTTTATAAAAGCTACTTAAATGTCCTAATTAAACTAAGGCCTAATCCTAATGTAAGCCCTGTCTGTAAAACCGGGCTAAAATCCTATTAACTTTTGAAGTATAGCAATAACTGTTTTAATAATGTATTGTTTTGCCTCAGTTCAATTAATTGTGGATTGTAGGAACTAATTAATACACTTGTGTGGAACAACTTGAAAAACATTCTATGTTTTTGAGTGTTGAAAGGACTGATGACCGATACCGATCTTGTGCATTTTTAAAATTGTTTGCTCTTTTTGTTTGCTCACCACAAGAGAACTGGTCTGGTAGACCATAGCATTCTAAAAATGTAACAAACATGGAAAGATCATCTAGCAGTCAACACACTGAAAGCACATTAACTCGTGGGAATCAGCTGCTGCCACCTCCTGGCTCTTCTAAAATACAATAGTGAATAAGTGAGACTACAAGTATGGAAGTAAAATAATGTCAAATGTTTTTGAAATAAAAAAGCCTGTTGAATTGCTGTTGAATTGCACTACTTGAAAAGTACTTGCATTTTATTAACCATGCTTGCATTTTAATGCATTGTATTTTTAGGGCTTGCATTTTTATGGGCTGAAATTCAACATGGTTGAATATTTAAGCTGTGAATATTTCAATTAAAAACATTTCAAACACATTTTCATTATTAAAAATTCAATAATCCATATTCACCTTTCATATTTCACTTCCAAAATATTCAAACTGTTTAAAAATACAACCTATAATATTCAACAGGCAATTTTCGGTCCATTTTATTTCGCTTAGCAAATTCGCTTCCACAAATTCAGTGGTTCAAATTCGACAGTAAATTCAACATTGACGTCCAGGAACTGCAGGAAAAGCAGCAGATTGCCGAGCATACTCTCCATCTGCTGTTAGTTAACCTCACCAGCATGGGGTGCAAGCGCGTGTTGTTGACGAACAAATTGTTGTTCACATTTGACATTATTTTACTTCCATATACAAGTGTTATCTATGTCTGCTTTTTTTTTTTCATTAGGAGCATTTAAAAAAGTTTACACTTGGATAATTGTATGTAATAAACAGTCATTCTATTGTTATTTCAGCAGAATCATACAAGGTTCCCAAAATGTGTTGGTGAAAATGGGAGGATGATTTAACGTTAATACATTTCTCAGTTAATCATTTATTTTCTCAGAAAGTGTATTTTTTGTTTGTAATCTCACTTCTGTTAGTGTAACTACCCCTCTCTTCCCTGAATGTGTGCAAGTCTGGGGGAAAAAAGAAGAGGAGGGAGGGCAAATGGAGACTTGTTTCCTCTCATCATACTGATAACATTCAACATCCTTACATTAAGACTCTGCCCATTACAGTAGTGGCCATTTTGAAAAGTACAGTATTAAGTTTTTTTCGCTACTACTTCAAATATTGTCCAATTCTTACTAAAACTGGCTCAGATGATCTTTGCACTAAGCCACTCAGAAATTCAATTCAATTCAATTCACGTTTATTTGTATAGCGCTTTTCACAATACTCATCATTTTAAAACAATTACAATTTAGAGTGTTCTGTTATCAGAGGTAACTGTCTAAGTTAAGTATTTCAGAAATGTCATAGTCATATATACCCAGCTGACAGACTTTTGTTATAAGAACGTTCTCCAAAATATTCAGTGTTGGTTCTGGGAACGTAAATAAGTTTTCTTGACGTTAGAGGAACGTTTTTTAAAAGGTATAATGTTCCTCAAACGTTCTTTCAACTTAATTTTGATTTAAAATTCAACATTCTAGGAACATTGATTTGTAACATTCCAAGAACATAAAAATGTTTCCTGAATGTTACTAGAATGTTATTGAAATTTTAGTATAATGTTCCTGAAACATTATTTCAATCATTCAAACACCTGAACAAGCACTGAAAGAAAGAGTAATAACACAAACTACAAGTTTATTCAGATACAGCCTTTGATGAACTGAAGATAAAAGACATTAACTCTCTCAAGATCTGATTAAACAACTCCACAAACAGCATTACCAGCTTCACTTATTACTAACCAGACTGACTTTATTTATGTCACATCTACAGAAGTTCTTATTGAGAGTTAACAGAGGTTTAGATGTTGATGTCTTATTGAAAATGTTTCGTTTGAGGTCACCATGATGGCGATCAGTGTTTGCTTTGGTTGGGCACTTGACCATTGAATTTCATTAAGGTGGTGCTTTATCAGCAATTGCAGGCGTTTATGGAGAACATTTCTGCATTGATAAAGCAGATCAACATGTCTGTTTAAATATCAGAAAAACAACCAAAGTCTGTTAGCTGGGTAGCTAAAAATGTATTAATTTAAACAATGTAATAATTTAAACAATGTAATAATTTAATGCAGATAAGATGAGCTCATTGAAGTAATGAATACTTGTTTGTTAACAAATGATTATGACATTTAGAAAATATAGCATTGGTGCATGATGATTCAGAGTTTGCCATCTGAAGTCGTTGCAGGATTTGGCACCGTATCTTCACAGGTGTTGGGCATCTGAAGTCTTCATAATAGGCTGGATCCAAACTGGAGCTGACATACTCTCTAGTTACCTCAGGATGGGCATCCCAAGATAAAACACAGAAACAAAATAGAAAATTAGCATAGCTGCTGTTCACAACATGAAGCAAGAATTCTCTGTTCTCTATTCCAGAGTTTAGGAGCCAAATGTGAAAACGCTCTCCCTCCTTTAGTAGACTTCTATGGCTCGTTTCCACTGAGCGATATTGATGAGGCTCCAGTGGGCGTGACAGATATATTGCGCACAATATTATATGTATAGTTATCTATACATAAAGCACTGTTAAAACAAGATAATGTTCATTTTATTATAATATATAGCTATATAATTATCATTCTTTCTCTTTTTTTTTTTTTTTTTTGCAACAGGACATTTTCTGTGCAATATTCTATAATAAAAGACATATATGATATTATATGGTATATGATATATCTTACCTTTCAAGCAATGTGAAAGCAAAATGATTTGTCGCTCTGTTGAGAATGTCTGGTGTGTTAACCCTGAACCCTGAGTTGGATGAACTTACTCCCGGACTCCGCGTTTTTGGAACCAGCATACCTCAAGTAAGCAAGGTTTGGTTTACAGTTTTTCTGATTTGCTAAAACACATTTCTTGAAACCATCACTCACTTTCTAAAAACCTTAAACACAAAACCAAATTTTCAAACCACATTCAGAGAACCTCTGACTCTTCTGGCATTTTTTTTTCATTATTTATTTATTTTTGCTCAAAATCAAGTCAATAGTATATACTCTACATATCATTCATTAGACACTACATCAAAAAATGGAGAACACAGCATCTAAAGCGTATAGTTACCAAAAAAAAAAAAAATTGTAATAAAGTAAACAAATTTGTTATGTTATTATGTAAAAAAAAAAAAAAAAAGTTTAGTGACAACTTACTACAAGAATGAGAAGGTGAATAAATTGTATGCACTGCAAGTATAGTATTGTACTGAATATTGTATAGTATTGAATGTCTGGATATTCAGCACTTGCATACTGTGAAAATGCAGTGACCCAACTGCAAAAGCCAAAAAGGTCACAGTAAGAAACTCTAAATGAAAAGCATGTTATGGTACACTCAGAAGAGTTGAGCTGCCATCTGAAGGTTTAGATATTCAGTCTCATAAACTGAAAATTTACTGACATTATAATGTCTGACACACTGTGTATCTGAGACTCAAACATCAATCCATCAGGTTACTTGCAAAGTCTTAAGTGAAAGTGATATGTGAAGGCCAAGTATGGTAACCCATACACAGAATTTGTCATCTGCATTTAATCCATCCATCTAAACATTAGGCCATGACTGCCCCCTTAAAATCCAGTCAACATATATAAGTTATCACACAATTAAACATCTTGCAAATAATTACAGATATTTACTAAAACAAAAAACAACAACTTTTAAAGCAGCACTCAGTAGCTTCGGGATTTCTTGGATGTATTCTCGCTTTGTGCTCGCAGGTTTCTCTTTAGAGCTCCCCCACAGCTTCGGAATAGATATTTGACAACACTGTTGTAAAAACTCGTTGGTGATTCTCAGACACCAGAGGCTAGTAGATCAACAACATCAAAGTAGATGGGACATTCTTTAAAACATCTTCTTCATTCAGGTTCGGACAGCGTGAGGGAGCGCAATAATGACAGCATTTTAGCAGATTTCTTTTGGCCGTAAAGCAGTTGTTTACATCGCGAGACCTGATATCACGCGAGACTTCCTGACACGGCGGCCGGCGGCCCGGCAAGTGCGTATTTTCCGCTCAGGGGCACCAGGGGGGTGCGAAACGACCACCATTCAACCCGAAATAAGTATTATAACCATTCCAATGACTCCGAAGCTGTTCAGTTAAGGTAAAAAAGTTACTTAGTTCACCTTTAAAAAGAGCTCACAGTAGAAAACCATCCCCACATAGCCTCCTGTCAGCAACGGCATGAATACTGTCAGCCAGAGCTGGGTCATGTGTGGCAATGATGGCACAGCATGATCAGAGCAAACAACATGAGTGCCGACTGTTGGTGTGAGGAGTGTGTCCCAGTTCAATCCAGTGATCATCTGCTCCAAATCAGGATTGTGACCTTGGGCCAATTAAGTGCACTCTAATTCAGCGGACTTGACTGATTTACTATTATAATTCATTTGAAATTATAATTTCGGCAAAGCGGCAAAAAATTATGTTTTATGAAGTTTTTGGGTGGGGTCAATTTGTAAAGAAAGACTAAATGCCTGTGCACATATATATTCAAATGTGCATACAGACTAAACGCGTAATACGCATGTGCACGCCATCAGCGTTTTCACAGATTCACGTTTTTGAAGCTTAAGCAGAGATTATACCTTTTTTTCAAAATTTAACGCTTGCACCTTGAAACCTATTTCAAGGTTTGCGTTCTCGAGCCACCAGGCACTGTTGTCGTGCGAATAAGCAGCGCATTAAGGGTTTCTGTTAGAACAGTGTCATGTAAGCGGCTCCTAAGTTAATAACATGATCTTTGCAACGGAAGTGAATCAACTAACTTTAGCTGGACATTAACTTTCTTCTAGAGCTGCTGTAAAGCCAAAACAATCTATGTTACTTTAATTTCCTATTATCACTGTAAAGCTGCTTTGAAACAATCTGTATTGTTAAAAGCACTATATAAATGAAGTTGACTTGACTTAAGGTGTAGTTCAGTTTTGGGTTTTCTGGTTTAAGGCTGAGAATCGGTACCAACACTAAAACCTATTCAGGCCAAGTGCAGGGCCTGTTATCTAGGTTAGTAATTGGCTGAGACTTGGGCCAGTGTGTGGCCCTTGTCTTTAATACAGATCTGGGCCACTCCAGGGCCGTCCTTTTTTTTTTTGCCTGATGTGGGCCGTGCGAAAATGGGCTGAGTGGACTGGAGCTGGGCCAGAAAAAATAATATGTGTGTCTGCATTACATTGAAAAACAACACTGAAGTCTGTTTGATCACTGTCAGCTCTCATGAGAGTTTGAGTAAACACTCACAGTGTTGGATAAAGAGTCTTTTTCTCACATTGATGATCAAGTTTGAGTTTCCACTGAATCCGGCTGATTTTCTTCTGTCACGTCACTCCTACTAGCCTCCTGGTGTTTATTCAATAGAGGTTTCATTTCCTGTGATTCTGCTGTGTTCTTGTTTGAGTCATTGACTGGAGTTTCATCAGACCCTGCTGCATTCTGGGTTTGGGACAAGACATATTTTGAAATGCATTTTAAACAATATCTAAAGCAGTGTTTCAAAGTCCTAGTCCTGATTTGTTAGTTTACATTTATTATTTGGCTCCCGTCGGTAGATGCTGTAACTATGTTCAGAGAAACAGTATCTCTTCCTCTTTCTATATTACAGTTCAATGATCAATGACCTGAATTAGTTTGTCAAATAAAGGAGACAAACACAATCCACAGTACTGAGGTTCTCCAGGAGCAGGACTGATCTAAACAACATCTCCGTGTTTTTTATTTCATTTATTTCCATTTATTTTATTTCTGTGTTTTTGTTTTATTTATTTTATTTCATTTTTATGTTTTCATTATTTCAAATCAACATCAATTCTGATACTAACCTGAGAGCCCTGATTGTTTGTTCATGACAAGACATATTAACAAGATGTATGGTATTTGACAGTTATTGAAAGGTGCAGTCAATTATTGTGTCCACAATTTAAAAAGTTTTTAAACGCATTTGATAAATCCATTTTCAATGATGGAGAGTCAAATCAGTAGTCAGGAAATATTTTCTCTCCGCTCATGGTGACCATATTGAGATCACATGACCAGCTGAATACTACTCACTTTAGAAATTGTATGAAAAGTTAATGTATAGATACTTTGTCAAAATGTTATCAGGGCCGGTTCCAAATTACTGAGGGTGCTTCTGAAAATAGTGAGGGTGCTCTAGCCTTAACGCACATCTATTTTGACATATAGTTTTGTCCCTTCCATTTCTATGGTGCAAAAAGTGCTCCCTTTATAATCACTATATTAGTTCATCACAATCTAACAAAGTTGTTGTAATCAATGAAGCTACATTGCACAATAAATCTCATATTTACAGTACATCTTTGCTACACTTTTTATTTTATGTTTTATTTTTATTTGTGAGCTTGCAGAACTCAGCACTGGACAAAAACCCTGGCATATGGCATTGAGGGGAATTTTCACGCAAACACAAAAACACACTGTATCATTTGCTAAATCTGTTTTGCCAATATGCTTCAACTAATAATAATAATAATAATAATAATTTGTTACATTTATATAGCGCTTTTTCTGAGACCTCAAAGCGCTTTACATAGATGGGGGAATCTCCTCAACCACCACCAATGTGCAGCATCCACTTGGATGATGCGACGGCAGCCATATTGCGCCAGAACGCCCACCACACACCAGCTTACTGGTGGAGAGGAGACAGTGATGAAGCCAATCAGTATATGGGGATGATTAGAGGCCATGATGGACAGAGGCCAAGGGGCAGATTTGGCCAGGATGCCGGGGTTACACCCCTACTCTTTTTCGAAGGACATCCTGGGATTTTTAATGACCACAGAGAGTCAGGACCTCGGTTTAACGTCTCATCCGAAGGACGGAACTAAGGTTGTTCTTGCTTTCATTTGAGGGTGCTTAGCACCCCCATAGAACCGGGCCAGTATAAAGTTAAAAGTTGCATGGGCCAGTGAAACTTCGACATAAAATTATTGAATGCACCTTTAATATGAAGCAAAAACATCCTGATTTTGCAGGTCCATTTTTAATTATGATTCACGTTAAATATGGTACTAACCTGACATAACTGCTGAACACATGTTTTGATCCCTGTTTGTTCAGAGACAGAGGAGGAAAAGAGATTTACAGGATTATTATGAAGCTGATAAGATAAAACAAAACACATCAGACTGTAATAGATGATTTAGCTCAAAAACATAAATCAGTAATAATTGAAATAGATGCATTCCTGGGTCAACATATTTTGTTGATCCTGGAACAACATTTTGGTCCGTAAATTTAATCCTAACCATATTCCTACCTCTAAACCTAATCCCTCCAAAATTAGAGGGGATATATTGACGCTTTTGACATTTCGTCTACATCCAACGCACATGGCACCCTTTAGCGTCAATATGAGATGCAGATAGATATGGGCCAGAAGGCGCCTCCTAGCGGTCTAACCCTAACCCTACCCCAGACCTAAACCTACCCATAACCGAACAAAGCTCTGTGCGTGTCATATTGACGCTAAAGGGTGCCATGTGCGTTGGATGTAGACGAAATGTCAAAAGTGTCAGTATATGACGACCTAGGATAAGAATGCGTTGGTAAATCGTTGGTGATCTATTTGGATTTGAAAATACCTTAAGCAAACATGAGAGGCACCGACACACGAAGTCAATAAAGTCAATCTCTCTTCAATAAAGTTCAGTTTGTACTCACAGGGTTCAAATACCAGTAAAATCATCAGAAATAGAGTGAAGATGAATTCAGAGGAAAAGACGACGACTCTCAGATCTCCAAATGCACCATAACCATTCACTGAGGATGAAAATAACTCACGATGATTAACTTTGAGATGATTTCTGCCTTACAGTGTAATATAACCAATCACTGTATTAGTAAATTATTAGCTTATATGTATTTACCATAGACCTAATGTAAATATATTGATATAATAAGACAATGTATGATGTTCAATTGTTGACTCACCTGTTTTCAGTATCAGTTCTGCCATCACTGTTACAGAGTTCAGTAAAACAACAACAACTGATCCAAACAGATACACAGGGACAACACGATGAAGAGCTGTAAAATCAAATAATACATTTTAATTTCATTATTTAGATAAAATGAGACATTAATGGCCATAGCAATACAGTACATGGAAAAAGAAAAAAAATATTATTTCAGGCTCGTTTTTGATCTCCATACTGTTCTAAATTTGTTTCTTGGTCTGTTTTACAAATAAATATTTTTTTTTTTTTTCAATTTTCATAAACAAGCACACCCTCATAACATGTTTACCACATTAGAAACATTTGTGCGTGAGTTAACATCAGAGTGAAATATCAGCTCATGATCATAAACATTGTTAAATCATTTTCATTTTAAAACGCTGTGTTGAACCAAAAAATGCACTAGTGTAGACAGGGCCTCAATCTCTCTTTAGAAGAGAGAAACAAAAGAGTTAATTGTAGAAAAACATCACAATGAGAAAATGATCAGAGAAGATGATTAATACTGTACCAAAATCAAATGAGCGTGTGAAGTTTATCACTGCCCAGAGTAACTGAAGAAACCCAATCGTAGAGGCCCATCCGACATGATCTGAACAAGAACAAAAGCTTCATCAACATGTTCTTTACAGTGCCTTTACTGACAAATAAACTTTTAGCTTAACTTAAATGTAATATATACTATAAAGATTTTTCAGTTCCTTGTTTAGTACTATTTAATATTATGGTACCTTTTTCATTTTCCAAAGCAATGATATAGAAATAAACCATTACAGCATTCACCAATAACATGAGAACAAACCACACTGATCTCCTGACCAAAGGTGAACCTGAAAGACATTTAGGCTAATATTAACAGAAATTGGGTTTGAAACTGACTTGAAAAAAAACAAAAAAACATAATATATAAAACATCTCATGTCCACACAAAGTGATCATAGAATATTGTGTGAAATCACTGAAGAACTAGACATATTTCCACACGTAACTCTATAACTCCAGCTCCCCCTTGATATTAGATCTACCCCCTCCATTTCTGCCTTTAAAGTGAGTTTTTAGCCTGGATTTAATTCCATGGCCTTCCTTGTTCCCTAACCCTGTACTCCTGCTCATTCTCTGTATTTCTGTGTTGTGTGCCCTGGCATTGATGGTTTTCTTTTAGGGTTAGATTACTATTTATCCTATTTGTTTTTTAAAGTATTTGTCTTTTTAGTTATTCACTGTAAAGCACTTTGATCAGTTTTATGCTGTGTGTAAATGTGTAAATTAAAATAACTTACTTACAATTCAAATTCATCAAATATAAGAAATGAATGACCAATAATGGCTAATAGACAAAGTCACATGAACATTTTTAATTATATATGAATCACAACATGATGTCATGAGTTATTTATGTTTATATCAGAGATCAGATCATAATTCAAACACTTACAACCCATCTCTTCCCCACACGTAAAATCCCAATTGTATCTTGTCACTGTGAGAAACACTGGTAAAACTGCAACAATGAAGAATCCTGAAAACAGAAGAGTGATTATATTAATACAGATACTGAAAACCATTCTCACTGTATTTTTAAAGTGATTTACTAAAATATGTCAGTTATAACATTATTCATTTGTTATTACATTCATGAGGGTGAATATCTTGTAGACCATTACACTTACGGAGGACCATACAAAATAAATAAAAAAATAGTAAATTATCAGCATGGTAAATTTATGTTTTTATTTTTAAATGGAAACTTCTAGTGATCCATCTGAGCTAGACGGGGAGTGTTAAAATAACATTTTTCCATGTCTGAAACTCTCAAACTATCTCAAAACTTTGAGTTTAAACTGCTTATCCATAAACTGAAATTAATGTCAAGTACAAAGAGTGGGTTTTAACATTAATAGAAAACATGGACATCAGTGGTAATCAAGTTAGCTTGTTGTGCATTTCCAATTAATATTTGAAAGGTAATAATGTTTTCTTGCACTATTATTCATAAATGAATCTCAATAGTTCATAAAGTTGAAATTACCCCCTCTGGCAGATCCAAAGGCGAAGAACAGGAGGATGAATTGTAGTGAAGGCAGAAAATCAAAGATTATTCTAGCCAGAACTTTGAATAGCGTAATTATCCGTTTGGTCAATTTCCCAATTAATTTAACCAACACTGTTAAAAATAAAAATAAAAATAAAAAAATTAACAAAAGGATCCAAATGTTTGATATGATTTTGAATCAATGTCATGATATACAACAAGTATCATTTCTATAATTGACGTGGACAGATGAAGCGTTCACACTACTGACACAGGTATATTGTAATCGTCTGTGGTTCTTTTGCGGTTTCTCTGAGGTGAATAGATACAAATTCAGTGATGTATTGTAAGGTTAATTTGTGATGTGGTGATGAGTGACTCCAACACAAACACACATCATTATAGCATTTCAATGAGCATTTGTTGGACTTTTATTTGAGACAATCAAGTACTAAGTACAAAATGTTGGTTGAATGTGTTCACTGAGGTTTTCTGTATTAGATCACTGTTTATTTCAGGTCACTCTATAAGCTGAGTTTATTTCAGGTGATTCATGACGTTAGATCTAAAGAAGATGTTCACAATGAGAAAAGTACAACTGCACAGTCACATGAACGTTTTGCAGAAGGTTATGAAACTGTGTGAAAGCAATTCTGCAGAAAGTAATCATGTTTGTGACACATTCGCATGAGCGAATGATGCTTTGCTGTGTTGATTCTATCATTATAGCAGCTTTCAATTACTGATTACCTTAAACAGAAGCCACATGAAATCCAGATCAAACACGTGTACCTGCACTCACTGACAAAAACTCTGAGCTGCACTTAATCTGATGATTTATTGCATATTTTCTTTTTCATTTATGTCCTTTAATGCACAATTTAATGCATTTTAAAGTGTAAACTTTAATAATGGCGTATTTCTTTCTTTGCATTTAGGATGCCCATTTAAAGCACAAATGAGTGTAGTAATCATGATTTCACAGCACAAACTTGTCACTGGTAATTGACTGAAGGAATGAGATAGAAATACTTACAGTACATAATATAGAAGAGGTTTAACAGCAGCACTATCACAAAGAGGACTATTATCATGACACCTTCAAATCCTGTGTAATTCAGACTTTTGTCCCAGGCAGATTTAAACAGAACTGGAAGAAAGAAAGTGATAAAAACAACAATTACTAAACAGAAGCCTGATCAAAATATAAATACAAAATACAAAACAATCTCCTCATTAAACAGATGCTGTTTATGTAACAGCATTACAGTACATTAGCTGAACTGTCAGTCTTTCTGTAGGTCTTTCCTGTCTGATTCTGACCCAGTGACCTTATATGACCCCTGACATGACCATAAAACATGCTGAGAAATCATTTAGAGGTAGTTTATATTAAACTTAGGGATGTCTTAGTCACTAACATGATGTTTAGCAAAACATTTTATTTAATAATCAGCTGATGTAGTTAATGAGAGTGATGATAAATGGTGTCTCAAACATACAGAGATTTAGCACTTAACACATGCAGAATCTACTAAAACAGTAACACAAAATACTTCCAAGTATTAATCATTATTTCAGATTTGCTGTGTGATGTATAATGTTCAGAATATTACATAATTTACATTTAAATCATGTTAATGTGCATTTTAATGTGTTTATGACAATAACTGTTGAATGACATTTGCATTTGTTTACCTGAATAAAAAACAGCTGAAAAAACAATATATTCTGTCTCATAACTGTAATTTTGAATAAATGTTTTAATGTTTCCTGTAAACAGAAAAGATGAAATAATTACAACAACATACAACAACACAATTATGAAACAAATGATACTAAAACACTGAACTCTTTAATGTAATTTTTTTTTGATAAATTACTGACAGTTTATGTGACAACATTATTCGCATTATACTTCACATGCAATATTTATCTATAAATAATCATACATTATAATTCACATACTATATTTATCTATATATTATCATGAATTAATCATACCTGTAAAGTTATTAACATATGGAGCCGCCCAGAGCAACATGAGAGGTCTCAGAAAATAAAGAGCAGAACAAGAGGCCGACTCAAACAGAGATCCTGAAACAAAACCAGATAATAATAACTGCTGTATGATACATTATGATGCATTGATATACACTTAGTAGTGAAACGCTCACCTTCAGAAACACCCCAGAGGACAAAAGCAAGAAACATCAGAATATTTGGACAGACGACTAGAAACATCTGAAGATTGAAGACTGTGTCTATAGAGAAAAAACCAAATAGCTCACATTAAAGGGATAGTTCACCCAAAAATGAAAATTCTGTCATCATTTACTCACCCTCAAGTTGAGTTTCTTTGTTCTGCTGAACACAAAGGAAGATATTTGGAAGAACGTTTGTAATCAACAGATCTCGGTCCCCATTGACTTCCATAGTAGGAAAAAAATATACTATGGTAGTCAATGGGGACCGAGATCTGTTGATTACAAACGTTCTTCCAAATATCTTCCTTTGTGTTCAGCAGAACAAAGAAACTCATACAGGTTTGGAACAACTTGAGGGTGAGTAAATGATGACAGAATTTTCATTTTTGGATGAACTATCCCTTTAAGACACATGGTAAATTATGTTTTATTGGTCCCACTTAACAGCAGAGCAAACCCTGCTGCATCATAGCTCTTGTTTAGATCTCGGTATTGTGAAAAGACTTATAATGTACATCCAAAAGCATATTGTACAACCAGATCAGTTCATAACAATGTCTACAATTACACTTATAACTTGATTCAAACTCATGTTAACTGGAAGCACACATGTAATATTAAATATAACAACATTTAATTAACTTTTAAGGTTAAGGCTTAAAGAGTAAGTCTCTATACCAGATTGACTTACCTACTAGTCTCAGTTCCAAATTTCTATTGATTGAAAACACTTGTCTCTGATTTCTGTAAACTTTACATGCATATTTTCCCTCATCTTCAGCTCTCAGATTGTCCAGACGGAGGGAGAAGTTTCCATGTTGAATCTGATCAGTAAAGAAATGAGCTCTATCATGATAATCCTGCTGCTGGACCTCTGCTCGACTCTCACCATCTTGATACAGATGAACCAGAGCCTTAGTGTCTGTTCTTCTCCATTCCACCTTCAGACCCTCCATTGATAAAGGTTTATCAGTATAATAGGGCAAAACCACTGAAGATCCCAGAGGAGCAAGAGTGTGACGAGAACGTTTAATATCGAATCCTGAAAACAAACAGACACGTTTTTTTGTGTGAAAAAAATAGCTATTAGGCACATGAAAAGTGTTTTGTTTATAACAAGATGTGAGGTTGAGCAAGGCAAGGCTAACAAGGACTTGGCAGTACCAGCGGCAATGATGAATACAGAGGTATGAACATACAATTGTGCATGAAGGAACCAGTGGCAGAGAGGGTTTGTGGGTGGGCAGGGTTGGGAGACCAAACTAGATATGTATTAAACATATTTTTTAAACTCCATTGTTGATTTGAATAGCAAACAACTGTTACTGCACGCACCGCAACAGTTGGTGGATAAAATGAAATACTGCGTGGAGTCAACCAATCAAAATGCGACATGAACTCAACCAATCAGCATGCTCAGCGTCTAAGTCCCACCCCTGAAAGTTCCTGAACTTTGAAAAAGTACTACCTCTTTCGGAGGGGGAAAAATTTATCCGGAACTTCATTTAGACCCTGGTTCCTGTGGTGTAAACACACGGAGTACCATCCCAAAGTACCTAGTTCCTGGGGAAAGTTCCTGCGCTGGAAGCGCGGCTTTAGGTATTACAAAGGTGAGATCTATGAAACAGTGTGTGATTCACGAACATACCAGACCAACTGAAGTGAGCACAAAGAGAAACTTAAATACACAGTGATGATGAGACAGTGGCAAACAGCTGTGATTATTAACGAGTAGTGATGGACACGAGACCGCCTATGCCGAGTCCGAGTCAAGACTGAGTCTTTGAAGGGTCGAGTCCGAGTCGAGACAGAGTCCGTTGGTTTTCAAACTCAGTCGAGACCGAGTCTTTGAGGAAGCAAGTCCGAGTCTTTAGGAGTCGAGACCAAGACCATAAAAACATGTCAGTTTTCATATTCATGATTTAATATCACCCCAGTTAATAATCAACAGTTAGGCCTACAGACTAAGCTAGATTGGGAATTGTTTAGAGGAGCAGTCTTAACGTCTTAATATGGACTATGCTTTTACTATCATTAAAAAAATCCCTACCACATGCATCATCTTCTGCCTATTTTTCTAAACTGCTTCAACAGTGCTGCTCTGTCATCAACATGTTAAGCCCACCCTGACTTTTTTAATCATAGTTAGGACATGCAGAGCAAATTAAAATTTTCTAGTGGTATGTATTCTAGTGGACTAGTGATGGGGACGAGACCGCCTATGCCGAGTCCGAGTCAAGACCGAGTCTTTGAAGGGTCGAGACCAAGTCAAGACCGAGTCTTTGAAGGAACAAGTCCGAGACGAGTCCGAGAAAGCAGAAATCGGTTTTGAGACCGGTCTCGAGTCTGAGACCGGACTCGAGTACTACATCACTGTTAACGAGTGTACATTACTTCTAAAGACTAGCGGGAAACTAGGAACAAAGGAAACATGACAATCACTGTCTGGCTACACAGAATTTAAAGAAGTGTGTGATGGAGAGCCAGTGTTGCTAAACCACTTTTAGCTAACTTAACTAAAGGTGGGAAAATTATGCATTTAAGAGTGTTCAGAAGTGAGGCTGGGGAACAGAGAGTGGTTTGGAGCTTAATGCAAAGGTTTTTAATGCTGCTTGAGCATGAGGAAGTTCGGTCTCCAACAGTTAGTGAGAGAAGTTGGTGCTAGTTTTTAGACTGTTTTTGTAACCTTTGTTTTTATTTTTGCTCTTACCCACTGTTGTATGGACCTTTTGCACTTCCTTGCCTTCAAAGTATTAAACTTCTTTTGGAACAACCTTTAAACGGATGCCTGGTGTGGTTCTCCTTGTGACCGCTTGGGTCCCTATCACAAAGTGTATTTTAAGGTTGTAAAATTTGGCACAGTGACTGGATATGATCTAAAAGGAAACACCTCTTAAATACTTCACAGGCAACCCGCATCTACATCTCTACAGCACCACAAACCAGTCGTAGACCTGAATAATCCACTAATTAAAAGGGACATATACAGAGGGAACATTTTAACTGGCCCTTAAAATGTCTGTGCACATCCAGGATAACTGATATAAGAGAAACCTAGTGGTGCGACAATATCAGGCAAGTGAATGACCCTAATGTTGCTTTAAAATCTGGAAATAATTTTAGGTCCCAATTTATATTAGGTGTCTTTAAAAACTGTGTATTTATGGCAGAAAATGTTTAAAAAATTTGTTAGGTCCAATGTATACATATTGTGTTCATGTTGAATAGAAAATAACTTTTGCTGCCATTGAGGAGGAATACGGGTTAGAGACTTTTTTTTTTTTTTTACTTACGCAGTATCAACTTTGCGTTGGTTGAATAGACACAATCCTGGCCACTGTAAACTTTACATATGTATTGTCCATCATCTTCAGCTCTCAGATTGTCCAGACGGAGGGAGAAGTTTCCATGTTGAATCTGATCAGTAAAGAAATTAGCTCTATCATGATAATCCTGCTGCTGGACCTCTGGTCGACTCTCACCATCTTGATACAGATGAACCAGAGCCTCTGAGTCTGTTCTTCTCCATTCCACCTTCAGACCCTCCTTTAATAAAGATGCGTCAACATGACAGGGCAAAACCACTGAACCTCCCACAGGAACAAACTGATATTCAGAGGAAATTCTTACAGTGAAATCTGTAAAGGAAGAGACAATTAAAGGATATTTTGTGCAACAATGTTTGGAAAATAAAATGCTGGTTATGACAATCACTGTTATGTATATTTCTGATTATCTTGCAAATACCTCACATACACTCACACACACATCCATATCTCTACATTAAGTAGCACAAGCTTATACTAGATGGAATTTTAGACTTTTTTTATATTGCTTTGTTGGTGCATAATTGGTGCAATTTTAGACAAGGGCCAGATTTACTAACAGCTTGCGCCAGCGCAAACCCTCTTTGGCATTAAAAAACTACTGTCAGGATTTCCTAAAGACATGCAGTGACAATTAGCGCTAAAAAGGTGTGGACGGTTATTTTTGCAGCTGACCTTATTGCATATGCATAGGAGTTTCTCTTCCAGACGCAAAATTTATGGGAGGAGAACATTTAAATGAATATTTAAATGAATAATGCAACATGATTTACTAAGGTTTGTGCTAGGCAATTTACTGGTATTTGCACCATTATTTACCACCCAAAAAAAGCATGTCTTAAACCAGACGCTAATTTGTGCTGCTCTTGGCATATTGCATTGATCTTTATGGAAATGATCCAGCTGTGTCTGTGTTCTTTTATTTCTGTGTCATCAGTAGATCAAGTGCAGAAATTTCCACTCCAATTGGCGCTTTTATGGGATTGCGCTCTCACGCTAATTTGCCATGTTTAGTAAATTTGCCCCTAAGTACAAAACTCCAAAACTATTCATTGGTTCTTTGAAGAAAAAGAACAAGATTAGAACAAAGAATAGTAACAAAGCTATTACAAACTGCAAACATCTACTATCCCAGCCAGTTTAGACTTTTGAAGTAGTTGCTGTTCTTTTTGACAAAATAAACAGACAAGCTAGTAAGAGTAATGTAACGGTCACCAGCTGGAGTGCCCTTGAGAGCCACCAGAGGGCACTCCACACCCAACTATTATCACTCTCTCACAAACTACATTTCCCATAACTCACTGCCCGGACTCATCATCACTGATTGCATTCACCTGTGTCTCATCACCCTGTTAGTCTCAGCCTATTTATACCATGTTCACTCATTCACTTACTGCGAAGTTTTGTTTAGTGTCACACTGCAACTCTGAGCGTTTTCCTGGTTTTCAGATTTCTTGCCTGTTCCTTGGATTACTCTCTTGCCTCTGACCCCTGCCTGTCTTGTTTTTGTTTTGTTTGTTTGGACTGTCTACCTGTGTTTTGACCCATTGCCTGTTTATTGGATTACATGTCTGGATTGACCCTTAATAAAGCTGCAATTGGATCTCACCTTCGAGTCTCAGAGCAGTTTCGTGACAAGTAAGCTGTAGTAAGAGCACAATCACAAAGGATAACCAAAAGGAGCCTTTAACAGTAGATTCCACTAGGAACACTTTGGAGAATCACAGAGAAGAAGCTCAGGAAATAACCATGCTTAACATAAACAATAATGAACCAAAGGAAACTTAAATACAAGGAAGAGTAATAAACTGAACAGAAACAGGTGCATAGAACTAATTAACAAAACAACGAAACTAACATAGAACTCAGGTAGGCAAAACAGGAACAGAACACAGTAAAAATGAAAAAGAAAACTGACTCGTTATAAGAATAGGGTGCAAAACAATATCTGAAAGTTATATTTATAACTGGATTCAGACTATTACTTATTATAAAGACATTACACTCAATTGTAATACTGTCTGCGAACTGAATGTGAGTAATTGAACATTATGTATTGTAGAAGTAAAGTAGGTTCAGTTTGTTTTTTCACTTACTCAGTTTCAAATCGGTCTCTGCTGAATACACACAACCCTGGCAGCCGTAAACTTTACATTTGTAAAGTCCTTTATCTTCAGCTCTCAGATTGTCCAGACGGAGGGAGAAGTTTCCATGTTGAATCTGATCAGTAAAGAAATGAGCTCTATCATGATAATCCTGCTGCTGGGCTTCGGCTCGACTCTCACCATCTTGATACAGATGAACCAGAGCCTGTGAATCTGCTCTTCTCCATTCCACCTTCAGACCCTCCTTTAATAAGCATTTGTCAACATGACAGGGCAAAACCACGGAATCTCCCAAAGAAATCTGACAACCAGAGGGACCTTTCACAGTGAACCCTGAAAAGGAAAATACTTTTATTTTCTAATGTAAAATAGTTTGGGAAAACCCTGATCTAGACAAACCTCAGTCTTGACATGGTCATGAGGGCAAGATGGAACATGGAACAATAGATTTAGCAGGGGTAAAAGATTGCTTCTTGCTCGGGGTTCCTCAATTAGTTTTCTCCAAGGGCCAAATTCTTTCAACAACACATAGCCAAGGGTCACGCACTGTCTTCAAACAACACGAGCGCTGTATTGCTCTCTCTCTGCCTCGCACATTTCAAAATCAATTGACACAATAGTAGAAGGTGGGAAGACCGATTGTGTTTTATAGATCAGTAGTTTGTTCAAATAAGGTGTTTGATTAGTTAGCAAGTACATGTTCAGGAAATACATAATACAAATTGTAGGCCTATGGGTTAGGCTAATGTAGCCTAATGGTAAACGGACTCTGCACGAAGCTCTTTTGAAGCCGTCAATATTCAAACATTGTCAAATATTACAGGTTGTATTTTAAACAGAATTAACATTTTGGAAGTGAAATCTGAAAGGTGAATATGGATTATTACATTTTTAAAAATGAAAATTTGTGTTAAATGGTTTGAATTGAAATATTCACAGCTTAAAGGTGCCATGTGTAAGAATTGAGGTAAAAATATCCAAAAAATGAGCTACACGCATCAAAAGAATGAGAAGAAATAAGGGCGATGATGTCAAGTTATAGTGCTGCAGAGATATCAACCTGAATTAGCATGCTAAATTACTAGCCACAGCCCGACAGGTGTCATAATATCAGTTTCGGCCATGGGAGGCGGTATGCGGGCAACATAACCACCAGCCAAACTGCAATACACGAATAACTCGCACGGCTTGTGGGCGTACTTGAACCTGGGCTGCGTTCAGCCCCGACAAAACGTTGCACAACGTTTTTTAAACAGAAACGGTGATGCGTTGAACACACTGTTCTGATGACGCAAGAGTTGCAACTATGGCAGCTGAGAAGGCCATTCTTTGTGTTCTTTGTGAAGAATTTTCTGAGCCTGATGAAGTCGGTATAAATATGTGTTTAATACTACAAAATATGCCCGATGTTACAGTTACTGCACTTGCCGCCCAGAACAAAAGAGAACATCCCAATCGAGTGAAGGGATTTGTGGAAACTGAAATGGAAGCACACATCTTACCTAATGCAGACTAAAACACATCTCTTTAGCCTCACATACTGACTTTATTTGTAGGTCATACTGTTAACTGTCACCGTCCCACAGGTGGGACGTTTCCCCATATATATTTAGAACAATAATATCTTAGTAAAAACCTAAAGTAATATTGACAAACTATATATCATTTGAAAGCTTACAATCTCTAGTTTTCATATTTGGTGACTGTTTTTTAAAATAAATTACAGAGGAGCAGTAATTTATCAATTTGCAACAAGAATATTTCATATTCATTAGGCGTGTTTAGGCCTTTATTTTGAAATAGAAATAAACATGAAAAATCATGAAAGATTGGTAGAAACCTCAGTTTGTTTTCATGCCAAGAGTTCAAAAGATTAAATGTTATGAGAAAAAAAAGTCTGAAAATGTTTAGAATATAAAGAAAAATATTATGGATTCTCGATTTGTGATGCGGCACGCAGCAGCAGCGAGCTATAATGCACATATGTGCTCTTTTTATGTTTATTAGAGGTTGAAATCAAATAAAATACTGCCAGAACACCCATACTATTTCTGAATAGGATGTATGCTTCATAAATTGTATGAAATTATGGAAATAAATGGTTCAGATCACTCAAAACATATATGAAAATGGAGACGCCCTTATATGGTTAGTAAGGAAGCTGGCTGTCCAACTAGTGAAAAAGTTTGGTACTGCGCCCAAATAAAATCTTACTGAAAGCTCATTTTTTGAGATATCAACCTAAAATTTGGAACACAACTTGTTTCGATTTTTGGCTTTAATTTTCTAGCAGTTTTAGAGTAAAATATATTTTGTAATATATATATTTTATATAAAATATTAATAATTATATTTTTACATTCTATATTTTCATAAACTCAAACTTATATAACTTTTTTTCTGTTTCACTTTCATCATTTATTTCACTTCTACAATAATCTGGCAAATGTCTTCTTAAAAACAAGACCAACCATATGTCTATATTCCAAAGCATTCTTGAACTACAACCATTTAAGTTTGTATAGTGATTTTTTTGTCTATGCGAAAAAAGGGGGGGTGACAGTTAAAGGGTTAATACCCTGTATTTTCTTTCTCATTTTTAGGAAAAGCACTTAATTACCATTGTTTATTTCTATACCAATACACTTGCAATGAAGCTAAAAATATAAACAACTACATCATTATGTTGATATCCTATATTTTTTACAATAAAACTTTCGACAAACATGTTTTCTAATATCCTCAGTTTTTGCGTATACCGAGCTGCATCGAACACATTTGTAAATGACTTTCCTTGAACCCGTTGTGCGAGTTCACTTTAATACCACGTGCTTTATATACATGTTGCTGCTGATTGGACTGCAGTTCTGACACACCCACCAAACAAGAGAAAACGTATCTCAAACCCCGTTGCACACCGGTGCACGCCGTTTCCAGGAAACATGACGTTCAACACGGAAACCGTAGCAAAACGTTGCGCACCGTTTTGAACTTGAACATGCCCCTGATGTCAATCGTGTGGAAAGTACAGCCCACTACTACATTTCAGTTCAGGGAAGAGAGCGGATGAATGGCTGAAGCCCTTAGCTAGTAGAGATGATCGGTTCACGTGCGCTAGGGATCTGTCGTGTAACATTTACAAGCGCCAAAACGGTATTTATTGTTTGAATTGCGTAATAAAATTGACAGAATCTGAGAGCTGAGATTTTTTTTATATCATAACTAACCTGCTCTGTCTAGTCTGTCGGTCTCCGTGTCCTCTTTGCTGCGCGATTTTTCTGTGCGTGAGAAAATTGATGTGTGGCATGAGAGCGTGTGAATTTGACCCTTCGCAGGGAGCTTGATTGACAGGCGATCTAACCAATCATAATCCGCCATCCGCCATTTTGTCCGACAAAGCAGTCAGGAGAGATAGCAGATTAACATGGGAGGATTTGAACTTGAAAAACGGAATGTACTGACGCTTTCCGCGGTTTAAAACAACATATTTCTTATGTTCATTCATGTTTATTTGATGCTATAAATGAACTGGAAGGAAGAGATGATCGGTTCACGAGCAGCTTTAACTGATGCTCTACAGCGATCTGTCAGACACATTTAAGAGCCACAAAACGGTATGTATCGTTTAAATTTCTTTTAAAAAATGACCAAATTTGAAAGGTAGACTTTGTTTAATATGTTTAATATCAAAAGTAACCGAAAAGTAACCTGGTCTGTCCTGTCTGTCAGCGTGTTGTCAGTCTCCTCTCTGCTCCGCAATGTATTTTTCACTGCGTGAGAACATGGTGTGGCTTGAGAGCAGCGTAGCTTGTCGGACAGTAACAAGGGGTGCGGGTCTTTGCGAATGGTCAAATGCGTGTGTGTCACGGTGAATGCGTGAGAGTTGGCAGCTCTGCGCTAGCTTGGTCACCATCAGCGAATGCTGTCTGTCAAATTAATGTAATTCTGACTAACAATAAAAATGTAATTTGAACAAAACGAATATGAACATATTTACTGGTAAAGGTGAAGGGGAGTAGCTTGAAGATGCCATATTTCAAAATCACTTGACATCAACCAACGTTCCTCTGGAGTCAAAACGTCCTCTATTAGGAGTTGGCTCGGCTTCGGCTATGGCTCTAGGGTCGTTGTGAAGGTAGCGGGCGGAGCATAGAGACTATGCCGTTTCTCAGTTGTTACCAGGCGGCAAGGAAGTCGACCGGAAGTTGAAGCCGGCCGCGTGCCACAATCTTGTAGCAGAACTTCACCTGCAGTTAGCATCCCATTGACTCCCATTCATTTTGGCGTCACTTTGACAGCGAATAACTTTACATCTGAGGCGTTTGAAGACTCCATTTGTCCATTATTTATTTCTAAAGAAACACAACAATGTATAAAATGCTCCATTACCTTGTAGCTTATGTTATGGCCCCGTAGAAGCAGTTTTTGTAAAAGTAGGCTAACGATTGCGTCATAACCACGCGACTCTCTGTCGCACAGTAGAGAGATTACCGTATGGACGGGAGGAGAAGCTCGGGGGCAATCGGGGGGGCGTGGAGGCAAAATGACAATATATTTAATCAGAATACCTAGCAAAAGTTGCTCCTGCTCCAAGCTTATGGACAGCTCCTACTCACACTCTCCGTCTCTGCAAGATTTGGAAGGGAATGATTCAGATTTCTCTTGGCACAGCTACTAGAAGACAGACGGGTTGCTCACGTGGTCCGTGTAACGCTTTGCTCGGTTTGAGTCTGCGCGTCAGAAACGGAAGTGCTAAAAATCGCTAAAAATGGGCTTCACTTGGCTCAATTGAGTTCCAATGGGGTCGCTGTGTCCATTTCTTTTACTGTCTATGGTTGTTACTCTAGTCTAGAGTAGACCAACTCACTTTCTGGAGGTATACTGCCCCCATCTGGTATGGAATGTGGAGTATGAATTGATTTTTTTGGCAGACATTACACAAGGCACCTTTAAATATTCAACCATGTTGAAGCCCTAAAAATACAATGCATTAAAATGCAAGCACGGTTAATGCAATGGCTATTTTTTTTTTTTCAATAGGCTACGTGCACAAGCGTCATGACGAACTTCCGCTATTGTCAGAAGTCGGCATATCAGTTTCCGGTTTACGACTGTCTTCATCGGCATCCGCTATAAACAAACAAGATGAGTGCTGCTGTTGTACGAAACAAAGAGTTATAATGTGCGTGACACATCTAAGTTTATAAGAACTGTAGGTGGATCTAACGCCCGTTTCACACATACTCCGTGTGCAGTGTGTGTGTGTGGTGCAGGCGCTATGGTGCTTCACATATGATGCGTTTGCAGTGAATAACTGATTCACGGCTGTACCACAAACACTTACTTACTCAAATCCAGAAGTTATGCTGCAACTTTTATTTAAAAAAAAGTTTTGTCAGCATTGCGATTCTCTTTGTACACATATACACTCTTTAATGGACGCATGCACGTTTAAACACAATTTAAACAACGTATAGGCCTATTATTCCATGCATTACTTATATTAAATTGCTCAAGCAAGTGGTCAAATATTTAACTGTAAATTGACAAAAACAGCCGACTCTCATGCCTTTTCTTTTGCATTTAAATTTTAATAAAATAAATCTTGCATGTCACAAAGAACTTGTTTTTCCACCTCCACGAATGAGACGAGTGTTGTTCATTATGTCGCCTTGTTGAAGTAAATTGTAGTTTAGAGATCAGAGATCGTTTCCGCACCGAGTCTATTTTTGCTGTGCTGCAAACGCTGAATTAAAGTGACAGCGCATGTTTCGTGTGGTCAAAATGAACAAAGATTGACCTGAAAATGTATTAATTTCACCATAAATGCGTTTAATTAAATAAAATGTAGTAATCTCACCATAAATGTATTTAATTATATACTACTATTTTTCACAGTCATCTTTTTACTTTTAGAAGACCGGGGTAAAGCAAGGAAAACTACAATTTACTTCAGCAAGGCGACATTATGAACAACACTCGTCTCATTCGTTTAAATTTAAATGCAAAAGAAAAGGCATGAGAATCGGCTGTTTTTGTCAATTTACAGTTAAATATTTGACCACTTGCTTGAGCAATTTAATATAAGTAATGCATGGAATAATAGGCCTATACGTTGTTTAAATTGTGTTTAAACGTGCATGCGTCCATTAAAGAGTGTATATGTGTACAAAGAGAATCGCAATGCTGACAAAACTTTTTTTTAAATAAAAGTTGCAGCATAACTTCTGGATTTGAAATAAAAATAGTAAGTAAGTGTTTGTGGTACAGCCGTGAATCAGTTATTCACTGCAAACGCATCATATGTGAAGCACTATAGCGCCTGCACCACACACACACACTGCACACGGAGTATGTGTGAAACGGACGTTAGATCCACCTACAGTTCTTATAAACTTAGCTGTGTCACGCACATTATAACTCTTTGTTTCGTACAACAGCAGCACTCATCTTGTTCGTTTATAGCGGATGCCGATGAAGACAGTCGTAAACCGGAAACTGATATGCCGACTTCTGACAATAGCGGAAGTTCGTCACGACTCTTGTGCACGTAGCCTATTAGAGCAATTCAAGTTTTTTTGTTTCAAAAACATTTGTCATTATTTTATTTGTCATTATTCATTATCAAAGTCACAAAAATACACAAAACTACATCCAGTTGCTTTAATATTCTTTAGTATTTGTGTATTGCCGGTACTACTCACCACAGTTGTATTGAATCACTTGACACTGAGCATTTGAGAAATTGCAACATCTGCAGTAGATTAAACAACAGGGCAGGAGTGCAGATACAGATGCAGCAATGCAGAGAATAAACACCATTATGTTTGAAACAGAGAAACCTGCAAAAACACAAGACATCAGCTTCTGAACAAAGAGGAACAGTATTGTGGAAAACTCCCTGTATATTAATTAACAAACATAATTTTTACTGGTTTTGTGGTTCTAAGTGACAGGTAACACATACAAAAGTGTTCACAGTGATAGCAGGTTAAACACCAGGGACCAAAGTAGATTTTATCCTATAAGAATGAGTACAGGGCCGATTTTATGTACGCACAAAAGTTTTTAGATGTATAAAACTGTATACATACCAGAACCTGCGCCAAAAAACAAACAAAACAAACAAAACATACAAAACAACAACAACAACCAAAACAATCATGAAACTCACTTTCACTGACATATCAAACTCAATTTTCTTTTTTAAAACTCACCCAGTCTCTCCAGTACCACAGTTGTATTGGCTGAAAGTACTCCAGCAAACACTTGACACATGTAAACTCCTTTGTCCTCAGTTCTGACACTCTTCAGTCTGAGAGAGAAGTTTCCTTTGGGGATTTCATCAGTGAAGAACTCAACTCTGTCTCTGTATCGCTCATCTGATGAATCTGGTAAAGCCTCGTTTTGGTAAAGCAGAACCAGAATATCTTCATCTTCATCTGTTTTCCTCCATGAAACCTCTTCAATGTTTTCATGTGTGATGTGAGAGTCTACAGAGCAGTTCAGAGTGACGTCCTCACCCACAGACGCTGATATGGACTCATATGATCCTGATAGCAGATGCTCTGAAAGAATAAAAATAAATAAAAACATTATTTCTTTAACATGGCCCAAGCAGCTGTCACATGACAAAAGAATGAACAACTCAGACCAGAAGATTAGTGCAGTAGTCAAAGTTTGCATATTGACATGTTGGCTATTTGGCTATTAAAAATGTAACATTTTAATTTTACCCAACTCAAATGAACAAAATGAGTCATTAATTTTGCTGATTGAAATATGAAAGATCCAAGTCAGTAAAATGATCCGATCTTCCCCTCACTAATAAAAAGCTACATGATGAATCAGAGTTCATTATAAGTGGCCTGTCCATAAAATATGGCCAGTACTCAAAAATAGATGGCGCATAGGGTCATACAGACAACGACAAAACACATGACACTAAAATAACCAAATAACAGAATATGTAACAAAAGATTACATTACTGATAACAATAAATTATTTATACAAAATATAATCATATGTGATGTGCCACACAGGGACTTCTGGAAATGTCCATTTACTGAAAATTATACAGTAATTTATAGTTTTTACTTAAAAAAAAACATAAATTTGACAGCATTTTTACTGTAAAATGACATATGATGCAATTTTCAACCATTTACAGCTTTTCACAGTCTATGGTAATGTCACTAAATAATCTGAAAAGAAGACAAAAGTGCTTGAATCATACCTTTTTTTAATAATTATTTTTTTACCAATATCCTGTTAAAAGTAAATTCACTTTTATTTCAATCACAGTTTCATCAATATCATGTCACTCTAAACTACAATATACAAATTACAATAAAAAAAAAATGTATAACAGTTAAGGTCAAGTGAAGGATATTTCACACTTTCTGCCCTACTGTTGCCTATAAAGATCATACGTACCTTCAGAGATCATCACAAGCACTGAAAATATGAAAATACAGATAGGAAGGTTCATCTTCATGCAAAACAATTTAGGTGAAATTCGCATCATATTTGATGTAAATTATGGAGAAAACATTTGCTTCGTTATGGACAGACATGCATTGAGAGATTACAGATCTAATTCCACTTTCACTTAATATTTAACTGTGAATGATAAACATGCTGTTCTGATGATCTGGGATCAGTTTTGATCTGGGCTGAGGTGAATCAGATCATAAGGAAATATGAGAGGTCATATTTGAGTCATAATAATAGTTAATAATTAACAGTCACAGGTAAATAAAATGACAGCAGGTTAAACTACAGCATTTTTAAATTGGGGATTCAGGGCAAGTCTCATACTTCAAATAAAATTAAACCACTCAAATTATTTGGAGGTAAAAGGGTGTTTTAGAGTGAATTTATTTTTTATAAAGAAGTTTAAAAATGTGCAATCATGAGACATGCAACCAGGCAAACTAACCAAACTGCACCAAAACATTTATTGAAGCAATGATGGAAAAAACTTTCAGTGAATATTGTTGATTTCTCTGTGTTTTTGATCCGCAAAGAATGATAAGAAAATGTGAACAGATACTGAAATTAGGTCTGTCAGTTTTACACATAGTTCAAAAAGGAAAGAAAATGAAACTAGTCTATTTCGGCTATTGGGGTTGTAAGATACTTTTAAGATGTTTTAAACTATATATTATAAAATGTACTGTACAAATAAACTAAAAGAGAAAATCACAATTATAACTTCTGCCATTAAAAGTTCCATTTGATAAATTAAGACATTTACAGTATAATTGATCTGTTACTCACCTAGGTTCTCTTCAGTCTGAGAGAGAAGTTTCCTTTGGGGTTTTCATCAGCGAAGAACTCAACTACAGAGCAGTTCAGAATTACATCCTCCTCATCATATGCCAACCCATTCTCACTCCCAAGGCGTCAAAAACTTAAGTATTCAGTCAAGCGCCCCCGGCGTCCCTTTATGAAGAATTTAGAACTTACTTTCAATGGGAAACCTGTGGCTTCAACAACAGACGCAAATTTTAACAGTAGGAAATCACGCTGAAGAAGTCTCATTCCGAACACATTGCGATATTTGGCATCAGTTCACGTGTGCCAGATGTTGGTAAGTAGTCGTAAATACGCTGTCATAAGAATGTTTGATATAATGTATTTTCTGTTTGTCAATATTAATCAGATTAGCTCATGTTCAGTCACTGCATTATATTTGTCATCTCCATGGAGGCTTTGCGTTTCATTGCTTTCACTGTCACTGACACTGTCTGTCACGCAGCGTGCTATAGGCCTAGACCTTCAATCAGTTAATCATATTCACATGGTTTAAGGTAGTACAATTAGTTCCAAAGTAGTATTTGTTGTAGAAGCACAGTAAAAACGTCTCGGTTACGTATGTAACCCTCTATTCCCTGAGTATAGGGAACGGAAACGTTACGTCGTGACGACGAATGGGGTTTCACTTAGAAAGCCTCTCACCTTCGAGTATACAAAACGAGCCAATGGCAAGAAAATGCCATGGATCTGCGGAATTTGCATAGCGTAACTCCGCCCCACCTCGTGGGTATATAAGGAAGTACGCTGGCAACATGCAGTTATGTTTTCTCTCTGAGGAGGCGAGACTGAACTCCGGCGTTCCAGCGTTCCAGCGGAAGTGGCAGGGAGACGTAACGTACACACGTAACCGAGACGTTCCCTTTCGTGGTCGGGGTGAATGGGGTCCCCAGTCTAATTGACCTATGGCTAAGCCACGCCCCCAAACGCGATGAGCCAATCACAGTGCGCATAGCTAACCCAATACACTCGGACATTCTCTGCTTCCACGTCCATTGAAATGCATTGCAGTTAGTCAGTTTTCATTCGTTTTTATCTGTTTTTTCTTGTCATTTTAAGTTTAAAATGGTCAAACGGTGTGCATGGGGTACATTCAACTCCAAGGTATCCTGAGAGGCTGTGCGACGGTGTGTATTTTTTACCCTTTCCCAAACCACATCTCAACCGAGAAGTGTCTGCTCTGGATTAATTTATGCGGTAACTTAGACCACAACACCAACTAAACGTGGATAAATTAAACAAGGATGTCTACATCTGTTCTAAGGTAAGTCAACAACGTATTTGAACGTTATCTTTAACATCTCTAAAGTAACGTTAGCCTAGCTTCTAGCTGCGTTGCAGTTTGACAAGAGTACAGTTTGACAAAAGCACATTGTTGTGTTTTACTCAAATATAAGTAGGCTAAACACTTTGCAGTTTTAATGATGTCCTGTATGAACAAAATGGAGTATGTTTTTATGTTTCCACTGTTCGATCGCGCCCGCGCCTCTCTCTCTCTGACACACATGCATTCCAGCATTGCAATCTTGACATCGCAGCCTATTCATTATGCTGCGTTCACACCAAACACGAATAGAGCGTCAAATTCGCGCGTATAAAGCGAGCGTTTGAAGCGAAATAGCACCAAACTATAACGTTTACACACTGACCTGTAACGTTAAATCTTTGTCTGGAGCTGAAGCATTTCATCGACCTTCTCAAAATAAAATGATTAATATAACCCTCCAATGCATAGTTAAGGCCCTTTTGGTGACTTTGAGATGATATATAATCTTTCTGTCTCCAAAAATCATCAATTGCCTCCTGTGAAATGTCTCCAACTGTGACAGCTGCCATAGCGCCTGTTACCGAATGTTGACTGTTTGTCCGAGTGAGTGGAGGGGGCGTGGCTTAGCCATAGGTCAATTACGCCACCTCGGCTGTCTTCTAGTGCCCTGCGTAAGTCTGAGCTCCCTGTCATGAACATGAGCAGACAGGGTCCAATTTGTAATTTTGATGAATACAATGCAATTAATATAAACTTTCTGACAGTGTGTGGTACATCCGACTACTTTCCAAGAAGGGGCGCAACTGGCGATAAATATGTACAGGAATTGAGGCAGTAGCCAATGACAGCACTAGGAGTAAAAGCTGCAGGATTTTGTACGAGTATACAAATATGAATGAGTATCGTACGAATTTGACAACTTGTTAAACCTTGTGAATTATTAAGACTTTGAGACTATGTTCGTACTGATTGGGCTATGGGTTTTGTAAGAAAAGGTTTAAAAAACAACAAATACTTGATAAAATGTTCAATAAAAAACAATAATGGACTGACTGAGTCCGAAAGGCCCTTTTGATCTTTTTAGCTGAAAAAAGAGAAAAGAAAATATCATTATGTATAATATATAGGATTATTTAAAGGAAAAAGTACTGATTTACCTTACAAATATTGGATTTTACATTATTAGGCATTAAAAGCATGATAAGTGTTGTGGTTATTATGCATTTACAACAAATATCACTTTAAAATTACCAATACTGAGGTAAAAGCATGGTAAGTTTTGTGATTACTGTCTTTTTACTACACTTATCACAGTAAAACTAATGTTACTGTGGTAAAAGCATGGTTAGTGTTGTTTTTACTGTGCTTCCTCTACAAATATGTTCTAAAATGTTCTACAAACATAATTAGGACAGCGTATTTACGACTATTTACCAACATCTGGCATAAGTGAACTGATGCCAAATATCGCGTTGTGTTCGGAATGAGACTTCAGCGCGATTTAGTACTGATAAAATTTGCGTCTTTTGTTGACGCCACAGGTTTCCCATTGAAGGCAACGGAGATCCAAATTCGCCATGTAGAATGACGCCGAGGGGCGCCATATTGGCGTCTTCATTGTGACGCCGGAGGCGCTTGACCATGCTTCAGTTTTTGACGCCTTGGGATTGAGAATGGGTTGCATATGTAGATATGGACTCATTTGAGCCCGATACCTAGCCTAGAAATCTAGACGCACCCTAGCGGCAGCAAAATTTATTTTGCAGCCAGGGTAGTCTAGCAACTCTCCGTTGACTTTCGGAGCTGTAAAAATCTAAATTGGGTCAGGCCAATCACATCGTGTATAGAGTAGGCGGGGCGGGCTTAACATAATGACGACAGAGTTGCGACGGTTCTCTGCTACTTGAAAAAAAGAATGGCGGCTGCTGCTAGCGAACAGTCTTTCGAATCGGCTTTTGCCGCGACTCTGGAGGACTTGGAGTTAAGAGCAAAGAACGGCACTAAAGTCATTCTTAAAAAAGGAAGATGTGTTCGTAGTTTTGCCGGCCAGATTCAAAAGTTGAATCTATCAACTAACGTTAGCTGCGCTGTCGGGAAAACGCTCTGGTTGGTTGAAGCGCTGATGTCCTATTGCGAGCAGAGGGAATTTGAAAGACAGCCGTTTATCCCGCCCCTCGGATTGAGCCGTGTCTATGGTGAGTTGCCAGACCTAACATCTTGATGTACTTGATACCACCAAACGCTCTGAAAGAATAAAGTTACAATATCACAGCATGAAATCTATTGCATGAAGTTCAGTTCAACGAGATTCACTTTCAAGTTCAGACTCACCAACATTTTTTAATTGAGCCACAGTCTTTCCAGAATCCTGCTGTCTGTAAACTTTACATGTGTATTTCCCCTCAACTTCAGTCAGATTGTCCAGAGCAGCTTCTGTTCCAGTATTAGTTTACTTCAGAGGTGTTCAGCGCATACGTGTCCGTGTCCTAATACCTGTAGTTATATTGATATATAAAGTGCTTTTAAAACAAGGTTATGTTAATTTCATTATAATATATAGCTATATAATTCTCATCTCACACCTGCATGCAGAAGTTTTATTATTTTTGCAACATGACATTTTCTATGCTATAATGTATTTCTATAACATTATGATATATCATATATGATATGATAAATCATATATAATATATGATATATGTCATATTTCATATATCATATGATATGTCATATATATGTCATATATCATATTTGATATCATATCTCATGATATATCATATCTCATATATCTCATATCTCATATATCATATGATATCTCATATCTCACATATCATATATCATATCTCATATCTCACATATCATATCTCATATCTCACATATCATCTCATTTCTCACATATCATCTAATTTCTCACATTATGGCAAGCCGTTTTAACTTTTATTCATTTCCAGGATATGAATTGTTCATATCAAGAATTGCATTTTTGATATCAACAATTTACTTTCTTGATATCAACAACTGAATTGTTGATATCAACAATTTAATTGTTGATATCTATAATTATATTTTCACTAGTGAAATGTCACCATAGGCTGCCATTCAAAATCAATTGTTGATATCAAGAATTGATTTCTTACTAGTAAAAATGCGAATTACTGATATCAAGAATTAAATTGTCACTAGTTGAAATGTCTATTTTTGATATCAACAATTGAATTGCTACTAGTAAAAAAAAATATTTTTGATATCTGAAAATGGCTTTCTAACTATGGCAAGCCGTTTTAACATTTAATCATTCAAACCGACTAGTCTCTATTTTCATGCTACTAGTACTTATTTTTTAGATACTAGTATCTATTCCATTAAGTACTAGTACTTATTTATTAGATACTAGTACTTATTTATTAGATACTAGTACTTATTCATTAGTTACTAGTACTTATTATTAGATATACTAGTACTTATTCATCAGATACTAGTACTTATTCCAATAGTAACTAGTAATTATTCTTTTGTTACTAGTAACAAATTAATTTTTTTGCCATTGACTTCTATGGGTATCTGTCATTCAGATATCAACTATTCAGTTCTGACTAGTATGTATTCCAATTGTGACTAGTACATTATTGCAAGCCGTTTTAACATTTAATCATTTCAACCGACTAGTATCTATTTTCATGCTACTAGTACTTATTTTTTAGATACTAGTATCTATTCCATTAAGTACTAGTACTTATTCATTAGCTACTAGTGCTTTTTCTTTAGGTAGTACTTATTTATTAGATATGTATTCAATAAATACTAGTACTAAGTCATTACTAGTACCTATTAAATAGATACTAGTACTTATTCATTAGCTACTACTTATTCAATAGATACTAGTACTTATTCTTTAGATACTAATACTTATTCATTAGATACTAGTACCTATTAATTAGATACTAGTACTTATTAATTAGCTACTAGTACCTATTCAATAGATACGGCTTGCCATAATCTCACATATTATTTCTCACATATCACGTCTCATGTCTCACATCTCAAATCTCACATATCACCTCTCATATATCATATCTCACATATCATACCTCACACATCACGTATCACGTATCACGTATCACGTCTCACATCTCACATATGATATGTCTTACCTTTCAAGCAAAGTGGAATCAAACTGACTAATCAAAAAAATTTACATATACAGGTATCTTTGCAAGCACAGACTGTTATCTAGAGAAGATAAAAGACATTAAATCTCTCAATATCTTTGCATTTCATGACACTTTAATCATGACAAGAAAGTTCAGTAACATGCAAAATCTGCAAGTGTTTACCTGCTAAACACTTTGCAAAACAATATTTGCAAAATTAGTAAAACATTAAAGAAAGCAGCATGGTTTCCACTGCTGAACAATGCACAATTCGGTTCACTTATTTTTCCAGTGCTATTCAACACGTACACAGTCTCACACCAGAGATCAGGCTGAATTGTTCTGTTCATGACAGCAGTGACTTTAAACTTCTCATATGGAGGAATCAACACCTCTTTCTCATTGGGATACTTTGAGTATTCTGTTACATTAGCACCTTCACAAGTGTAGATTTCAAAACAAAAATTAGTTCCAAAACCTTGAGCTACTTTATGATCAAGAGATGAGGATGAAAATGAGCTCAAACGAACCTCTGTGTCCTGAACATGAAATTTAACATTTGTACCACGATAAGTTACATAGCATCTATTTTGTGTTTTCTTCAGAATTTGTATCGCTTCTGTCAACAGAAAGTGAAGTGAATACCATTGGAATGTCCCTGCTTTGTATTTTTCTTTGTCAGTACGAGTGGCACTATTGAAATTACTATATACTTCAGAGTCTCTGTTAGTGTACACATGAATGGCAACTGAATGATTCTGTTGCAATTTATCCTCTGCTTTCTTTGCATTCTCTTCACCTTCTTGCCAAGCCTTATTAAATTCAGGTAAGTCAGACATTTCATCCTTTAGAAATGTTTTTACCAGGTCTGTCATATTCCCTTCACAGCCATCATATTGATCATCAACAGAATCCAGTGCCATATCCAATGGAAAACTATGTCCTGCAGGAGCAGCAGCAGCTCTGTGATCCTGCAGCAACAGGAATCATAATGATCAAATCATCAGTATTCATGTCTGTAATATTCATACTAGAACACAAGCTTACCTGTCCTAAAGCAGCTAAAATGAGAAGAAGAGCTTCAATGATCAGCAGCATCTTGGTTTTAATAAAATAGCCCCAGATGATCTAGTAGATCTAGTGAAGAAAAGATGCAGGAAGACAAGGAGCACAACGGGGTTTAACAAATACAAAACATATCACTGCAAATAAGAATATGTACATAGTTGGCACATCATGTGCTCACCAACACAAAACAGTTTCATGTCAATTTTTACCTTTTACTTTAACTACAAACTTACCTGAGAATACTGTTGTCTCTTGTTGTCAAATTTGGTTTTCTTTTTGTTATTTTCCAGGAGTTTAGCTAGAACAACGAGAGAAGATCAAGTCAGTCGCTCACAGCCAGATGACTATTCAGACTAAGAGATTGGGTTTGTATATCACAAACCTCATCTTGCAAGCGCATTTCAAATGTTTAGCTTATCTGACCCTGGTCGAGATCCAAGAAATCTCTTAAATTCAGAAAGCCTGCCTGCCAAATGGATACTTAGCAAGATTGCAAACCTGGTACAGCACTCTCTACAAATAAAAACAGACAGAAACGCTTACAGACCCCAATGTCCATGATAAAGAGCACATGATCACAAACATTATTGCAGCTCTGTCAGACTCTGCATTTCCAAATGTTTGTTTAAATGGCAAGCCGTTTTAACTTTTATTCATTTCCAGGATATGAATTCTTGATATCAACAATTCAGTTTTCACTAGTTCAAATTAAAGTTATTGATATCAGGAATTAGATTTAGTAACAATGGCAATTTTTGATATCAGAAATTACATTTCCACTAGTAACAATGCTAATTCTTGATATCAACAATTACATTTTTACTAATTAAAATGCTCATTATAGATAGGCCTATCAAGAATTGAATTTCAACTAGTAAACACTATAATTCTTGATATCTGTAATTGTATTTTCACTAGCGAAATGTCACCATAGGCTGCCATTCAAATTCAATTGTTGATATCAAGAATTAATTTCTTACTAGTTGAAATTCCGAATACACATATCAGCTTTGTATTTCTTACTAGTAGAAATATAATTTTGGATATCAATAATTACATTGTTACTAGTAAAAATGTGAATTCCTGATATCAAGAATTACGTGGTTGCTAGTAAAAATGTAAATTTTTGATATCTGAAAATGTATTTCTGATACCAATATAATTTCAGATATCTAAAAAGGCTTTCTTACTAGTAACAATCACATTCATGATATCAGAAATTAACATTGTCACTAGTGAAAATGGAATTAACAATATCAAAAATGAACATTGTTACTAGTAGCAATTCAATTGTTGATATCAAGAATAGACATTTCAGCTAGTGACAATTGAATTATTGATATCAAAAATAAAGTTGTAAGAACTGATTTTCCTGCTAAGACAAAACTCACCCTGCAATAAAGCAATAAAAAGCACCCTGGACAGAAGATTGAGAGCACAGGACATTGTCTTGTCCAAACTTATCTCCTTGTTTATATGCATCCCCCCTCTCCCTCCTCAAGTCACTAAAAGTTCACTGAGATTGTCTATATATCACATATGATGTATCTTGTGAATCTATTGTTTTTCCTTTTCATGTTTGGTATCATTTTAAATGTCTCAGTGTGATTGGTAAAATGGTCTTAATTTCATTGCAGTCATTGGTAGTATGAGAAAGATTGAAACCTCTGGGAAAATTCAGTTCTCCTCTTTGGGTGATGTCTCTTCAAGATATCTGACCATTCTCCCCTCTACCCCTGGGGTACATGAATTGACCCAAAACAACTCTAAACAATATTTGTACAGCCCTTTTGTTCTGGTCTGGGTATTTAAGGCTAGGTGACAGAGCAGTCTTTGGGAAGCCTGCAGGAACAACCCCCATACAGTGCTGTTTCAGTGTTTTCCCATTGGAAAACACTCACACACCACTGTATGTCTCTGTCAGGAATGCATTGCTTACTTTTAGAGCCATTTTTGAGTAATTGATGTCATGTATTTATTATTTATGAATTGGCTTTTAATCACTTGTGTAATTGGCATGATACATTTTACCTGACAAATAAATGTTACATCTTGATTTATTCTGCATTTTTTTAGAAATCATTATTACTAATAGATTAAAGTGCCGTCTGGTGTTTCCGCAAATCTCTGTCCAGGATAGATCAAACCGAAGGCACTAATGAATGGAGCATGGAGCACATCATTAAGGAGACCTTCCAATTTATGACTATCACTGACTTAGCATGTTGCAAGCTCGCAACTATCAAAAAAATTACACCTTTGTTATGAGTCAGCAGTGAGCGGCCGCTTAGGGTAAAATATTTGCACTGCACCATCTGAATATTTCAGAACTGGCTAGTTTGTGATCGTGAGCGCACATTCGCGATGTGACGTCTCAAAGCGACACCGGGTCCTTAATGAAGGAATATTTTTAATTATAAGATACTCAGAATAATCAAAGATCCAAATTAATTTATAATTTATATTATGACTATTTTCTAATAAGAAACAAGATCTAAATTTGATTATCATTTGAAATTGGAGTCAGGTTAAGCATAGAGCTAAAGTAATATTGAAACTAAAATTCTAATAAATTAAGTGAACATCACTGGAGCGCTGAAAAGACATACACACACATAGCCCTTCGCCCAGGCCGTTGGACTCCATCATTGGGCGGCTTTTACAAAGGTTTTTACTAGTAAGAATTGTATTTCTGATATGTGAAATTGGAATTTCAACTAGAAATAAATCAATTCTTGATAGCAACAATTGATTTTGAATGGCAGCCTATGGTGACATTTCACTAGTGAAAATACAATTACAGATATCAAGAATTATAGTTTTTACTAGTTGAAATTCAATTATTGATATCTAGAATGAGCTTTTTAACTAGTAAAAAATGTATTGTTGATATCAAAAATTGCCATTGTTACTACTATAAATCTAATTCCTGATATCAATAACTATAATTTGAACTAGTGAAAATTGAATTGTTGATATCAATTCATATCCTAGAATTTATTAAATTAATAAAAGTTAAAATGGCTTGCCATAGTCTCATGTCTAACACCTTTTAAGCAATGTGGAAACAAAATGACTAAACAAATAAACTTATACAGCCATGGTATCTTTGCAAGCACAGACTGTTATCTAGAGAAGATAAGACATTAAATCTCGAAATATCAGTACCACTACCATGTAAAATCTGCAAGTGTTTACCTGCTAAACACTTCGCAAAACAATATTTGCAAACATAGTAAAACATTAAAGAAAGCAGCATATGGTTTCCACTGCTGAACAATGCACAATTCGGTTCACTTATTTTACCAGTGCTATTCAACACGAACACAGTCTCACACCAGAGATCTGGCTGAATTGTTCTGTTTTTGACAGTGACTTTAAACTTCTCATATGGAGGAATCAGCACCTCTTTCTCATCAGGACACTTTGAGTATTCTGTTACATCAGCACCTTCAAAAGTTATAATTTCAAAAAAAGATTTATTTGAACGCTTTTCCGATGTAATGTCGCCTCTGGGAACCCATGATCGTTCTTCAGGTCCATAACCTTCCCAGTCCACCAACTACTCAAGGATGCCACCACAGCCCCGGGATCCAGGATTTCCTGCACCTGATTAGTTGCGCAGTCCTCCAGGATTGACGGAAGGGGGGGTTCCACTGCTTGGGCAGGCTCTGTGGGAACAGAAACAGAAGCCCAGCTAACAAAAATATGTCCTAAGAACGTTGTGGGAACGTTGACTTGAAACGTTCTAAAAATGTTGAAATGTCCAGTTTGCGAAACGTTGCTGGAATGGTATCTTAATGTTAGAAAAAACATTGCCGGAACGTTAGCATAATGTTGCTGGAACGTTATCTTAAGGTTAGCATAACGTTGCCAGAACGTTAGCATAACGTTGCTGGAACATTGTCTTAAGGTTTGCTAAGAACGTTGTGGGAACGTTGACTTGAAACGTTCTAAAAATGTTGAAATGTCCAGTTTGCGAAACGTTGCTGGAATGGTATCTTAATGTTAGAAAAAACATTGCTGGAACGTTAGCATAATGTTGCTGGAACGTTATCTTAAGGTTAGCATAACGTTGCCGGAACGTTAGCATAACGTTGCTGGAACATTGTCTTAAGGTTTGCAAAATGTTTCTGGAACATTATCTTAAGGTTAGCATAACGTTGCTGGAACGTTAGCACAACGTTGCTGGAACATTATCTAAAGGTTTGCATAACGTTGCTGGAACGTTATCTTAAGGTTAGCATAACGTTGCTGGAACGTTATCTTAAGGTTTGCTTAACGTTGCTGGAACGTTATCTTAAGGTTTGCATAACGTTGCTGGAATGTTATCTCAAGGTTAGCATAACGTTGCTGGAATGTTAGCACAACATTGCTGGAACATTATCTTAAGGTTTGCATAACGTTGCTGGAACGTTATCTTAAGGTTAGCATAACATTGCTGGAACGTTATCTTAAGGTTTGCATAATGTTGCTGGAACATTATCTTAAGGTTTGCATAACGTTGCTGGAACGTTATCTTAAGGTTTGCATAACGTTGCTGGAATGTTATCTTAAGGTTAGCATAACGTTGCTGGAATGTTAGCACAACATTGCTGGAACATTATCTTAAGGTTTGCATAACGTTGTTGGAACGTTATCTTAAGGTTAGCATAACATTTCTGGAACGTTAGCACAACATTGCTGGAACATTATCTTAAGGTTTGCATAACGTTGCTGGAACGTTATCTTAATGTTTGCATAATGTTGCTGGAACGTTATCTTAAGGTTAGCATAACGTTGCCGGAACGTTATCACAACATTGCTGGAACATTCTTAAGGTTAGCATAACGTTCATGGAACATTATCTTAAGGTTAGCATTACGTTCATGCAACGTTATCTTTAGGTTAGCATAACATTGCTGGAACATTGGCATAACGTTGCTGGAACATCATCTTAAGGTTAGCATTACGTTCATGCAACGTTATCTTAAGGTTAGCATAACATTGCTGGAACATTGGCATAACGTTGCTGGAACATCATCTTAAGGTAAGCATAACGTTCCTGCAACGTTCTTTCCCCCAAAATGTTATTATCAATACAACATTCAAAGAACGATAAAATGTCCACTTTCTTTCAAGTTAAAATGTTATTTTAAGGTTAGAAAAAAAATTCTGCACTATTCGTCCAACTTTATTTTTTTATTAACACAACCATGTGAATTATAAGTGCACACTTTTACAGTATATCAAAAAGCAGAAAATTTCATATGATTATCATACATTTTAAACGCTACATTATAGCTTAAAAAAACAACAACAAATATTTTCATATAAACATTTAAATGAAATGAAAACGGTGTTTAAGGGTTAGTTCACCAAAAAAAATCTGTCTGTAATTACTCACCCTCATGTTATTCCAACCACGTAAGACTCCCGTTCATCTTCAGAACACAAATTAAGATATTTTTGATGAAATATGAGAGCTGGCTCACTCCTCCATAGGCTTCTAGGCAATTTTATTCTGGCGAGTTTATCAAGCGACGACAACAATTTTTGTACACACACACAAAAAAAAAAATAAAGACTTTATTCAACTATTAATTTTCTCCCGTATGGGCCTCTGAGTGACTTCACTAGTGCTGGGAGAAAAAAATCGATTCACCTAGGTATCGCGTTGTTTTTTTTTTTAAACGATCTTAAAAAAAAATTTTTATTACAGAATCGATATTAATTCAAATTAAATTGCTTTATTTTTGTCCTTGCTTATAGATGAGGTTGACCGAAGTAAGTCACTTTCGTTCCAACAAAGGATGAAATGTGTTGTTAAATTTTGAGTGTCGAGTATGTGACGGTGTAATGGAATTAACTTATCATCCGTTACAGAACGGTACACAATTACCCAACCAATTCAACAATAAAAAAAAAAGATTTATTTTTAGTCTAGGTCTGTCTTAACTCTTTTAGTTTTTCTTTCTTTTTCACGAAAGCAATGTCAAAAGAAATTAGAACATATTTTTCACAGAATCATCATGACTCATAATGAAACAATGTATTTCATCAACACTGTGATAACGTTACATGTAATATCAATTTCATCAGTTTTTAAACATTTCATGTATTGAGGCCCACAAAATAAAATAAAACAATAAAGGTCTTTGGTTTAATTCAACGTAAAAGCAATAACTCAATGCGAGTAAACCTTTCAGTTCGTAAACAAACCACCTCAGAAATGTTAGCGTTCGTTAGTTAAGTGTGTGTGTGTGTGTGTGTGTGTGTGTGTACTGCGTAGATGATCACAGTTTATAGCGTCTTTTTCGTTGTTGGTGGGGCGAGTGAATGAATATCTTGTAAAAGGAAGAGTGGTGTGCTATTCCAGTCCTACCTGGAGTCAGACGCACAATATCTTGAACTCAGAGTCCACAATGAAAAGGATACCTCACTCGTAGCGCTGTAACGTTCGGCTCGTGCTCAGCCCAGGCACCTCTGATAATGTGTCTTTTAGGACAAGCAACAGCGATGATCCAGACACTCTTTCACAGTGCAGCCAGCAGTTACTTAGGAACACAGCAATCTTCTGTCGAGGTTTGTCTTTTTCAGCAGCGTTGTAGTATCAAAACAATGTCTATTTAACTCACGCACAGCCCAAACGCAGTCGGTGAACGAGCGTCTTTTAGGAATAGCAACAGCAAAATCCCAACACTCTCCCACAACGAAGCCAGCAAAGTGGTTAGACATCAGGTAACTCAGGCGTTTTTTTGGAAAAACTCCAGCTCGAACTCGTTCACTCAGTGTTCACTCAAACTTCCCCGCCTTAAGCCCCGCACACCTGTTGCTTAAATAATTCGCTACGTACTTCCATCTCACCGCACCGCATTGCATTTTGGTCAGTGTAGTTCCTTATTTTCGCCACACTCTCCTCCCCTTGAACAAAACATCTCATAGTTCTCTATGTAGATGTGTGAATATTAAAATCCTAAGAACTCCTCTTCCTCAGTTAAAGATTCATTGAAGAGATCGAGGATTGTTTGTTTCTCTTGAGTCTCCAATTCGGTGGCAGTTGGAAAACAGGGTTTTAAATTGCAGACATGGACAATGCGGACATCCTCACCTGTGGATTCCAGTGCTATTTGATAATTCACTGGTCCCATTTGTTGTATTACCCGGTAGGGTCCCTTCCATTTCGGTGCAAGTTTAGCAGTAAAGTTTCTCGTTGCACTGGATTGGGGAAACTGTCGGATCCATACTCTGTCTTTTTCCTTAAATAAGACGTCCCGACGATTCTTATTATAGTTTCTCAGTTGCCTCAAATGTGCTTTCTTACAGTTTTCTTTTGCCTTTGCTTGCAGTTGACTCAAGTGATAGACTACTTCATAGTGTGGTGCATCTGGTGAGAGATCATGACCTTTACCTTTTAAAAGCTTGTTCATCGGTCCTTGTAACTTCCTTCCTAACTGAAGTTCCGCAGGAGACATTCCAGTCGTTTCTTGTACTGCCGAGTTGATGGCAAACCTAAATTCAGGTAGGTATTGGTCCCAACGCTTATGATTTTCATCTACATAGGCAGCCATCATACTTTTAAGGGTTCGATTGATTCTCTCTGTCATGTTCGTCTGCGGGTGATAAGCAGTAGTCAGCTTTGGCGTTACGTTCCAGCTTTCACATAATTCTTTGAACACTGCAGACACGAACTGAGTGCCTCTATCAGACACCAGAAAATCTGGGACTCCCCATCTGGTTAGGATCTCTTTTCTGAATAGGGTAGCAACTGACTTAGCAGTAGCTACTCGCATGGGAAAAAGTTCTACCCAGCGAGTGAAGTAGTCAACAAAAACCAGAAGGTACTCGTTTTGGTTAGTGCTACGGGGTAAGGGTCCCATGATGTCTACCCCCAACATCTGATTAGGTCGGTCACTGACAATTTTCTGCATCTTCCCAGCAGGTTTCTGTTGGTCAGCTTTTAAGGTTTGGCATTTTACACAACTTTTCACAAACTGTTTGATGTCGGACCACATCCCAGGCCAATATGCCGCATCCTGAATTCTTTTGTACGTTTTATAGATCCCAACATGACCACTCATAGGGCTACAATGATAGTGTTCCAATATACAAGGTACAAGATCTTTGGGAACAAAGATACGGTAATGGAACTGATTCTCTGTCAGCTGAGTTTTGAGGTATAGCTTATCTTCTACGACTTCATATTTGGCTTGCTGGTCATCATTGTTCTCAGCCAAATTTTGGAAGATTTTTGTGATTTCTGGATCATTATGTTGTTTCTCCCAGATCAATTCTGCAGTAACTGGAAGTGGGTTTTGGGCATCCTTCTGATTGGAATACAAGTTACAACTTGTGTGTGGAGTTATCCGTGATAGAGCATCTGGAGCTGCGTTTAATTTTCCCTTTCGATACTCAACAATGAAATCGTACTTTTGCAACTGTAGGGCCCATCGAATAAGACGGCTGGTGGTTTTGGGTGAATTCATTACCCACTGCAAGGCAGAATGATCGGTAATGACAGTGAACATTCTGTGATCCAAGTAGTGCTGCCACTTGTCTAATGCCCATACTACGGCTAAACATTCCTTCTCTGTTGCAGAGTAGTTTGTCTCAGCAGGATTAAGGGTTCTACTGGCATAAGCTATTACCTCTTCTATGCCTTGTCTCCGCTTTTGAGTCAGCACTGCACCCAGTCCTATCTCGCTGGCATCCGTGTACACAATGAATGGATGCTCTAAATTGGGATGGCCCAGGATGGGTGGAGTCATCAAGCAAGTTTTCAGTTGTTCAAAAGCCTGTTGGCACTGCAATGTCCACTGAAAAGTTCGGCCTTTTTTCTTTAAGGAGTTGAGTGGTTCAGCAATTCTAGAGAAGTTGGGAACAAATCTGTGGTACCACCCAGCGAGTCCAAGGAAACGTTGGACTTCCTTCAGATTTCTTGGCACAGGATAGGTACGAATAGCTTCCACTTTACTAGGATCAGCTGAAATGCCTTGGATGTTGACTAGATGACCTAGAAAAGTAACTTCATGCAAACAGAACTTGCTTTTTCTGAGGTTGATGGTTAAACCAGCATCTTGTAACTTCTGGAAAACAGCTTGGAGGTCAAGGAAATGCTGAGTAACAGATGGAGAGTAAACGATAATATCGTCAATGTACACAAAGCAATTCTTGCTACGTAGCTCTCCCAAGACAGTTTCCATAAGACGTTGGAAAGTGGATGGAGCATTTTTAAGACCAAACGGCATTACATTAAAGTGAAATAGTCCTGCAGATGTAATAAAGGCAGTCTTGGCTTTACTGGAAGCATCCATAGTCACTTGCCAATATCCACTGTTAAGGTCCAGAGTGGAGAAAATAGCTGACCCCGAAAGGGATTCTAAGATTTCAGTAAGATTTGGCAGAGGATAGGCGTCACTTTCTGTTATGGCGTTCAATTTGCGATAGTCTACACAAAATCGAAGACGTCCGTCCTTCTTCGGGACAAGGACTACAGGGGAGGCCCATCCTGACTGTGATGGCTCTACAATACCTGCATCTAACATTTCTTTGAGTTGTTGATTCACTATGGCTCGTTTAGCAGGGGACACCCGATAAGGTCGTTGCTTTATGGGAATTTGGTGATGTGTATAAATTTGATGTTGGAGAACAGCTGTTCGTCCCAACTGCAGAGTACACACTTGAGGGTTGGTTTTTAGGAGGTGACTTAATTGAAGTTTTTGACCAGGTGGTAAGTGAGCTGCATCCACTGCTTGATTAATGAGTGTTGTATTATCCTCACCTTCAACTTTTAAGGACATGGGTGGCGTTAAGGGTGGAATAGAACTTAACAGGGAAATGCTTGATGTGGAGTAGTGGGCTTGATTTTCATTTAGCAAATGCTGGTACCTCATCTGTGTTGGCACACTTGCATGACCGGGTTGGAAGAGGTAATCCACATCAGGAACAGAAGTAAAGGAATACTTCCCATCCGACACCTTTATCTGCATCCCACTAAAGAAAATAAAGTCTAATCCCAAGACAATGGAATAAGCAAGAGCTTTGGACGTTAACACAGCAACAGGAAGGGTGCAAGCATGGCCGTGCAGTTCAAGCGAAACATTTAACCATCCCAGAGGTACTTCTGTCATCCCGTTTGCCAAATATAAAGGTCCAAGAGACCAAGGGTTAAGGCTCTGTTCTGTGGGGTTGAATTCTTTCCACAAGTGCTCATGAATTAGTGTAAAACTCGCCCCAGTATCCACAATGGCTTTGCCTACCCAATTACCAATACTAATTGGTACAATTAACTGTTGTGGTACAATAACAGCTTCCTGTGAATGTGTTGTCACTTTCTGTTGTAAAGCATTTGCAGTGGTCATCGAGTTGTTGGTGGGTTTACCTCTGGATCTAGGAGGACAGGATCGTTGTAGATTAGCAGAAGGTTGCTCTGGTGGTGGAAAAGACGGAGAAGGCAAAGAAAAATGTGGGCAAGCACTTGGAGCATGTAGCCCTTTACACCTCCAACACTGTACCTGTGGTTTATCGACTGGCCGGTTAACGGGTGGTAGGGGTCCTTTGAGTCCAGACTGACCTTGTTTTGAGCTCAAACGGTAGTTATACTGTAACTGCTGTAAATGATCCTTCTCAAGTTGCTGTCCCAACCGTACCAAGTCCTCTACAGTTGTTACACGACCACGTAGCTGGCTAGCTAAGTAAGGCTTTATGTTCTTTAAAGTCATTTTAACCAGTTCAGACTCAGTTAAGGTAGGCTTCCACCTTTTGCAAAGTGCTCTATAGGTAAAAGCAAAGTCTCTTATGGACTCCCTCTCTCCTTGAGTTCTGATTCTGACACGCTCTGCAAGTTCATCCTCATAATCTTCAGAGAGAAAGGCAGTAAGGAATGAAGACTCAAACTCATGCCAGGTAGTTACTGTAGTTCTAGCTACTTCCCACCAATCACGTGCTGTACCATGCAAGACTGTTCGGAAAGTAGCCAGGATTTCAGAATCAGTTAAAGGATGTAATGCAAGAAAATCCTGACACTTAGCTAAATACAACAAGGGATCAGAATCGTCTGATGGTCTCCCAAAAGTAGGAAAGGTTAATTTGAGATGGTCGCTCTTGACAGCACCCGCATTTACAGGGGGGATCACATTCATGGATTGACTTGAGGATTCAGAATTCTTCGGTGGATCCTGATCCTCTGTTTTATATTCTGGACTCTCTTGCAGTTCAGTTATTTTAACACTTAAGTGGTCAAGCTGAGTGGTCAATTGAGTGAAATCCTGGTTTAACTCATCGTGGCTTTTTTGAAAGTTTTGCCGGACAGTTTTAATATCTTTCTGTATCTCTAGTTGAAGTTTCTCCACCATGGAACAAATATTTGAAACTAAAGACTTTTCAATTTTTTGAAATTCATCCAACATGAGCAACTTCATGGTCTTAACCATTTGATCAGTCTCCGTTTCAGCTTGTTGTTTGGTTGTTAATAAAATGGTGGAAATTTGCTGGGTGTGATTGTCCACTTTCTCTGACAGACTTTTCAATTGGCTTTTATGTTGAGCAGAAGTAAGTTTCAATTCACTGGTAAGTGCAGTTACAGCGGTCTCCTGTCTTCCCATGAGATCATATAATTTGTCCCAATTTCCCTGGACTTGAGCAGTGAGGTCTCCAATTCCCCTTGCAGGTGTGGGAATTGTACCAGGCAAATCATATTGGACATGTGAAGATACTGGTGAAGACACTGGTGAAACATTAGTTGCTGCCTCTGTTGGAGATGGAGTGCATAACTGCATCAGTTCCTCGCTATGCACAAAGCTATGCACAGGCGTGCTACGGGCTATATCAGATGAAGCAAACTGCACTTGAGTTCTTGATTGTATAGGGCTAGGTGGAATATAAGGGAAAAAGGGATAGTTAGGCAACAGAGGTTGAGGGGGGCCAGCCGTCCAGTCAGGAGTTGCAACATCTGGAACCTCAATATCAATAAGGGTTGACGATGGGTGTAAGGAATCTGCCATGACTTACCATGTAAAAAGATGTGTTTGTATATTGTCAGTAGTGTGGAAAAACAAAAGAAAAAGGAGAGGAAAAAAAAAGTAAATACTTCAATTTCTCACTTCATAGAATTTCTCAAAAATACTTGTGGCAACTGACAACTGAAAAATAGTTAAACTCAATTACCCCCACACTGACTACAACCTTAACACAAGTTCACAAGACAAGAGTCAATTAGGCTACTTCAGTTTTACATAATCTGGTTAATGTACTCATTTAAATAAAGTGATTTACATCAGTCAAAATAATCACTTTCATACCCCACATTTAACACATTTCATCATTTTCATCAGGCACTTTTAGTTCAGTCCCACAGATGAAGTATAGTTTTAAAGCACAAACACACACACAAAAAATAGATGCATTAAATAACACAATAGTAAGCAATCTGAGGGACAGGTCAGTACCCAATTATATTACCCAATTAAATTCAAGTCCCTGTTCGGGCGCCATTTTCTGTGACGGTGTAATGGAATTAACTTATCATCCGTTACAGAACGGTACACAATTACCCAACCAATTCAACAATAAAAAAAAAAGATTTATTTTTAGTCTAGGTCTGTCTTAACTCTTTTAGTTTTTCTTTCTTTTTCACGAAAGCAATGTCAAAAGAAATTAGAACATATTTTTCACAGAATCATCATGACTCATAATGAAACAATGTATTTCATCAACACTGTGATAACGTTACATGTAATATCAATTTCATCAGTTTTTAAACATTTCATGTATTGAGGCCCACAAAATAAAATAAAACAATAAAGGTCTTTGGTTTAATTCAACGTAAAAGCAATAACTCAATGCGAGTAAACCTTTCAGTTCGTAAACAAACCACCTCAGAAATGTTAGCGTTCGTTAGTTAAGTGTGTGTGTATGTGTGTGTGTGTGTGTGTGTGTGTGTGTGTGTGTACTGCGTAGATGATCACAGTTTATAGCGTCTTTTTCGTTGTTGGTGGGGCGAGTGAATGAATATCTTGTAAAAGGAAGAGTGGTGTGCTATTCCAGTCCTACCTGGAGTCAGACGCACAATATCTTGAACTCAGAGTCCACAATGAAAAGGATACCTCACTCGTAGCGCTGTAACGTTCGGCTCGTGCTCAGCCCAGGCACCTCTGATAATGTGTCTTTTAGGACAAGCAACAGCGATGATCCAGACACTCTTTCACAGTGCAGCCAGCAGTTACTTAGGAACACAGCAATCTTCTGTCGAGGTTTGTCTTTTTCAGCAGCGTTGTAGTATCAAAACAATGTCTATTTAACTCACGCACAGCCCAAACGCAGTCGGTGAACGAGCGTCTTTTAGGAATAGCAACAGCAAAATCCCAACACTCTCCCACAACGAAGCCAGCAAAGTGGTTAGACATCAGGTAACTCAGGCGTTTTTTTGGAAAAACTCCAGCTCGAACTCGTTCACTCAGTGTTCACTCAAACTTCCCCGCCTTAAGCCCCGCACACCTGTTGCTTAAATAATTCGCTACGTACTTCCATCTCACCGCACCGCATTGCATTTTGGTCAGTGTAGTTCCTTATTTTCGCCACAAGTAACGTAATATCCCTTTCAAGTGGATGCGTAAAAGCGACGTGAGATTGAATGCATTGAAAAGCCCTCGCGCTACTCATATACTGGGAGAGAGATAAGACAATAGAGCTGCACGATTCATCTTTAAAAAAATGTGATCTCGATTCAAAGACCCACGCAATCTGCTTCCATTTTGTCTGTCTATTAAACCTTTGACAAAATCACATCGCAACATTTAAAGCTGTGCTGACTCAGAGTCGTCATGAAACAGCTTCACAAACAGTCTTTTCAACCTCATAGTATCATTATTTCTGTGATACAATAGTTAAAATTATCATAGAAGTACTAGGATAAAAGTTAAAATTTCAAATATAAACACTGATGTTTATGATAGCGATCAAAATAGAGTAAAGCCCCAATCACACCTAACGCGTTTTTCCGGTTCGAAAACGCGAGGCGCACAGCACTGCCCCAATCACACAGAACGAGCAGTGAACTGCGTTTTTTGTTGCTAGGCAAACACAGAAACCGCTGTCCTGTCAGACAAGTAAACGTCAAATCAGCCTTTTATTAACTTTGTTTATTTTCTGTTAACATTGTGGTAGTTACGATTCGTGCAGTAAAAAATCGTTACGAAAAGACAAAATCATAATACCAGCAGTATCAGCACCTATAGGGATGTTCGCCGGAGTCAAATGTGACGTCACGATATGGGCGTGGGCGCGAACTGGTTGGCAGAAAGAACCAAAACATGTCGCATGTCGCAGCAGTCTACCTGTGTTTTGTCAGCATATGTTAATTATTTGTCCGAAGAAGCTAAAAAGAGATATAATTAAGCTTTTATATAACCAGGGTTCATGTTCTCTGCCTGATCCATATCACCTGAGTGAGAATTTTTTGTTGTTCTTTGACATTTAAACGAAGTCAGCAATTTCGTTGGATTTACAGCTAAAAAATCTGGCGGCACATTACTGGAGTAAAAAAAGCATCTGTGAAAGCAGTGCAGTTTGAGTGTTTCGGAACGTGTATGTGATCGGAGAGAAAGATGAGGCCCTTCTCTGACTACGTTGGTGAGATGAGATGAGATGAGATTGTTGTGGAAAAAATTTATCTTTTCTTTGTATTTTATTTTCAATGATTTAGCAAATGAATGCCATGCGTTCTTTGGATGTATTTTGAGTTTCTTTTATGATATTGATACAGCTGCAGGGTGTGTGTGTGTGAGATTTCAGAGGTAAGGAGATTCCCGTGCTGGGGAGGGGTCAAGAGGGGTCAAGGGGGGTCCCTTTTGTTCCTTGTGCTGTGAAGGGTGACAAGAGATAACACTATAAAAATGCTGGCCAACCTCTGCTCTGAGTCTCACTCCACCTGCAGCTGGACTGTGGATGGACTGGGAACATTCTTGCAAGAATAAATATCTTTTAAGGACAATTTGAATCCTGATGTCTCTTATGCCTGATGCTATTTTGTTAGTTACTTGTTTTTGCCTCAACAAGTTGGTGTCAGAAGTGCGAACCATGAGGTTTCTTCTGGCCCTGAGAAAGCGTATTGACGGACTGATCACCCTAAAGCACAAAAGGCTTTAGTCTTACCTCGCCGAATTGAGAGAGAAGAGTCAAAACTGCTATCAGGGCCAGGAGGAACCCACTGGATTCAGAAAGAACTCGGAGGCAGTAAAAGCATCTCGGGTAAGAGACAGTTAAATTATTTTGATAATTGTGAGTGAACGTGAACCATATTGGCTGAGTTTTGCTTTTTGGTACGAGCGAAAGGTGAGTTAATCACAAATTTTATGGGGAGAAATCGATCTGACAAAGCAGACCAGTTTCTGCCTCACTTAGCTCGTTAGTGGACAGGGGATCCACTGGTGATTCAGAGAAATCACAGCTGCTGAGATGATTACGTTCTACTCGAAATTTATGTAAACCTTAGAGAAAGTTTAAAACAGGATTAAGAAGTTTCTGGGTGATTGTGCTCTACTCGAAGTTTTACCACATTGAATTGAGTCAAGCGAATAAGCGCACGTGGGGGAACTTTGAGTGGAGCGTAATTACAAGACCAGGTTGAATTAATCAAGTAAAAAAGAAGTTTCTGGGTGATTGTGCTCTACTCGAAGTTTTACCACATTGAATTGAGTCAAGCGAATAAGCGCACGTGGGGGAACTTTGAGTGGAACGTAATTACAAGACCAGGTTGAATTAATCAAGTAAAAAGAATTGAGCGAGCGAATAAGCGCACGTGAGAAAACTTTGAGTGGAACGTAAACAAGCAGAGGTCCGTCCGATCTCGGAGTAAAAGATCGGGTCTGTCGAAGACGTTTGACAGATTCTGTAAGACACGTGTCGAATTGTGAAATCCAGAAAAGAGGAACTCAGCCAAAATGGGGTCATCTAACAGTAAAGTAGATCATTTTTATACACCAATTTTCTGTTAAAAGAGAAATAATGATGGTGGTAAATGTAAATGTATTTCCCCGAGGCGGGAACCTTGAGTAAGATAAGACTCAATGTCGTAAAAGAATCAATAGAAAAGAACGAGGGAAAACAGAATGGTTGTTATGTGTGTGTTAAACATGTGTGTAAAGGACGCACACACGAATGCATACGCTGATTTACTTTCTGCTACCTGCAATGAAAAAAAAACAAAAAAAACAAACAAAAAAAACGGTTGGAAATCTTTATGTGTGGCTGATGAAACTTTGAGCAAAGCTATGACTGATGATTTGAGCAGTGTTGTGAATGATGAGCATATGAGATTGTACAAAGGTAGCCTACAGGGTTTTCTGAAATGCTAACTTATCCGTTACTAGTCAGAAAGGGTTGTTTTAGTTTGTTCATGAGTGTAAAACTGTGAACGGACAGTGAATTGTTGGATAGGAAAGAAGCAGATAAAAGAGAACAGAGTCGATGCAGAAGGAACTGACATGTAGGGAACGATAGAGTTCATGGAACTATTTATGAACGCCTGATTAAGTCAAATTAAGTTGAAATGGTACGAAAAGTGAGTTTTAGATGGAAATGGGGCGTTGAGTATGATTAACAGGGATTGGCATGATATAAGGATAAGGAATGTTTCATTAAGTAAAACGATTGTCTTTTGAACCTAAAGGGTCCAGCTATGCTGGGAGTACAGCAACAGCGCTTGCTTGTTCAAACCAGCTTCTGAATGTTAAATGTATACTTGTTTTGTAATCAGTGTTGTTGATGATAATATCAAATTAGAAAATGTCCAGAGATTGGATATTTTGTTGATATTAAGCCATTTAAGGAAATATATTGTTTTATAAAGGAAATTATGGGTTGGAGATAATTTCCCCAGACACGTGTGACTAAAGTTAATCAGAAACTTTGTGAAACCCATTTAGAATATTTAGATTTTCCGTGTCGCTTATGAAAATTAATGTTCTGCCAATAATAGTGATGTGAATGTGCTTTATTGTATTAATGTTATGAAAAGAGAACAGAGTATTGAAGAATAGATTGCCATATTTTTGTAACAAGAGTTGAAGGTGCAAGCATCTAGGATAGCTGTGTGTAATTTAGAGACCGAGAACAAGATTTAGAGAATCTTGTGGTTTCTGTGAAACAGTAGAGATAAGTGGGACTGAATAATTGTAATACAATCTTGTGATTTAAGTTGAATCGGCAAACTAACCATTTGATAGAAGAATAAGCTTTTAAAAACCAGTGTTGATGAAATTAATGACACGTTAAAGTTTTAATACTGTATGAAGAGTAACTGAACAGTCCTGATAAATAGTGAGATAAAAGAGAGCAAATGCTGTAAGCAGTTCTGCTCACGCTCTGAAGAGATTTGCAGATGATGTTTAGTAAAAGTTTGATTCTGATTGGAAAGATAAATAGTAACTTGACTGGCTCCAAACAAAGAAAGTGCCAAACTAACACAAATGTAAAGAAAAGTCTGTGTTAATATGAGTTAGAAAGTAGATCAGTGTTAATATGATGAAGATTGTGATTCGGCTATTGTAATTGAATTTGCAGCTGGGACAGTGGGGGAAAATGCAGAGAACTTATCAGTGGCTCTGTTTGCATTTCCTGAATAGGAACGCTCTGCTTCAGGGGCGTAAAGTAGGGTGGAGATGTTAGAAAGATCACAGTGATTGTAGGTAGAATAACAGAGAGTGTTTTACTGCGGTCAGCGAGGTCATTCAGTGACTGTAAAATGACAACTGTATAACTGTAAAAGTAGATGAGGGAGAAAAGAAAGTTGATAGATAAACTTTTGAAAGTTGTTAAGAAGATTGAAAGATATTAAGTGTAAGGAATTCCTTTTGAAAGGAAAAGAACTATAAAAAGTACCGGTGGACGTAAAATTACAGATGAGCTAAATGAGTTGCAAAATATTTTAAAAGTACCGATCACTAAAAGGATGATTGTGTTTTGAATGAAACGCTTTGATAAGGTTTTAGATGATATAGAGAGACAAATCTAACGAATGATTTATAGTGATAATCATAAAATGTATCACAAGCAGGGAGCAGCCTCAAAAGTTGAATCATAGAAGCAGATTGATAAACTCCTAGAGAAAACATTGAAGTAAAATTGAAATGAAATTGTTATTAAGAACTAGAATAATTCGTATTATTTCTTTAAGATAAAATAAACAGAAGCAGTGTTACAGGATTAACAGTTGCTAAATGTAAAATGTGTAAAAGGCATTTGATTAAACAAAGGCTTGTTAATGTTGATTTTAAAAGATAAGATTGTGATTTGGCCAAAACAGGTTTGCTTATCTGAATCTGGCATGTGCTGTAACTGAAACTGCCACAGTTTCAGTGCAACAGAGACTCATTCTGAGTGGATATTTGTAATGTCTAAATTACAATACATGTAATTTATGGAAAAGATGCCTTAAGATGAGCTACAGTTGAAAAAGATGGTAGACAAAGTCTGAAGTTAAAAGTTTATGAGAATGCAGTGTACCAGTCCTGATGCCTCAAGAGTCTCTCTCTCTCATTCAATGTCAGAATTCAATTCAATCAGCTGAAAGCTGTTGTCTGAGGCTGTGTAAAGCACAGTGTTTCAGTTGAAAAGATTCATAGATGTGGAAAAGCTAAAACAAATCAGATTTGACAAATTTAGAGGACAATTTGTAAATGTTTTAAAAGTAAAACTGAATGATTTTAAAGAAGTCTTTAAAATAATAATGCAGACCTTAAATGATAGAAGTGACATTTTTGACCGCTTCTTTGTCTGATTTTAGCCTCCACCATAAAACAGGGCCGATGGCTCCGGCTACAGAAGTAACAGTACACTGAATGTCAATATTAAATGTTCCAAGTGGATATGATGGTTCTTGATTACCTCGATTAAAAAAAAAAAAAAAAAAAAAAAAAAAATTCATTACCACAAACTATGATAATTTTGCTCAAGTGAAGTAGAGCCATAACTCAGTGTGCAGGAGGCGTAGATCCCAAAGACGGGTAAGATTCTCTGATGGCCATAGATGGGAACAACCTAAGGCAGGGATTATTGCCGCCACTGGGGCACCTGCCCACCAGGTTCGGGAGGTGTTACCTACAAGAAGGGAGTGGTTGTGATGCTACTTGGGGCCAAGAGCATCAAAGAGGGGTCTGTTCCCTACAACTTCCACTCCAATATATATATATCAAAATGTTCCTTCACTTAAAAGAGCTTAATTATCATATAGAGACAATTACATCCAATCTCAGTAATATGTAAATAGAATCACAGAGCACAACCAACAACCATCTTGATTACGGGGACTTCGAATAGCTTGTCACCTTAAACATTTGACCGTTCTGTTTTAACAGAAGATCAAAGATGTGACATAAGGAACATGATGTTGGTTGCCTTATGGGCAAAGAAAAATGTTTGATATTGAACTAGTTCTAACTCCTGAAGGTCATTAGACATGGTGGTGGCTAAAGATGAGAACAGCTTGTGATGAGTCAAGAGAAATTTCTGGAAAACAAAGGTTAGGTAAATTGAGTATTTAAACTAAAGATAACCTTAGAAAAGATCATAGAACGATTGAATATGACTATGATTGTTTTAGTTACAGTCCTAGGAGGCTGTTGAAAAGATTATTTGCTTATAGTGAGAGAGAAAGAGACTGCTTGGGATGGTACTCTGTCTGTTCTTCTGTTATCAGTCAGCCAAAGAAAGCTGAAGCAAAGTAATAATTATGCACCAAAACAATCCAGCTGACTTTTCTAAAATCAGATGAATAATGAACAGACATGCTTTGAAACTGGTTAAGAGGCCATAAAAACATTAGATAAAAGATACAGGAAAATGTAAGGTTAAAATGTCATTTAAAATTTAAATCTTTTTAGAGAAAAGATATGAATAAGAAATATGAGCAGTTCATAGTCAGGGATGAGTGTGAGTGTTAATTCATGTTTGTACAGTATGTGTTAGTTTAGGACAACTATTCTGTCTGAATAGTGTGTATAAATTTGTCATTAACCTCTGGAAAGAGTGTTTTAGCATTATAGATGGGTTAAGGCGAATGACAAATTTGAAAAGTAAGCTGAGGATTGTGAGTCAATCTGATGAGAAGGCAACACAGAACAGGATGAGCTTTAAGTTGATTGATCATCGAGCTCTGTCTATTTATTATTTTGGTCATTTATGATGTGCAGTAGATTTGAATTACTTTCTGGACAGGTTTAGGTATTGATGTGTAAATTAGAATTGTGAAGTCGTAGATAGCCGTCAGTCATGTGTTGAGAAAAAGTTATAGATTTGACAGCAACAAACACGTAGGCTAAGTAAATATCAGATTATCCAGAGAGCCCTTAACAGTTATGTATTGTAAAAAAGGGGGAGATTGCTATTCGACTGACGTTGACGAAGTGTGCACACCACGACCTGACCTGACAAGAATGCAAATGTGTACCTTGAAATGTAAGTCGCTTTGGATAAAAGCGTCTGATAAAAGTAAGTATGTTAAATTTATGCACGAGATGGGTGTCGTGCATCAAGAGGAGGATGAATATGCTCATGGCAGGAACAAGAGAACGCACAGTAAAACAAGTGGTCAGATGAGTCTTTGAACTTTTTAGTATGGATAATTTGTATTCAGGCCACAAACAAAGACATTTCGGCCTCACAGGTGGGAAAACAGTAAATCCAGGGGGGGAGGGCTAAACCCATTGTCTTCACAGCAGGCTGAGAGGTTATCTAGCTTTGACCTCATCGGTATATGAGGACAGTAAAAGTCCAGGAGGGGTTTATTTGAAGAACTTTATTTGTATTAACCATAAGTATTGTTTTAGCATTATAGATGGGTTAAGGCGAATGACAAATTTGAAAAGTAAGCTGAGGATTGTGAGTCAATCTGATGAGAAGGCAACACAGAACAGGATGAGCTTTAAGTTGATTGATCATCGAGCTCTGTCTATTTATTATTTTGGTCATTTATGATGTGCAGTAGATTTGAATTACTTTCTGGACAGGTTTAGGTATTGATGTGTAAATTAGAATTGTGAAGTCGTAGATAGCCGTCAGTCATGTGTTGAGAAAAAGTTATAGATTTGACAGCAACAAACACGTAGGCTAAGTAAATATCAGATTATCCAGAGAGCCCTTAACAGTTATGTATTGTAAAAAAGGGGGAGATTGCTATTCGACTGACGTTGACGAAGTGTGCACACCACGACCTGACCTGACAAGAATGCAAATGTGTACCTTGAAATGTAAGTCGCTTTGGATAAAAGCGTCTGATAAAAGTAAGTATGTTAAATTTATGCACGAGATGGGTGTCGTGCATCAAGAGGAGGATGAATATGCTCATGGCAGGAACAAGAGAACGCACAGTAAAACAAGTGGTCAGATGAGTCTTTGAACTTTTTAGTATGGATAATTTGTATTCAGGCCACAAACAAAGACATTTCGGCCTCACAGGTGGGAAAACAGTAAATCCAGGGGGGGAGGGCTAAACCCATTGTCTTCACAGCAGGCTGAGAGGTTATCTAGCTTTGACCTCATCGGTATATGAGGACAGTAAAAGTCCAGGAGGGGTTTATTTGAAGAACTTTATTTGTATTAACCAGCTAGATCTGGTTTACTAAGGGGTTCACATTTGCTGAAAGCCATCGCACAGGTGGGAAGATAAATGTTGGGAGGACATTGGGTTTAATTGTGTGCATTGTTTGTATTTTAAGTGTGCTAATAACAAGAATCGTTTTGACAGGAAACGCCGGAGCAGATGTGGCAGCACAGCAGACAAAGGAAAACTATGTGACAATAACCTCAACATTTGTTTTTCTTTACAGAAGATGCAGACTTTTGCGCACATGGCATGAGCAAAGTGAAGAAACAGTGCCTAACCCTGTGTAATGCCTAACTTAAAATTTTCATTTTGCAGGATGTCAGGATGGATTGAACCAAACAGAACTGATTCTGTATTGTTTTGTTAACATGAACAACATGGGTTGAATGTTTTTTCAGGGGAACAAGGACCCTGAGTGCTATTCAATGAGCAAGAAATTATCCGGTGATATGTTTCAGGTTGAAAATTTCACAGGTCACACCAAAGGGACGACAAGACACGCGCTCACTAACAAAATCACTTAAGGCCTCCATTCGCAGGTGACAGTAGACAGTAAATGACTCATTCCAGTGGGGGTGCGATCGTGATCTAAGGGAAAATCTTGTAAGGATTTGAAAATCTTGGAAGGATCTGGGTCCAAGCATCTCACCTTAAACTATACCAACCAACATCAGCAACCCCATACGCCACAACGAAGAATAAAGTGGAAGATCAAGGATATGCGCTAGAACATACCTCTCCTGCCAACGTTGGAAAAAGACCATTTCAACAGCACACAAAGTGTCATATTGGTGAAGATGGAACGTCCATGAGGCAACGAGATGATCAACATATCTGGAGAAAATGTTGACCAATTAATGGTTGAAGAAAAGTTTTGCGATTTTATTTGATTGAATCAAATTAGGGCTTAGTATTGATATACATGAAGGGTATAACTGTTCTTGAATTAAGACTTGAATTAATTCTATTCTTAAAGATTTAATAGTATAATGGGTTTGATTAGAAAACAAGAGTGAATTTTTTCTATGTTGTTTATCAGAGAATGATAAAGAGGAGGAATTGTTGTGGAAAAAATTTATCTTTTCTTTGTATTTTATTTTCAATGATTTAGCAAATGAATGCCATGCGTTCTTTGGATGTATTTTGAGTTTCTTTTATGATATTGATACAGCTGCAGGGTGTGTGTGTGTGAGATTTCAGAGGTAAGGAGATTCCCGTGCTGGGGAGGGGTCAAGAGGGGTCAAGGGGGGTCCCTTTTGTTCCTTGTGCTGTGAAGGGTGACAAGAGATAACACTATAAAAATGCTGGCCAACCTCTGCTCTGAGTCTCACTCCACCTGCAGCTGGACTGTGGATGGACTGGGAACATTCTTGCAAGAATAAATATCTTTTAAGGACAATTTGAATCATGATGTCTCTTATGCCTGATGCTATTTTGTTAGTTACTTGTTTTTGCCTCAACAAGATCATGCAATGCTGACAGTACAATGACAGTTGCACAGATGTTGGGAGTTGGGAACCGGTGAGAAAATGTCCGGTAGCCTACCCGGTAACTTCACCAGTAATAACAATATTAATTTAGTTCTGCTTAACGGTTCCTGAACGCTGTAACTAACAGCTGCCCAGCCATCAACACAGCCACGTGTAATTTGTTTACATACGAGCTGCACTAGGTCTATATCTGTATTCTAAGAGTTATTATTACTTATGGATCTCGTTAATAACTTGACAGCACTTAAATGTGTATTCTTACAAGTTAAAGAACAAATGTTTGTGCAATTCCTTTTTTTCACCTTTTATGAGGCCAAAAAAAAAAAAAAACCTGTCTGGTAAAAAGTCAAAAAAGTTAACTTCAGGCCCTGTATATAACATTGGTTAACATACGTAAAAATGTATGAAAATACAATAATTTGCCCTTAATTTATAAGGATATGTACACAGATGATACACACAGTACAGTAACCAATCTTGCTGATCACACAGCACGATACAACCATTTTTGTTCTGTGTTTGCGCTGCGCAGCAAGCGGCTATTACTTTTCTTCTGCCAACCAGAGCGCATGTAACCGCGTCGTGACGTCACGGCGAAGATCCCTATCGTGATAGTATCGAATCGGGAGATAGTTGTATCGTCCCAGCCCTAGAGTTCACAAGAGCAGCGAGAACTGAGAAGATGACGCAGATGGGTCTCGGATGTAGTGTGGCACTTTTGTGAACTCACTCAGAGGCCCACAAATAAAAAAATTAATAGTTGAATAAAGTTGTTATTTTTGCACACAAAATTGATTGTTGTCGCTTGATGAATTTAAGGTTGAGCCAGTCACTTGGACTATTTTAACAATGTCTTGACTAAGATTCAATTTTGGTATGTTTTAGCTTACCTCAAGGGCATCCAAGATGTAGGTGTCTTTGTTTCCGCAGTAGTTTCAATTTTGATATTTTTAGGTCAAACCGTTCTTGTCTGTCAGTCATATCATGCAGGTCTATGGTTACTGTCTCAAAGAGCATGCACAGAGTCCAAATTAAAACATCGTCCAAATTAAACAATTCCCCATCGTAAGTACACATTGATGGCCTAAGACACGAAACGAGCGGTTTGTGTGAGAAAACGACCAGTATTTATATCGTTTTTTACCTCTAATACACAGCCACGTCCAAGTGATCTGAGGGCAGGAGCGCATCCTGGTGTGTGACGTGTGCGCAGACTGGTGCATAGATATATACACTAGATGTCGCCTTGGCTACGGCAGTTCATTGGAACGAATGCCGTAGGCAAGGCAACATCTATTCTAGTATATATACATCTATGCCCTCAGATCACTTGGACGTGGCTGTGTACAAGAGTTAAAAACGATAGAAATACTGGTCGTTTTCTCACACAAACCGCTCGTTTCGTGTCTTAGGCCATCAATGTGTACTTACAATGGGGAATTGTTTAATTTGGACGATGGGGAATTGTTTAATTTGAACGATGGGAAATTGTTTAATTTGGACGATGGGAAATTGTTTAATTTGGACTCTGTGCATGCTCTTTGAGACAGTGACCACAGACCTGCATTCATAGGACTATCAGACAAGAACGGTTTGACCTAAAAATATAAAAATTCAAACTACTGCGGAAAAAAAGACACCTACATCTTGGATGGCCTTGAGGTAAGCTAAAACATACCAAAATTTAGTTTCAAAGTGAGCTATCCCTTTAAGGGATAATTCCAGTATTTAGCACTTTGAGTCTCTTTTCTGGTTTGTTTTGGATGAACTAGAGTGGTGGACAAATCGCCTTTGACAGCTTCAGAGTCGCTGGCTACCGGCATGCACGAACATGTCCTTAAAACAACCCTCAACGCTCGTTTCCAAAACTGTGCAACTCACCGAGTGGCTAGTGGTGTTCGTTGATGTTCCAAAACAAGTAGCGTAGCGAAATACAGTTTCTGTCGTGTTTTATTTGACATTTTGTAAAATCCCATTGATTTCTGTTGGAGGACTCATTGCTCGTTGATATTACTGTGCTTCAGACTCAAATATCGAGCGGAAGTTTATACGCAGTTGTGAGTTATCTGAATAAATAGTTCCACTATAGCAAATAACACGGATTGAAATCATACATTGTGCCGATATATTTGTTTTTAATCATCAACGAACACCACTCTGTGAGTTGCACAGTTTTGAAAACTAACGTTAAAGGTTGTTTTAAGGACATGTTCGTGCATGCCCGTAGCCAGCCACTCTGAAGCGGACAAAGGCGATTCTAAACGAGTCAAAAAGTCGAGACAGGACCCATCGTCAACATTTCTGTGTCCACCACTCTAGTTCATCCAAAACAAACCAGAAAAGAGACTCAAAAGTGCTAAATACCGGAATTATCCTTTAAAAGGATTAGTTCACCCCTAAATGAAAATTTCCCAATAATTTACTCACCCCAATGCCTTCCAAGATATCTATGTCTTTCTATCCTCAGTGGGAGAGAAATTATGTTTTTCGAGGAAAACATTTCTGGATTTTTCTTCTAACAACAGACTTCATTGGTGACCATCGTTTTTAAGTCCAAATCAATGCAGTTTCAAAAGTCTTTGAAGTGTTTAAACGGGCTGTACGCGATCACAGCTGAAGAAGAGGTTGTTATCTAGCGAAACGATTGGGCGTTTTCAATTTTTTTTTATAATTTATAGACTTTTTACCTTCAATAGTTCGGATTGAGCTGATCAACAAACGGACAGGGAACTACGTCATCACGTTGAAAGGTCACGCCGGCACCGGCAGAAGTATCGCCTAGGGGTGCACCGATCCGACTTTTTCAGTCCCGATACCGATACCTGGGCTTTGTGTATCTGTCGATACCCGATACCGATCCGATACTATAGTTGAATTAATAATAAACTGTATACCTTCCACAAATACCTTCCTTGAAGAGACTAAAGGCACCAGACTTTACTAACTAAACATAACTAAGACAAAATAACAGATGTATGTAATGTGTTGTATTCTTATTTATTTAAAAAACAATTGTGCATTCAAAATCGAAAATAGAATATAATCAAACTTCTTTAAATAAATGTAATCGAAAATAGAATATAATCAAACTTCTTTAAATAAATGTCAAAAAAAAAAAAAAAAAAATGTAGCGGTGGAAACAAAAAAACTGTGTATTGGTCAAACGTGTCACACCACCATCACAAACATGACCTGAATGCTCACTTAATCAGCAATGGCAAATTTAAATGTCAGTTTTAATGATCATTATGTTTCATATTTTTTAAAATGAAAACAAAAAGAAGCAGGGTTGTGTTTTATATTTCGTGTTGTTAATATGCAGTAAAGATAATCAATGTACGCGTTTGCCTGAACCACATTTATGTGGCCATTAATATGTTTAAGTTTTTTTTTTTAAATGAAAAGAGGCAGAGTGGTGTTGTATAACATACTTCGTTTTATTGTTGGCTAAAATATACATAAAGGGATTACCGGAGTAGCCAGAGCGAGCTGAGTGACGCGATCAAGTACACCGCTGTTCCATTTGCAGAATAACCGGACTCGCGTCCTCTCGTCCTCGGGAGTTCGTTCTCCTGAGTCGAACTTGGCAAGTCCGAACTACCAAGGAGGACGCAAGTCCGAAGTTTGCGTACTTGGTATTGAGAAACGGCCTCTGGCTCGCTCCATGTTGCTTCTAGCATGCGACACGCGTGAAGCTGACGAATGACGTAGGTTCTGCTGCGACGACGAAAAAAAAAAAAAAAAACCTGGATCGGCCCGTGGATCTGTTATTTTTTCCGATCCCCGATCCAGCTATTTTATCAGTATCGCGGCCGATATCCGATCCTAATATCGGATCGGTGCACCCCTAGTATCGCCCCACTGTTTACAATGCGACCGTACGTAGGAGGATAGTTCAAATAGTATTGTTTGCAATTATATATAGTAATAGTATTCACTGAATATGAATAGTATATGAATAACATTCTGCTGAATATGAAAAGTAGTTCAAATAGTATAGCCGGCGTGACCTTTCAACGTGATGACGTAGTTCCCTGTCCGTTTGTTGATCATCTCAATCCGAACTATTGAAGGTAAAAAGTCTATAAATTATAAAAAAAAAATTGAAAACGCCCTATCGTTTCGCTAGATAACAACCTCTTCTTCAGCTGTGATCGCGTACAGCCCGTTTAAACACTTAAAAGACTTTTGAAACTGCATTGATTTGGACTTAAAAACGATGGTAACCAATGAAGTCTGTTGTTAGAAGAAAAATCCAGAAATGTTTTCCTCGAAAAACATAATTTCTCTCCCACTGAGGATAGAAAGACATAGATATCTTGGAAGGCATTGGGGTGAGTAAATTATTAGGAAATTTACATTTAGGGGTGAACTAATCCTTTAAGGGGTTGGAACAACATGAGGGTGTATAATTACTGACAGAATATACATTTTTGGGTGAACTAACCCTTAAATATAAGTAGTGTGGGGGTGCCAAACTAGCACTGTGGTCCAGTCTCTTCATGCTGTGGTCCAGTCTCTTCATGCCCCGTCTATAAAGTGAACAGATTGACTGATGTTACTAATGGTGATTTATTGTTTCATAAACATTTAATAATAACATTGTGACTACTCAATAAATGTTAACCCTTAAGTTATTTAGGCTGTGCTTTGAGTCCTATAAATATTAAACCACACAAGATTAAAATGTAGCTTACAAATGTTATACAATGGAAAGGTTCAATAACACATTGTAAAGGATTAGCTACACCTGAAAATGAAAACTATCATTGAGGGGAAAATAAGATAACGTGCATCAAAATTCTGTACCTGCTAAACTTTTCTAATTTGTACTAATTTGCCATACTATATGGAAGTAGGAATATAATACTTTCATTGTATGACAATAGCAGCATTGAGAAAGGTCTTCTGAAGCTAACGTTATTATAATAAAATTATAAAAATGTATAAACCAGGGGTCAGTTGCATAAACATAACCACTATGTTAAGACTGTGTCTTAAGAACTAGTATGATCAACTAGAAGTTAATTAGGGGTAATAATCAGTCTTACTGTTCGGTGTCAAATTAGACCAATCTATTATGTTACTGACTTTAAAAAGTTATTAACAGTTTTAAAGAATAAAATTGGATGACTAACTTGTAAGACTAGTCTTAACAGTTTATGCAACTGGCCACAGGGCTTAGCATTAACCCTGGTCTTGTAAGTTACTTGTCCTTTGGACAAATAAATCGTTCATTCACTTGTAAAAAAAAAAAAAAAAAAAAAAAAAAAAGTAGCTTGTCCAGGAATATATCTTTTTTTTTTAAGTAAGGTTATTAATCTGTGTGTAACGTATGTGTGTGTGTGCGGCTGTATGCTTAAATTAAAAGAGCACATTAATAATATAAAACGGTGATTCAACTGACTTGAAACTTGACTTGAAACGGTTGCATGTTAATACTAGGGATAAATGGCATTATAAAACCCCAATTTGCCCTCCAGGTGGGCATTCCGTCACGTGAAAACTATGAATTAACGGTCCAGTGAATACTTTTAAGTTAATTACTTTTAAGATAATTTAGTTTAACGTTACTTCCATTCACATTGAAAAAATGCCAGCAAAACCTTTACAAAACCTCTGATTAAAAGCCTAAAGCCTAAACTTAGCAGCTAAAGTCTAATCAACCTAACCTTAACTTACCTTGACGTTAGCCTAAAAGTTGAGATGCTAACGGACTTTTCCCGAAGACACTAAAACCATTTCTATAAAGTAAATATTCAACGGAAGCGTATCATTTACATGAAAGAATGTGTCAGAAACATTTTTATGTACAATTTGTTTAATTTTGGTGACTAAACTTACCTGAAATTAGCGAAGAGACAACAGTGAGAGACGGAGTTGCTGCTTGTCGTCAGCATAGACTGTGGTGTGGTCGTCAGTTGAGCTCCCCGCCCGTTTCCATGGTAACTCCAGTTCAAATCTGGTTCAAATCCAACTCGAGTGCGCGCGCTAATTAAAAGATGTTAGAAGTCACGCTCACGCAGCATTTAATATAAAAGAAGAATTGATGGAGGGAATTATTTGATAATCATATAAAATATCCTGAAATGTGAGGTTAACATTATTAAGTGTATGGCTAGTGGCCATCACCAAACTGTAAACGGAATGAGTATATGAAGTATGAGTGTAAAACAATGTTTACAAAATCATTTATATAATAGGTTAATAGGCTATATATAGTTATATATTATAATATAATGTAATATATTATATAGCTTTATAAATGGTTAACGTGGTGTAGAAATAAAATTGCAAAAACATTTATTAAAAACTAAACATGATAAAAGGCATGAATATATTTTGTGAAATATACACAATATGTACACATATTTAAAGATGTAACATGAGGAACAATTTAAAAGGTTTATGTTCAATGTATTTTTGAAATAATATATTTTCAAAATGTATTTCAATATATTTAACAGTGCTTCACATATTTGAATAGCATATCTATCTATCTGTACATCTATCCAAATTATAGGAAGGTCTGTCTGTCTGTCTGTTAACAACATTTTCAAACTTGACAGGTTTTTTGCTACGGGCACAAGTAAGTGCAGTCAGTGTAAAGTTTGACGTTGTTTGGATTAGAAATGCAAAAGATATTGTTAAATATATCGGTAAAAGAAGGTAATTGTCTAAAAATTAACATTCTGGCATAAACACTCTGTCAGCTACACTGTTTACTTCTGAATATTGTATTTTATTCACAGCTTTTCTCAGAGTTCACTGTAGCCTGCTCCCTGAATCGTATATAGTCAAATTTTACTTGGTGCTTTCTTCCATGCATAAATAAAAATGTCACTGAACTTTTGCTGTGTAATTGTAACAATGAGCACTCAAACACACCAAAACAACAATTATTAAAAACACACACAAAAACTGATTTTGCACGGGCACTTTCCCATCATTTGTAGTAGCTATTCACACACTGTTTGCTCAAGGGTAGCGTTTCCTCTGAGTTCACTGTGTAGCCAGCTCCCTGAATCATCACGCTTACTCATTAGTGGATGTTAACTGAATCTGTAAGTCAGCTATGCTGTTAACTTCTGAATATTTTATTTCATTCTGGTGCTTAACATTATCACTACTGTGTAATAGTAGCATGCTATTAACCAACAAAACATATCCTATTCAATGCATTCACAATCTCTTTCATGGGCATCATTTGTAGTAGCCTATTCACAAACTGTTTTTACTCAAGCGTAGCGTTTTCTCTGAGTTCACTGTGTAGTCTGCTCCCTGCATCATGTAGTTCAATTTTTTACCTTTATTTATGTCATTATTTCAGGATCAGTACTTGCTTTCTACCATTCACAAATAAAAATGTCACTGAACTTTTGCTGTGTAATTGTAACATCAATGAGCACTCAAACACACCAAAACAACAATTACTAAAAACACTCAAAATATGATAGCCTATGATAGCCTATGATAGCCTAAATATAACATTCAGAAAATACTAATAACATTATAAGGACGTTCTGAGAATGTTGTTCTAAGAACGTTTTCTATCAACGTTATGAGAACTTTCATCAATCACAAATAATGTCAAAAAGATGTTCCAAGAACTTTGTTCTAAGAACGTTTTCTATCAACATTATGAGAATGTTCATCCATCACAAATAACGTCATAAAGACGTTCCAAGAACCTTGTTCTAAGAGCGTTTTCTATCAACGTTATGAGAACTTTCATCAATCACAAATAATGTCAAAAAGACGTTCCAAGAACCTTGTTCTAAGAACGTTTTCTATCAACATTATGAGAATGTTCATCCATCACAATATAACGTCAAAAAGACGTTCCAAGAACCTTGTTCTAAGAACGTTTTCTATCAACGTTATGAGAACTTTCATCAATCACAAATAATGTCAAAAAAACGTTCCAAGAACCTTGTTCTAAGAACGTTTTCTATCAACATTATGAGAACGTTCATCCATCACAACATAACGTCAAAAAGACGTTCCAAGAACCTTGTTCTAAGAATGTTTTCTAACAACGTTATGAGAACGTTCATCAATCACAAATAACGTCAAAAAGACGTTCCAAGAACCTTGTTCTAAGAACGTTTTCTATCAACATTATGAGAACTTTCATCAATCACAAATAACGTCAAAAAGATGTTCCAAGAACCTTGTTCTAAGAACGTTTTCTATCAACATTATGAGAACGTTCATCCATCACAACATAACGTCATAAAGACGTTCCAAGAACCTTGTTCTAAGAACGTTTCCTATCAACATTATGAGAACTTTCATCAATCACAAATAACGTCAAAAAGACGTTCCAAGAACCTTGTTCTAAGAATGTTTTCTATCAACATTATGAGAACTTTCATCAATCACAAATAACGTCAAAAAGACGTTCCAAGAACCTTGTTCTAAGAATGTTTTCTATCAACATTATGAGAACTTTCATCAATCACAAATAACGTCAAAAAGACGTTCCAAGAACCTTGTTCTAAGAACGTTTTCTATCAACATTATGAGAACTTTCATCAATCACAAATAACGTCAAAAAGATGTTCCAAGAACCTTGTTCTAAGAACGTTTTCTATCAACATTATGAGAACTTTCATCCATCACAACATAACGTCATAAAGACGTTCCAAGATCCTTGTTCTAAGAACGTTTCCTATCAACATTATGAGAACTTTCATCAATCACAAATAACGTCAAAAAGACGTTCCAAGAACCTTGTTCTAAGAACGTTTTCTATCAACATTATGAGAACTTTCATCAATCACAAATAACGTCAAAAAGACGTTCCAAGAACCTTGTTCTAAGAACGTTTTCTATCAACGTTATGAGAACTTTCATCCATCACAAATAACGTCAAAAAGACGTTCCAAGAACCTTGTTCTAAGAACGTTTTCTATCAACGTTATGAGAACTTTCATCAATCACAAATAACGTCATAAAGACGTTCCAAGAACCTTGTTCTAAGAACGTTTTCTATCAACGTTATGAGAACTTTCATCCATCACAAATAACGTCAAAAAGACGTTCCAAGAACCTTGTTCTAAGAATGTTTTCTATCAACATTATGATAATGTTCATCCATCACAACATAACGTCTTAAAGACGTTCCAAGAACCTTGTTCTAAGAACGTTTTCTATCAACGTTATGAGAACGTTCATCCATCACAACATAATGTCATAAAGACGTTCCAAAAACCTTGTTCTAAGAACGTTTTCTATCAACATTATGAGAACTTTCATCAATCATAAATAACGTCATAAAGACGTTCCAAGAACCTTGTTCTAAGAATGTTTTCTATCAACGTTATGAGAACGTTCATCCATCACAACATAATGTCATAAAGATGTTCCAAGAACCTTGTTCTAATAACGTTTTCTATCAACGTTATGAGAACGATCATCAATCATAAATAACGTCATAAAGACGTTCCAAGAACCTTGTTCTAAGAACGTTTTCTATCAACGTTATGAGAACGTTCATCAATCACAAATAACGTCAAAAAGACATTCCAAGAACCTTGTTCTAAGAACGTTTTCTATCAACGTTATGAGAACTTTCATCAATCATAAATAACGTCATAAAGACGTTCCAAGAACCTTGTTCTAAGAACGTTTTCTATCAACGTTATGAGAACGTTCATCAATCACAAATAACGTCAAAAAGACATTCCAAGAACCTTGTTCTAAGAACGTTTTCTATCAACGTTATGAGAACTTTCATCAATCATAAATAACGTCATAAAGACGTTCCAAGAACCTTGTTCTAAGAACGTTTTCTATCAACGTTATGAGAACTTTCATCAATCATAAATAACGTCATAAAGACGTTCCAAGAACCTTGTTCTAAGAACGTTTTCTATCAACATTATGAGAACGTTCATCCATCACAACATAACGTCATAAAGACGTTCCAAGAACCTTGTTCTAAGAACATTTTCTATCAACATTATGAGAACGTTCATCAATCACAAAAAACGTCAAAAAGACGTTCCAAGAACCTTGTTCTAAGAACGTTTTCTATCAACGTTATGAGAACGTTAATCAAATCAAAAATAACATCAAAAAGACGTTCCAAGAACCTTGTTCTAAGAACGTTTTCTATCAACGTTATGAGAACGTTCATCAATCACAAATAACGTCATAAAGACGTTCCAAGAACCTTGTTCTAAGAACGTTTTCTATCAACGTTATGAGAACGTTCATCAATCACAAATAACGTCAAAAAGACATTCCAAGAACCTTGTTCTAAGAACATTTTCTATCAACATTATGAGAACGTTCATCAATCACAAATAACGTCAAAAAGACATTCCAAGAACCTTGTTCTAAGAACGTTTTCTATCAACGTTATGAGAACTTTCATCAATCATAAATAACGTCATAAAGACGTTCCAAGAACCTTGTTCTAAGAACGTTTTCTATCAACATTATGAGAACGTTCATCCATCACAACATAACGTCATAAAGACGTTCCAAGAACCTTGTTCTAAGAACGTTTTCTATCAACGTTATGAGAACGTTCATCAATCACAAATAACGTCAAAAAGACATTCCAAGAACCTTGTTCTAAGAACGTTTTCTATCAACATTATGAGAACGTTCATCAATCACAAATAACGTCAAAAAGACATTCCAAGAACCTTGTTCTAAGAACGTTTTCTATCAACGTTATGAGAACTTTCATCAATCATAAATAACGTCATAAAGACGTTCCAAGAACCTTGTTCTAAGAACGTTTTCTATCAACATTATGAGAACGTTCATCCATCACAACATAACGTCATAAAGACGTTCCAAGAACCTTGTTCTAAGAACATTTTCTATCAACATTATGAGAACGTTCATCAATCACAAATAACGTCAAAAAGACGTTCCAAGAACCTTGTTCTAAGAACGTTTTCTATCAACGTTATGAGAATGTTAATCAAGTCAAAAATAACGTCAAAAAGACGTTCCAAAAACCTTGTTCTAAGAACGTTTTCTATCAACGTTATGAGAACGTTCATCAATCACAAATAACGTCATAAAGACGTTCCAAGAACCTTGTTCTAAGAACGTTTTCTATCAACGTTATGAGAACGTTCATCAATCACAAATAACGTCATAAAGACGTTCCAAGAACGTTGTTCTAAGAACGTTTTTTTACTCAACGTTACAAGAACGTTAATAACGTTGTATGAACGTTCCGAAAACATTATTTTACTAACGTTTTGTGCTAACATTTACACAACTTTTAAAGAACGTTAGTGAAAGTTGTGGGAACGTTCCCTGTTAGCTGGGAGGGTGGTGAGGCTTGAGGAGTGAAACATGGAAAGCTGGATGAATTCTGTAGTGTGCTGGGAGTTGGAGGTACGTGACCGGGTTGATCTGCCTGATGATGTTGAAGGGGCCAATAAATCTGGGACTGAGCTTCTTGCAGGGCAGGCGCATCCTGATGTCCCAGGTGGACAGCCAGACCTTCTGACCGGGTTGGAAAAAGGGAGTTTCAGAGCGTCGAAGGTCGGCTGTCATTCTGTGTACTGCCTGCTGCAGTTGATGGTGTGCTGCGTCCCATATCAACAGAATCCAGTGCAATATCCAATGGAAAAATAATGTCCTGCAGGAGCAGCAGCAACTCTGTGATCCTGCAGCAACAGGAATCATAATGATCACATCATCAGTATCATACTAGAACACAAGCTTACCTGTCCTAGAGCAGCTAAAATGAGAAAGGTTCAATGATCAGCAGCATCTTGATTTTAATAAAAATCCCCCCCTATGATCTAGTGATGAACAGAGACAAGCACAATGGGGTTTAACAAATACAAAACATATCACTGCAATAAGAATGTACATACCTTTGCACATCATGTGCTGACCAACACAAAACAGTTTCATATAATTGTTTTTCCTTTTACTTTAAAAGGAACACGCCAACTTTTTTGGACTTTAGCTTATTCACCGTATTCCCCTGAGTTAGATAAGTCCATACATACCTTTTTCATCTCGGTGCGTGCCGTAACTCTGACGCACCCACCACTAGCCTAGCTGAAGACTGGAGGTAAATGGCTCCAGCTAGCATACTGCTCCCAATAAGTGACAAAATAACACCAACATTTTCCTATTTACATGTTGTGATTTGTATAGTCACAGCGTGTACAAATAACAAGGTCACATGAGACACAGCCATCTTCCAACCATATACATACTAGGAACTATATTCTCAGAAGGCAAAGCACTGCTACTTGGGCGGAGTGATTTGCTCGCAGCACCTGAGAAGACCCGTGGTGAGCAGAGAGTTCGTAAATAGAGTAAATCACTCCGCAGAAGTAGCAGTGCTTCGTGCAAATCCATGTATTGTTTTATGTGAATGATTAGGCAGGATGATTTTCAGGTCATTTTGAAGTAAAAACTCTAGGTGACAACGTCCATTAGTCAAAAGTCTTGTGGACACATTTAGTATGCGTTTTGTGGCCTTATTTCAGATTTTCTCAACCATGCATAAACATTCTTTCAAAAATACAAACATGTGCATACATGTTGCTCACATATTATGGTAGCCCTGTTTGTGCTGAATAGAGTGTAATGACACCTTTGCCATTCATAGGTTATAAGCAACTGAAAAAAGCATAAATGTCAGGGCATGTAAAAACATCTCAAGGATCCCAAAAAACCCTTAGACCCCAGAGGATTAACTACAAACTTACCTGAGAATACTGTTGTCTCTTGTTGTCAAATTCGGTTTTCTTTTTGTTATTTACCAGGAGTTTAGCTAGAACAACGACAGAAGATCAAGTCAGTCGCTCACAGCCAGATGACTATTCAGACTAAGAGATTGGGTTTGTATATCGCAAACCTCATCTTGCAAGCGCATTTCAAGTGTTTAGCTTATGGCTAGTTCACACTACAGGGTTTTAAGCCCAATTTTCAAGTTAAGGAGCTCACCGACCGGTAGGGCTGTAATCGCGCGCAAATCTGCAGGTGATCCGCGCTCGCCAATCTTTAAGTGTGAAATACTTAACGACGCATCAAAAACGCTCGCTGACACATCGCCGACGTCAGACAAATATCTAGCATGCCTAGCATATCTGGAGCTGTCGGCCGACTCGATAGCCTGTGGTGTCACGTGTCGCGACGAGCATCAGCCAATGATCAGCTTGTTATGACATAACAAAAGCCTTTTGTATTTGTAACCATCGTTGCCAAACCACAACAGGCAGCTGCTTTTCATTATAATGTTTTACTCACCTCCAATAATGCCTAGTTCACACTACACAACTTTAAACGTCGGCAGATCGCTGTGCTGTTTAGACTACATGACTTGCTATGGGGTCTTGAAGTCATTGTGGTGTTCACACTATGTGACACTACGTAAATGATCTGTGTAACCCCCTGTTGCAGATCATTAAGGGGGAGGACTAAACAACTCTACAAACAGCATTACCAGCTTCACTTATTACTAACCAGACTGACTTTATTTCTGTCAGACATCTACAAAAGGTTTATATTATACATAATTATTTTATTTATAATTAACAGGGATTTAACTCTAATGTGTTTCATTTCAAGCCACCATAACAGTGATTAGTGTTTCCATTAGTTGGGCTCTTAACTCTTAATATATCTTTTGTCTTTTTTGGCCCAACTAATGGAAACGCTAATCACTGTTATGGTGACTTCAAATGAAACACAGAGTTAAACCTCTGTTAATTCTCAATAAAACCTTTTGTAGATGTCTGACAGAAATAAAGTCAGTCTGGTTAGTAATAAGTGAAGCTGGTAATGCTGTTTGTGGAGTTGTTTAATCCTCCTCTGCTGAGATCTTCACAGATTTAACGTCTTCTTTTCTCTTCAATTGATTTCATCTGAGGCTGTGGCTGAAATTACTCCATATTTAATATACACAGATTTTTTGGCTCAGATAAGGTCCAGTTCTGGTTTATTTCTTTGCTCTTGGCTGACATGTGGCATTGCTATGCAGAGGTCTTAAGTCCAGGTTCAAAAAGTAAAAGTCCACCTCAGTATTTTGTTCCAATCACCTGGACTTGCTAATTCAGACAGGAGAGAGAACTAATTAGTGAAATGAGCTGACTGAGTTCATGGGTGGAATAAACATATGGCAGGACTTTTACTCATTGGCCCCTGGATTTCCCACCTCTGTTTAAAGTAGGATATTTTACATAAATTTTACGGTTTTTGTATGGCAGCCGTTGCTGACAGTCATTTGACTGTTTTTTTTTTTATGGGATTTTTTTACAGTGAAGGTGTTTGATCGTAATAATTCAGGAAAATAGCTGTAAAATAACTGTTTTTCTGTAAAACATTTAAGGAAAATTTCTGTAAAAGTTTTTTGCACTTCATTTAAATAAGGATATTTTACTTTATTTTTACGGTTTTTGTTTGGCAGCCGTAGCTGACAGTCATTGACTGTTTTTTAAAGATTAAATTTTTTACAGTGTAAAGCCAACATTCACAGAAATTCTTCTAAATTAGCATAACAAAACATTAATCACTACTAAATCTCACACTTAACATTAATCTTACACAAAAAACCCCCCAAAAAACACACATTATATTACACTTAATTTTAGCATTTACTCTCCCTTTCGAGTGCCATCGGCAAAGCATGCTGGGAAATAGACATCCCAGCCGTTTCAGTTAAACTTAAGTTTGTCTAAATTAAAATAAATAATTTCATAAAACTCAAAACAATGAAACAGTTCAGTTTACTTAAAATATATCAGTTATGTGAACTTGAAAGAAAAGGAAAGTGCTAAATACTTATAAAAGTTAATCTGGCTGAACTAATTAGTTTAATTTAAGTTTGTCCTACTCAAACCAATTAATTATTTTGAGCGTTAGGGTTTACAGTGTGTCATTTTGGGGGAAAAGTGAAAAAAACCTGCATTCTGGCCTCTGTATAAGACAAAACTGCAGCCATGATTGCATTTAAATTAATATGATATTCATAAAGGACAGATATGGTTCCCTTTCTGTCAGTCACGTTCAATGTTATGTCGAATGATGACATATAGGGTCTAACTTGGGAGCTCCAATCACATCTGAGTAGAAAGACGGCCAATGAAATGGGTTAGTGAGATTTGCATGCCGAGCCACTCCCCCGGACATACGGGTTTATAAGCAGGCTGGCAGCTCACTCATTCAGATTTTTGCTTTGGAGCTAAGTGGCCATTTTATGAACTATCGTTCTTCCAATTCACCTCTAAAAGACGTAAGCCCTCTTGCTGGTGATACTCTGGCACATTCAGAGGTGTTTCACTAACGTATTTCCACAGATAAGTGCAGTGATTCCCCTCTGAGTGCTTCAACAATAAAAAATGGACAATGAGCATCTTTTCAAAGAAAAGGAGGACAGCAGAAGGGAAATGCTGTCTCCAAAAAGAGGTTGGTTTACTGGAAAGTGGATGCCATCGTCTTGGCGTACCAGTCCCAAAGGCAAGCCATACCCCCTCTGAGTGTGGGCTCACTCCACTGTGTTGCCTCCTCCTGGGTGTTTGCGCGCAGCACCTCTCTCATGGACATCTGCAGACCAACAGGCTGGGCAAGAAATAACACCTTTGCGAGGTTCTACAATCTCCAGGTTGAGACGGTTTCTTTCCATGTTTTGTGTATAAACAGGTAAAGAGTGGTAAGACTGGCTTGGTGTCTTGCTTGCAGCGCCATTCCCCTTTAAGTGGGACACAAGCGCTTTCTAAGCTCTCAAGATAAGTTCCCCAGCTGGCGAAACCTGGATTGAATTGTCTCCCAGCATCCGTCAGCAGTTAGACATGGCGGAGACGTCCGATGCCAGGCCCAGTACTCGAGATGCATGCCCAGTCAAGTCAGTCCTCCGGTAATCCCAGGTGTTTTCTTCAACAGTACGGTCTCCCCGTCAGTAAACCAGTGTCTTTCCCTTGGCAGATTCTGTTCTGCTCTGTCTCTGCAGCTGTAGTAGTTCCATCCTTTACTAGGCAGGACCTACCCGAGAGACCTTTCCATATGTACCATTGCCCCACATGCAGGGATGTAGTGGAGGCTAAACGCACGTAAACGCCGTTTACGCACCTCCCAAAATTCGGAAATAGCGTTTACCCACCTCCAAAGTGCGTTTATCCACCTCTAAATTGCATTTATCCACCTCTAAATTTCACGTTATTTGAGCGGACTTTGCTTTTCCAGTGAGTGATCGCCGATCGGTACATGATTCGAGCATTTGGGCCGTTAACGACAGAGCAGAACGCGCAGCGCAGCGCAAACACAGAGCGGAACATTGAGCAGAGAGCGCAGCGCGCCGACACACACACACACACACACACACACACTCACACACACACACACACGGAACAAAGAGAACGGCGCACACACGGAGCGGAAAAGACACGCTCGTCAAATTACTAAACAAGCTGCGCGAGAATGAAACCTGATTGCCGAACACGGAGGGGCGGGACGGCATATTTTCGGCCTTTTCAATTGCAGCTGCACAATTTTTTTTTTCATTACAGGCAGCTGGTTTAATGTAGGGACTAGGGAGCATGTCGAAACCCAACTGTACAAGAGATTCAGAGGGAATCAAGCCTGCACCAGGTTAAAGACTTTTCCCTCTACAGAGAAACACTGATCCACATTTTTCTGACATATTATAGACCAAACAACTAATCGATTAATCAAGAAGATATTCAACAGATTAATCGACTATGAAAATAATCCCAAATCTCTAATCATTATGTACAAGTGCATTGCATTGGAAGCCCTGGATATAAGCCTCCCTTCTCTATCTCTCTTAAATATTTTTGTTCTCTCTGTTTTGTCATTTAGTAAACTTGATAGATTTCAACCATATTATTCCTTCTTGAGTTCTTTAACAAGAACTTAGATTAATGTATGAGTATGAATTGAATAGTGATTGTGTGACCTATGATGAGGGAACAACCAGTGATACCCTTAGTGCCATCAAATGATAGCCTATAGCGATGTCATCAGGATAAACATATACACCGGTAGGGAGTGGCCCACCGTACCGGGTGACCACGTCGTGGTCCACCAGAATTTATAGTTTACCCACCTCTTTTTTTACCACTACACCTCTGCCCACATGCCAGTCCATTCGTATATCCACATGTTTCCCCCTACATGTAGGAAGTAGCCTCAGTACCATCCCTTTCTATTTGGATGAGGTACGCTTCCCCAGCTTTAACAAACTACACTGTAAAAAAGAATACATTGATTTTATTGATATCTAATTAATAAAAATGAGGCAACAGATTACAAGCAATATTATTAATTAAATTTAACAAATTAGAATTGAGTAATAATTAATCAAATGAATTCCTTTAAAGGTAACCATTTAAAATGAGTAAAATTTACAAAATATATTTTATTGCCAACATTGAAGACACCTGGTGTTAACAAGCAGAATCACCTCTGAACATAAGCTCATTATTTATTCATGCAGCAATGCATGATAGGAGCCATGAATGAGTTTTGATTGGTGGAACCCAGAATGCACTGCAACATGCTTTATAAATGTCACCATTGTTGAGATTCACAGGCTGATTATTGATGTCTGTGTGTCTCCTTTTTATGTAAGAGAAACTTTTTAGAAATTATTTGCCTTACATTGTAAAAGTTAAAAAATGTTATGCCGTACAAGGCCAGTGCTGCTATAATTAATATAGTTCACCTAACTCATAAATTGGACTCTATGAGTTCAGTGATTCAGGTCAAATGATTGTGAAATGATGATTATGTTAAAACACAACCAACACCATCAGATCACCTTTTCTCTTTGTTCATCTGGCTGTTATAACTCATGTACAGCAGCCAAACAAAACTTAAAGTTAATAATTTAAGGTCAAGAGCCCAACTAAAACACACACTGATCTCCACAATGGTGACTTTAATTATGGTTTTCTCCTTCAGTGATTCTGCTTGTTAACACCAGGTGTCTTCGATGTTGGCAATAAAATATATTTTGTAAATTTTACTCATTTTAAATGGTTACCTTTAAAGGAATTAATTTGATTAATTATTACTCAATTCTAATTTGTTAAATTTAATTACTTTTACAATTAATTACTAATTGAAATAGCCCGAGTAAAGATTACAAGCACTTTCTGTGTGGAAAAAGTTGCCTAGCTTTTTTTAAGTAAATGTCACTCCACATTTTTTTCAGTGTGGTCATGGCTGAAAAAAAATGGGAATGGAGAACCGAAGCACACTTCCGAACAGCAGCTACGACTGTCTCCATGGTAAGCCCTGTCTCTTCCACCCCGTAGGCATAGAGGACTAAAATTGTGGGCTTACATGGGGAGCTGGGTAGGTTATGATTTAGAGACAGCAGTTGCCAAAAGGGCATGCTACAGCTTCCTAGCATCTGCATCTCCAACACTCATAACACAGTTTAGTGGTTGTGGCGCATTCAATAGGGACCCCATATGTTGTCATTCAACATAACGTCTCGGTTACTAATGCAACCCTCATTCGCTGATGGAAGGAATGGAGACATTGTCTGCCACAACCTTGAACCAGCCCGCTGAATGGCCAGGACCATATCTCTGCTCCTCAGCATAAAACTGAATGACTGAGTGGTGGTTTTTCTACTACACAGAGGTGACCCCGTATGTCAACATTCAATATAACAAGGGTTTTGTCAGTAACCGGAACGTTCCTTCATCAGTGGTCAGTATGGGAAAATGGCCTTTAAAAATATTGATTGATTGTACAAATGTTCCTACCTTTAATTACTTTAATTAGACACAGCAGAAGCATTAACTGTTAGCATGTTATCATTGCTTTATCAGCTCCTGTATATTGTACAATTGTTGTCCAGCTGTGTCTGAGAAGAACTATAGCACAGATGCACATATAAACCAATTTTTATCTCAATATTAAATTTGTATCTTTTTATCTGCATTCACCTCAAAATGCTCAAAAGCAGGGCAATTAGAGAAAATGTTTAATATGTACATTAAAACAGACAGAATCACAGTTCATCTTATAACACAGAACAAGATATCTTTTATGGACCAACAACAGTAAATATTATTGTGAATTATTGATCATAAAAGTAAAAATAAAATACTTTTGGTGGACTATAATTTACTGACCTGAAAAAAACAATACGGTATAAACATAAATTTGTATATCAATACTTGAAGAGTCAATCCATCTTCTAATCATGTCTGTGAACATAAAAAAATAAAAGAATAAATAAAAATACCACATACATAACTCTATAGTCGTAATGACATATTAAAACTATTTCAAATGTCCATATAATGCACAATTTGTGACCCTGGACCATAAAACCAGTCACATGGGTCATTTTTTTGAAATTGAGATTTCTACAACATCTGAAAGCTGAATAAATAAGCTTTCCATTGATGTGTGGTTTGTTAGGATGGGACAATATTTGGTTGAGATACAACTATTTGAAAATCTGAAATTTGAAAAAAAACTCACAAAAATAAATGTTTTATATACGGTAGGAAATTTACAAAATATCTTAATGGAACATGATCTTTACATGATCTTTATCCTCATGATTTTTGGCATAAAAGAAAAATCGATAATTTTAACCCATACAATGTATTGTTGGCTATTGCCACAAATTTACCTGTGCTACTTGTGACTGGTTTTGTGATCCAGGGTCACATTTATGTTCACCACATTTGAATAATTACTGATTAATTTAAAAGTTTCAGTCCATAGTTATTCCTCTTTGTCGCCATCTCTGTTCACCGCGCTGGTGTGGACACTGGCATTCGCAATCACAGATTCTACTTTTTGGAAGTATGACCAACATAAGAATTTTCACCGGAAAATGTCTTCAGGACAGGTAAGTAACATCCATGCGTTTTACAATGGGTGAATCTCCAGTTGTCACTGGTGATTGTTGTTTGAACCTTTCTGGATCCACCATCAAATTGATAATTTATATCAAGTGCTGTGAGAAAAGGCTATAAATCTCCACCTCCAACATCCTCACACGCAAAATAGCCGAGACACCTTTATGTGTACAGATGTGATGTAATGATGCAAAGACGCGGAAATCCACCAGTACCACTGGAATTAAAAAAATTATTACAAGCTTACCATTTTGAATCGAGCTAAGGCATGCAGATAGTTTTGAACACTGGCTGGTTTTGCACTTGCTCAAAAATTTATTTTGGATCATTTTTAACGCAAAAAAAGTTACGGACTGCAGCTTTAACAAAGGTTCCGTTTTTTTTTTTTACATTTTATTGTAACAAAATTATCCACAGAATAAACCTGGAAAGTCTTTTAAAAATGGCGCAGCCCAAAACAGCATCAGAGGCCTCGTAAAGTAAAGAGTACAACAGGAGACCGTCTCACGTAGAGGTCCTGAAACACAATCAAAGTTTAATGAATTTACAAATATCTGGAGGAAAGAAAAATGATTTTTAACTCTCTGATCTTGAGTCACTGCTACATTATTAAAACATAACACTGAAAAACATTTTCAGTTATCTGGGTAATAAAGCTGATGTTAAAATCAAACATTGTGCTTTTTTCATATTGGTGTCATCTGCTCTACTGAAATACTCACCTTCAGCAAAACCCCAGATGATGAAAGCAAAAAACAAAATCATATTTGGACAAAACATCAGCAAAACCTGAAGACGCAAAACTAGAAAAAAACAACAACAAAAAAAACACCATCAGTAAGGAATGAAACAAATCAAATTGGAAACATAAAAATGTTTTGAACATCTATAGACATGAAAGACCTTCATAATGTGACCTGCAGTAGATATGAAGCAGAGTAGAAATGCAGATCCAAATGCAAAAATACAGAAAATCAACACCATTATGTGTGAGAAAGAAAAACCTTTGGGAAAAAAAAACACAGACATTTTCTTTTATTTTCTCATGAAATGAATGGTTATGATTCCTGGGATGTTTAGGGCTGGTCCCGTCCTTGCCAATGTGTTTATATTCAAATGTCTCAGATTTAATTGTATTTCTGTTACTCACCCAGTTGCTCCAGTACTACAGTTGCATTGGCTGAAAGTACTCCAGCAAACACTTGACACATGTAAACTCCTTTGTCCTCAGTTCTGACACTCTTCAGTCTGAGAGAGAAGTTTCCTTTGGGGATTTCATCAGTGAAGAACTCAACTCTGTCTCTGTATCGCTCATCTGATGAACCTGGTAAAGCCTCATTGTTTTCATAGAGCAGAACCAGAATCTCTAAATCTTCAACTGTTTTCTGCCATGAAACCTCTTCAATGTGTTCAGGTTTGATGTGAGAGTCTACAGAGCAGTTCAGAGTGACGTCCTCACCCACAGACGCTGATATGGACTCATCTGATCCTGATACAACCAAACGCTCTGAAAGAACAGTGTATCACGTAATGAAGTTTTAAATTCTGTTCAGTTATAAAATTTCTATACATACATTTTAGTTCAGACTTACCAACGTCTTTTATTTGAACCTCAGTCTCTCCAGAATCCCGTTGACTGTAAACTTTACATGTGTATTGACCCTCGTCTTCTGTTCTCAGATTGTCCAGACGGAGGGAGAAGTTTCCATGTTGAATCTGATCAGTAAAGAAATGAGCTCTATCATGATAATCCTGCTGCTGGACCTCTGATCGACTCTCACCATCTTGATACAGATGAACCAGAGTCTCTGAGTCTGTTCTTCTCCATTCCACCTCCAGATCTTTCACTGGTAAAGGTTCATCAACATAACAGGGCAAAACCACTGAAGATCCCAGAGGAGCAACCAGAGGACCAGAGGGACTGTGCACATTAAACCCTGAAAATCCCACATTACTTTGCATATGTAAAACAAAAATCAATGATTCATAAACATATTACATTACACTTATCCTGTAAACAATAATAATGTCAAATCTGATCCAAGTACAAGCAAACAAAACTTGTTTGTGAATTAATGAATTTGTTCAATTAAAATCATTAAATAAACTGACACTGCTGTTAGTACATTTACATAAACTGTATTTAATAATTTAATCAACAGAAAAGCAAACCATACCGTCACACATCCTCAGGACTTCAGCTATTAAAATAAACATGAGCAGGTTCATAAGCATATTCACATGAAAATATGACAATCTTCTCTCTGTATTATCAATGCGCAGTTGTAAACAAGTTGAAGTAAACATTTTCACATGTACGTTCTGCTTTTATAAGGAAGCAAATGCTTCTTCAACAGATCCAGATCAACCAGTTCTAATCAAAGCAGTTTTTTTCCTCATTCTTTTTTCACTTGCATGATGCCTAGGCCCTTTGGTCTGACTGATTTAGCTGAGAATAAATGCTGATTATTTTGAGCTTATTTTGAGCTTTGCATTGATTTTGTTTATCACTCTAATAGAGAGATCCTCAAATGTGCCATTCATACCAGTACCAATTCTAGCAACATCAGGTAAATCTGTGAATTTTTAGTATGTAATATTGCTCTTCATGAAAAATGTCTGCAATGCAACAAAGCACAAAGTCACTCCAAAGCAAATGTTTCTCTGTTATCTCTGCGCACTGTCTCTGAACAGTCTTGAGTATTCTTCCGGGGAAAAAAAGTCACGATATTCCTCACAGACTGGGAACAGGGGTGCTGCAACAAAGTCAAATATTGTCAAAATCTCTTTGCAAAAAGATTCATGACACATATTACATTACACTTATCCAGTAAACAATAATAATGTCAAATCTGATGCAAGTACAAACAAAAACTTGTTTGTGAATTAATTTTTTCAATTAAAATCATTTCATAAACTGACACTGTTGTTAGTATATTTACATAAACTGTATTTAATAATTTAATCAACAGAAAAGCAAACCATACCGTCACACATCCTCAGGCTATTAAAATAAACATAAACAGGTTCATGAGCATAATCACATGAAAATATGACAATCTTCTCTCTGTGAATGCGCAGTTGTAAACAAGTTGAAGTAAAAATTTTCACATTTACGTTCTGCTTTTATCAGGAAGCAAACACTTCTTCAACAGATCCAGATCAACCAGTTCTAATCAAAGCAGTTTTTTTTTTCTCATTCTTTTTCCCTTGCATGATGCCTAGGCCCTTTGGCGCCATAGTTGGCTTTGGGAAACGTTTTACTGATAAACTGGGAATAGAGGTGGTGCAACAAAGTCAAATATGTCAAATATGTGTTTTTGGACATTCAAGCATGAAAACCTATTCTGGTAGACCCCTAAAATGAAATCAAGTCTTTGAAAAGACTTCCCCTTTAACACTCATTTTGTATTTTTTACTGAATGTGATAAAACAGCACATGAGTGACTTATAGACCAACAGAGTAATAATGTTTTGGTTTGTTGAGTATATAAAGCATAATTTGTTCACTATGCAGTGGAGCACATGCTAAAATGACACATTTAAACTGAAGGCTAAAGATATTAACAGAATAAAGTACCTGAAAACCGTACTTGAATAAAACTAGACATACCTTACAGCAAAAATAACTCCATTACAAGTTATATGTCACCAGTTGTAATTACACTTCAGTAAAAATCTTAGAGAATCTGATTTTAACAGTCCTTAAGTGTTTTACTCATACTGAATGAAGGATCAAAGATGTACTATAGTCCTTAACACCTAAGAGACATGCCAGTGAAAAACAAGTAACAGAAGATTTGTGAGGAGAGCAATCAAGTTTATTTTCTAAAATCAAAATAAAATGGAACATATTTAAAAATGCAGTCAAGTAGAGACTAAAAGTAGCTAACATCTTTGATAGTCAAAGTAGCCAAAGTAAGTACATTTCCTCAAATACTTTACACCACTGGATATTAAAATATCCATTTTATATCTGTATTAAAGGAAATAATTTCTAAATTTGGAAAAATGGAGCATAGCTGTAAGAAAACGTGTGGAAAGAGCACGACTGAATCATCAAATGCAAGTTGCTCTTTATTGTAACTGAAACTAAGCAAAATAATGCTTTGCGAAAAAACAAAGTGAAGATGAACAAACGACAACCAAGAACAACAATGTAATATTCAGCTCAAAAGAGTATCTACAAGCAAGAGTTTGTTGTTAGTCGCCAGCAACAGCACAGCAGATCCAGACAAACAATGAAACTCAAAACTGTCCTATTCCTAGAGTTAACATTACAACAAAAGCATATCTTGGTTCTGTGAAAAATAGCAAAACCAATGCTACTCACATGTGGAGTAGAAACAACGTAACAACAGCGTCCATTTTCAGGCCTTCCAGCTTCAGTCTCTCAGTGCTGGAAAGCTTTTCTAATAATAATGAGGCTCCTAAAGCTCTTGCATGATCATAACCCTTCTTTTCCCAGTGGTTTTTCTATGACATTTTATCTTTTGTAATGTCTCTCAGCCATCTCTAGCTTTAAATTTTCTCGTCTTTCTTCAAATCTCCCTCTTTCTCACTCTCCCTCTCGTCCCCCATCATGAGTGGACATGCCCCCTATAGCTGATTGGCTACAAGTGTGTTGTGCTGCTCGATCCGATCCACTTTCAGCAGCTTTTCTGCTGCTTACTGTACCTTTAAGTTGCCTTACTGCAGAGTGAGAATGGCGAAGATGAGTTTTTAGACTTGTGTTCCATTTAAATCTCTTCTCACACAGATGACATGCGTAAGACATTTCTTCAGTGTGATTTCTCATGTGACTATTAAATCCTTGTTTAAAGGTGAAACTCTTTCCACATTGGGAGCAGGTGAAAGGCTTTTTTCCAACATGAATTCTCATGTGAGTTTCAAGGCTTTCTCTACGTGTGAAAGACTTTCCACACTGAGAACAGGTGAAAGGCTTTTCTGAAGTGTGAGTTGCCAAATGAACATTAAGGTGTGTTTTATATGTAAAACTCTTTGCACAGTGAGAGCAGACAAAAGGCTTTATTCCAGTATGAATTCTCATGTGATTCTTGAGGTTTTCTTTACGTGTGAAAGAGTTTCCACATTGAGAGCAGGTGAAAGGCTTTATTCCAGAATGAATTTTCATGTGACTCTTGAGGTTTCCTTTACGTGCAAAAGTGTTTCCACATTGAGAGCAGGTGAAAGGCTTTTCTGAAGTGTGAGTTACCAAATGATCCTTAAGGTGTGATTTCTTTGTAAAACTCGTTTCACACACATAACAGGTGAAAGGTTTTATTCCCGCATGAATTAACATGTGATTCTTAAGGCTTGTTTTACGTGTGAAAGAGTTTCCACACTGAGAGCAGGTGAAAGGTCTTTCGACTTCTGTCATTTGAATACTGATTTGTGTGCAACTTTTTTCGGGTTTGAAGCAACTCAATGATTTTTCTCCAGCGGTGACGTCATGAGTTTTCTGATGTTGATGTTTCTCCTCCACTTCATTCAGATCTTGTATTTCCTCTTTCACTTTCATCAAGCCTAAAATGAAAATGATGAAAATCAATTGGGACAATTGGAAAATAAAAGAATTAGCATGACAATATGTAGGGCCAACTAAAAACTTAATACTTTGTGTTTTTTAAAAGTTTCATGCAAAGAAACACTACACAACTTTAAACTGAACACACAATACGCATGCACATACACAGTACCCATGGTATTAGTTCTGATCTATCGGCCACCACATTTAATCAAAGACTTCATAGTGGAGTTCTCGGAATTTGTATTGATATGAATGCATCCTGATTTTAGGTGACTTAAATGTGCATATATGTTGCCCTTCTAAGCGGCTAACCTCTGAGTTTTTAAACATCATTGACTCTTTTAACCTTCGGCAGTGGGTTCATTATCCCACACATATTCATGGACACATGGATCAAATTCTGTCACATGGGTTATCTGTAACTGAAGTTGAAGTTGTTGATTCTGCTATCTCTGATCATTTTCCTATTTTATTTAAAATGTCTCTTCCTCAGCTTTCTATTGCGCCTGTTTCAAACACCACACAAGCCTGTGCATATTTACCTCATTTTGAAGTAGATTTTATTAAGTTCTATAATGAGGTTAATCCTCTTCTATTTTTAGAATTCCCACTACTTGACCTTGATGTGGAGCATTATTGTTCCCTTTTAAATACTGTTTGGGAAGATATTTTAAGTCTTACTGCTCCCTACAAGTCTTTTAAGTCAAAATCTACATTGAAATCGGAGCCATGGGTCGATCATAGTATACACTCCTTGAGACAGTTGTGCAGGAAAGCAGAAAGAAAGTGGAAAAAAGACAATTACATGTCTCGTACGAGATCTTAAAGGACTGCCTATTGTTATATCAGAATGTGGTTAAGAAAGCTAAGGCTTCCTATTTTTCTAAACTGATTGAGAAACATCACAACACCCCAAAAGCACTTTTTTTCTGTCATTAACTCGTTTTAAATCCCCCTATAAACTCTCTTCGCTGCCCGTCTTTGGCACTCTGAGAGGATTTTGTTAGCTTTGAGAGTCAAATTTCAAGTCTCCCATCAGGAAATACCGACAGAGATTCTACAGAGTTCTACTACCCAATGGACCTCTTTCAATCCTGTCTCTCTACATTCTGTAAAGGAAGAAATGTTTAAACTTAAACCTTCCTTTTGTAGTTTTGTCAAAGTACCATTACTTCGGTACCAAGTCGGTACTGAAATTTTGAAAATGTGACAATACCAGCATTTCTGTAGTACCGGTAGTACCAAGGTCCAGGTACATTCGGTGAACTAACCACTAATAGGCGCTCCTTTCAATCGCTTCCGTGTTAACCTAAGCACAGGGCTTTAGACTAACTAACCGCAAAAATACTTTTTAAATATGAATCCTGGATGTTCTACGTGTCTCCGTGTGAATGAATGGTGCAGACTCGTGGTTTCATTTACCACACACACACATAAAACACACACTGAAGTACTCGTGACGCTCGCTGTGTTTTCAGCCTCACTGTATGAGGACATGAACGCATAAACTTCATCTCTAGAGCCGCTCTGAGAGAGTCAGTCCATCAGCATTTTACCATTTCATTTGACAACCCGTCAAAATAAAAGTTTGGTTTAACTTGAAGAAATTAACAGAAAAATATTAGGCTTCTTGTACAGGAGATTTAACTACATCTCAATGTAATAATACTAACATTAATAATAATAATAATAATAATAATTATTATTATTATTGTTATTATTATTATTATTATTATGTGTGCGTAGAGTTGCTTTTTGTTTCACTTGATCTTTTTATAAATGTTTACTTTTTAACAGCATGTAGCCTTCAAATGTTTATATGTATTATTTACTTATAATGATTACATCATAAATAATAAACTCATTGATTTTTTTTTTTTTTTTTTCAAATAGTTAAATAAAATAGTTCAATAGTTCTGATGTGGTACCGAAACTGGTACCGAGAACCGTAACATTTTAATGGTATTGGTACCGACTACTGGAATTTTGGTACCGTGACATCCCTGAACGTATGACACTTTAGATACTCGTTATCTGAGATAATTATTTGATACTGTCAGCCCTGGGTTGGTGTCGTTAATAAATCCTTGCTTGAGGGAGCTATACCCTCCAGTTTGAAAATTGCCTCAATTACGCCCATACTAAAGAAACCGTCACTTGATGCCTTTATTTGATAAAATTTTCATCTTATATCTTATTGTGCCGTTTATTTCCAAGGTATTGAAAAAAATATATATTTTTACAGCTTCAGACCTTCTTAAAATGACAATCATATTTTTGATAAGTTTCAGTCGGGGTTTAAATCTCTGCACAGCACATAAACCGCTCTTATTAGAGTTCTCAATATTTACATGGGTACAGATTCGGAAGATTACGTCATTTTAGTAATGTTAGATTTGTCTTCTGCTTTTGATACTGTTGACCATATGATTCTCGTTTCCCGGCTGGAGTCTTGTGTTGGCCTAGGGGGTGAGGTTTTAAGTTGGTATAGTACTATGGAAGTCAATGGGGTCCATCAACTGTTTGGTTACAGACATTTTTCAAAATATCTTCTTTTGTGTTCAGCAGAAAAAAGAAATTCATACAGGTTTAAAACAACTTGAGGGTGAGTAAATGATGACAGAATTTTCATTTTTGGGTGAACTATCCCTTTAACAAATAGAAGTTTATCTGTAAAAATGGGATGTTTCTCCTCTTCTCTACGAAATGTATCCTGTGGTGTGCCTCAGGGTTCTGTCTTAGCTCCTGTCCAATTCTCCCTCTATCTTCTTCATTCTATTTTTAAAAAACACAATATCTCATTTCAATGTTATGCTGATGACATGCAGATATGCCTTTGTCAAGGAAAAATAAAAGTGCTCTAGACAGTTTGACAGCATGTCTTGAGAAGGTAAAAGCTTGCCTTGCCAAGAATTTCCTATTTTTGAACTCAGACAAAACAGAAGTTATTGTTTTTGATTGTCAAGACATGATTTTGACCTTGGATCTCTAGATCTATTTATCTCTTCCCAAGTTCAGAACTTTGATGTTAGATAGTTCCCTAAAATTTGATAAGCAAATTAGTTCTGTCATTGGATCTAGCTTTTTTTTAATCTACGTTATCTAGCGAAAATCAAATCTTATCTTCCCAAGTGCTCGTTGGAGACTGTGATCCATGCTCTTATTACCTCATGCCTGGACTATTGCAACTCCCTTTATTTTGGTGTACCAAAGTCCCAAACGGCATGCTTACAGGTTGTTCAAAACACTGCGGCGAGATTACTGAAGGAAAAGAGGAAATTTGACCATGCCACCTCTCTTCTGAGATCCTTTCATTGGCTACCGATAAATTCCAGAATTTAATATAAAATTTGAATACTTATGTATAAATATTTAAACGATTTAGCACCTTCTTATCTGTCTGACTTACTCCATTCATATTCTCTCACAAGTCTTAGATCTGAAACAAAACTTCTGCTTCAGATACCTATAACCTGGCTAAAATCAAGGGGAAACTGAGCTTCTGAAGTGGCTGGCCCCACACTGTGGAACAAGCTCCCAATTTATATTTGATCGACTTCCTCTCTGTCTGAGTTCAAGTCATGTCTAAAAACGTATTTATTTTCCCTATGCCCTTTTGAGCATTTAACTGAGGCTTGAATGTTTGTAGAAATTTAAGATGTTGTTGTTGTTTCGACCTTGTTGTATTGCAATACTGAGTTATTCCATTTTATTTTGATTTTAGAAAATAAACGTGATTGCTCTCTTCACAAATCTTCTGTTACTTGTTTTTCACTGGCATGTCTCTTTAGGTGTTGAGGACTACAGTACATCTTTGATCCTTCCTACAAGTAAAACACTTAAGTACTGTTAAAATCAGATACATTAAGAATTTTTACTGAAGTGTTATTACAATTGGTGGCATATAACTTGTAATGGAGTCATTTTTGCTGTAAGGTATGTCTACTTTTATTCAAGTACGGTTTTCAGGTACGTACTTTATTCTGTTAATATCTTTAGCCTTCAGTTTAAATGTGTCATTTTAGCATGTGCTCCACTGCATAGTGAACAAATTATGCTTTATATACAGTACAGACCAAAACATGGTCTATAAGTCACTCATGTTGTTTTATCAAAATCAGGAAAAAATACAAAATGAGTGTTAAAGGGGGAAGTCTTTTCAAAGACTTGATTTCGTTTTGGGGGTCTACCAGAATAGGTTCCCTTTTGAGAACGGTTCACTTGTATTGGGTAGCTATACGCTATGGGAAAACTCCTTTTCTCGAGAATATTGAAGCCTTTATTTTAAAACGCAGTGTAGCTGCACAGCAAGCCCAGTGCAGGCTGTCTAAGTGCGCTGATTGGCTGGGCTGCGGCAACTGCACGAACCTATGGCAAAGCAGCGAGGACGCGCAAACCTATCAGGGCACTTCCCGCCTTGGGCATGGCTGCTGACTATATATGCAGCCCATTCCGCCATAGGAATCAGATTTAATCTCTTTCAGCGAAGGACGCATCTCTTCACTGACTTCTCTGGACAAGAAGCCTCTCTCGCCATTGCAGCGGAACGCAGTGATCAGCAGCAGCAGTTCAGCGACCGGCAGCCTCCTGCTCAGTTTCCTGAACTCGACGTGGTCAACGCTGTTCGCTATATCCCTGCGACCATCCGGCAGAGTGTCCTTTCAAAATAAAAGCCTTTTTCACAAAAAGAGCAAACGGCGTTGTTTCAAATGTAGTGCCTGTGTTTCATGCAGGGTCTCCTTTGTTGTATTGTATTTAGCCTATTAATTTATGTTATTGCTAATAATAATGTGGCTCCTAAAGCTCTTGCACGATCATAACCCTTCTTTTTCCAGTGATTTTTCTATGACATTTTCTCTTTTCTAATGTCTCTCAGCCATCCCTATCTTTAAATGTTCTAGTCTTTCTTCAAATCTCCTTTCTCACTCTCCCTCTCGTCCCCCATCATGAGTGGACATGCCCCCTATAGCCGATAGGCTACAAGTGTGTTGTGCTGCTCGATCCGATCCACTTTCAGCAGCTTTTCTGTTGCGTACTGTACCTTTAAGTTGCCTTACTGCAGAGTGAGAATGGCGAAGATGAGTTTTTAGACTTGTGTTCCATTTAAATCTCTTCTCACACAGATGACATGCGTAAGACATCTCTTCAGTGTGATTTCTCATGTGACTATTAAATCCTTGTTTACTGGTGAAACTCTTGCCACATTGAGAGCAGGTGAAAGGCTTTTTTCCGACATGAATTCTCATGTGAGTTTCAAGGCTTTCTCTACGTGTGAACGTTTTTCCACACTGAGAACAGGTGAAAGGCTTTTCTGAAGTGTGAGTTATCAAATGATCCATAAGTTGTCCTTTCTGTGTAAAACTCTTTCCACACTGAGAGCAGGTGAAAGGCTTTATTCCAGCATGAATTAACATGTGATTTTTAAGGCTTGCTTTACGTGTGAAAGAGTTTCCACACTGAGAGCAGGTGAAAGGCTTTTCTGAAGTGTGAATAACCAAATGATCCTTAAGTTGTCCTTTCTGTGTAAAACTCCTTCCACACTGAGAACAGGTGAAAGGCTTTATTCCAGCATGAATTAACATGTGATTCTTAAGGCTTGCTTTACGTGCGAAAGTGTTTCCACACTGAGAGCAGGAGAAAGGCTTTTCTTCAGTGTGAATTACCAAATGATCATTAAGTTGTCTCTTCTGTGTAAAACTCTTTCCACAGTGAGAGCAGCTGAAAGGCTTTATGCCAGCATGAAGTAACATGTGACTCTCAAGGTATCTTTTACGAGTGAAAGACTTTCCACACTGAGAACAGGTGAAAGGCCTTTTGACTTCGGTCATTTGAATGCTGCTTTGTGAGATGATTTTCAATGATTTTTCTCCAGCGGTGACGTCATGAGCTTTCTGATGCTGATGTTTCTCCTCCACTTCATTCAGATCTTGTATTTCCTCTTTCACTTTTATCAAGCCTAAAAAGAAAATTATGAAAATCAATTGGGGGCCTACTAAAAAAAAAAAAAAATCCTGTGTTTTTGAAAAGTTTCATGCAAAGAAACACTACACAACTTTAGACTGAACACGTAATACGCATGCACATTTACGCAATACTTAATATGCATGCATCACAGTTTTCACAAATGCACGTTTTTGTTGTTTACACAGAGACGCTTAAAATGCCGTTGTCAAAATTTAAAATGACGTTGTCGTGTAAATAAACTGTCAAATGACATTAAAAAAGTATCTGCATTTGTGGCAGGCAGAAGAGAAACAAATTCTATAAAAAGTACTGTATTGTCTCCTATACCCACAAGCGCAATAATCAAATATAACCAACTAAATCAAACATTGCATCTTTTACTGAAGTGAATGCACTTTTGTGTGTGACATGCACTTTTTAAAGTGGATTCACTTTAGAAACAATTGTTATTAAATCTAATTTCTTCAAAAACACCAGATGGTCAACTTGATTTGCAGCGAGTGCTGAGCATTTTGTGGACAATGCTTTCAGCTGAAGAAAACACACGCTCAGCTCTGAACGATGTGCCAGACATGGTCAAGTGTGTCGTTGCACGATTTTTGCCACAAATTGAGAGGGTTTTCATCAGCAGGCTTTCAAAGTTACAACGCAGCCGCACCGCGCCGTATACTGGATAAATATATATATATATTAGGGCTGGGAGTTGATTAAAAAATTTTTTTTAACTAATTAATCGCAAAGTTTTGCGGACTATGCTTTTCCAGTGCGTGATCGGTACATGGAGTGTTTGGGCCGTTAACGACAGAGCAGAACACGCAGCGCAAACACGGAGCAGAACATTGAGCACACACGGAGCAGAACATTGAGCACACACACACACGGAACAGAGAGCACGGCGCACACACGGAGTGGAAAAGACCCGCTCGTGAAGTTACTAAACAAGCTGCGCGAGAATGAAACATGATCAGCGAACACAGAGGCATATGCTCGGCCTTTCCAATAGCAGCCGCAACAGGAAGTCATTAAAACGAGTCAAAAAAAGGTGCTGCGTCAATTGCGTTGCCACCTGTGCAGTAAGTCCATTAGTGAAATTTCCTCACTACTTAATATTCCACCATCAACTGTTATTGGTATTATAACAATGTGGGAGGAATTGGGAACAACAGCAACTCAGCCACGGAGTGGAAGGCCATGTAAAATCACTGAGCAGGGTCAGTGCATGCTGAGGTGCTAAGATTAGCTCAAGAACAGTGTGTAGATCTTCACGGAATGTATTTCCATGGCAGAGCAGCTGCATCTGGCAATCCAACGGACGAGTCTGAGTTTGGCGGTTGCCAGGAGAACGGTACTTGCCTGACTGTATTGTGCCAAGTGTAATGTTTGGTGGAGGGGGGGATTATGTTGTGGGGTTGTTTTTCAGGGGAAACACTTAAACTACTCTAACATACACTTATGCATACAATTTACCAAGGGAAAGAGAGCTGAATACAGAAAAGTGAGAGGTTATAGCATTGTTTAAAATTCAGCAGGTTCAACATTCTTGAGCAAACCATCAGTGTTTAGTTCTAATACACCCTTCTTTAAAAATGGTAGGGATACTTAAGGCCCTTTCACACTGGACGCGATTTTGACGCACGAATAATTCGCGCGATGGTTTTATTTTTCGATCAGCTGTTTGTGTAATGAGTGCTTCCACACCGAACGCGAATGTGCTGCGGCGAAAAAACGACTTTTATTTTATTCGCTTCGATGTCGATTTTTTTTTACTTTTGCGGCGACAGAATAGGCTTCAGCCAATCATATACTACAAGGACAACGATTTGAAAGACAATGTGTGGCGTAGCATTGCCAACCAACACGGTTATCACGACTGTGAGTGTGTTGTGTGATAGTTTTAGTCGTTGTATAGTCCTGTGCTGTGTAGACTAGCAGGCTAAACTACATTTGGGATAGAAAGCTAACACTATTACGTCAAAGATAGAAACAGAGACCGTGTTTACTTTGAACATGTAACAAAATGTAGTGAGACTATGCTGCTTTTAGTATACTATACATTCTTTGTGTGATATCTACAGTTTCTAGTCCAATGATTTTAACTTGTTACACACACACATACACTCACTCGCGCACACACACACACACTTGCTCACTCACTCGCGCGCACACACACACTCGCTCACTTCGTGTGTTACATGTAATGAGTGTAGTGACATTACAAAACGCACTGTGTGAAGACGCAAAAAACTGCACATAACTCCCCTTCAGACTCTGTTCTTTAAGATGGGTTGCATCCAAAACCTTCTTTTCTGTCTTTTAAAGAAAATGAAAGCTCGTCTTCACTGGATGATGATGAAGTGTCCATGTTTTCTCAGCTGTCGGCGCGAAAGTTTTGGAATGTTGAAGCTCTCTGAACGTCACAGACTTCGCAAATTCGCGTCGCGGCTGATGTGAATGGTTTTGACGCGAACTATTCGCACACGAACTATTCGCTTTTTCGTTTCGTTTTTTCGTTACGCATCCGGTGTGAAAGGGCTTTTAATGTATCAAAAAATAAGACTAAGTTTGATACTTGCATGTCTCTGCAAATTTGAAGAAAACTGTTCTGATGCCATTTGTAAAGGCTCCAGTTGATCTTTGCTGATGTTGTCTTGATGAGAGAGGACCAGTTGGAGTCAGAGGATCTTTGGTGAATGGAAAGACAAGGCTGCAGCCTGGCACAAACTTAGGGGTCCTTGGAAGACTTCTAGCTCAGCATCATCTTCATATCAGTATTTCTCAGAAAATGGAAAACTTGTAATCTTGTGATCAGTCATTTTTAAAGTGTGGAGATGAAAAGTAAAAAGATTCTTATATGTGTCATAGAGTTAGCAGGAATTTGCAGAAAGTTGTGACTCTCACTTAATTATTGTTGAGAAGGACAAATAAGCCCTTTTAATCCTATATAGGCCTATTATATTACAACTTTAGGAATGTACATGTAGGCCTGTATAATTTTCCCATCTCATGATTTCCTTTTATAGGGTTTGGCCTACATATTCATTCTCTCTTTTGGATTAATGTTTCAGACTTGCATGGTGTGGTTAACCTAAATCACATGTGTAGCATGTTTGGTCTCTATGAACTTCAATCTTCGTTCCCCATTTGTTAATTTACATTACATTTTGCTAACTATATGACCAACATGACATCATGACTTTGCGTAAACATACACGCCACTTTCAAGTCAAGTGGCGTGTTATCTATACGCATTTTGAGCTATCCGCGTGTATGTCCACGCCGTCATCTTCCGCGTATATGTCTACGCCGTTAAATGTCCGAGTGATTCCGCGTGTATGTCTATGCCGTTAAATGTCAGAGCGAAACGAAGCAAAATGTAAATCTACATCTGGGGAGCGATATTTTTTTACTATAATGGTAGGGGAAGACTCATAAATGGTATTAACCCCAGTGACGGGTAGGTTTAGGGACGGGGTTGGGGTAAGTCATATATATTTATATAGAGAGTAATGTAACGTTAAGTCAACGGCGTTGATAAACACGCTGAAAAGCGATTATGCGTGTTGATAGCACGCCAAAAATGGAAATACGAATTGGCGTGTCATACATACGCCATTTCATGAGATCAGTCTGATATGACACATTTGTATTTATAAGAATCTTTTTACTTTTCATCTTCACACTTTAAAAATGACTGATCACAAGATTACAAGTTTTCCATTTTCTGAGAAATACTGATATGAAGATGATGCTGAGCTAGAAGTATTCTATCCTAGAACAGTCTGTCGGTAGCTGCAGTCATCAAGTCTAGCTAAGGCAGTGTACATTGTAGCTTATATAGATTTTTGTGGGCAGTGGAGACAAAGCACCTGGGTGACGACCTTAAACAAATCATGCAAATGAAGTATCCAGGTATAAGAACCCGCCCTAGACTCTAGAGTGTTACCAATCCTAATCCAATCAGCATAACTATTCAAACACTGAGACAGGGGCTCCAAGAGCCATTAAAGACACAGGGTGAGAGTGTCAGTAATCTGACTCATTTGATTTACAATAAAGAGAACATAACTGGCAGGGATTTCTTGCTGGAAACTTTAAGATAATTAGTCATCTGACTTCATCATCATAACCTTAAATACTTAAGTTTATGATTTACTCTATTACTCTAAGTTACTCTACCTTAATTTTTCATGTTTCATGTTATGATAGTTCATGTTAGTTTTTTCATGTTATGTAAGGACATAAGATCAGCAGATGTTAAACAGATTCTTAAATTTTTATTCCCACAACATCAAGTGCAAGCTACCTTTTTATTGTAACTGAAACTAAGCAAAATAATGCTTTGTGAAAAATAAAGTGAAGATGAACAAACGACAACCAAGAACAAAAAATTTATATTCAGCTCACAAGAGTATCTACAAGCAAGAGTTTGTTGTTAGTCGCCAGCAACAGCACAGCAGATCCAGACAAACAATGAAACTCAAAACTGTCCTGTTCCTAGAGTTAACATTACAACAAAAGCATATCTTGGTTCCGTGTAAAATAGCTAAACCAATGCTACTCACATGTGGAGTAGAAACAACGTAACAACAGCGTCCATTTTCAGGCCTTCCCGCTTCGGTCTCTCAGTGCTGGAAAGCTTTTCTAATAATAATGTGGCTCCTAAAGCTCTTGCATGATCATAACCCTTCTTTTCCCAGTGGTTTTTCTATGACATTTTATCTTTTCTAATGTCTCTCAGTCATCTCTATCTTTAAATTTTCTCGTCTTTCTTCAAATCTCCCTCTTTCTCACTCTCCCTCTCGTCCCCCATCATGACATGCCCCCTATAGCTGATTGGCTACAAGTGTGTTGTGCTGCTCGAGCCGTTCCACTTTCAGCAGCTTTTCTGTTGCTTACTGTACCTTTAAGTTGCCTAACTGCAGAGTGAGAACTGCGAAGATGAGTTTTAGACTCGTATTTCGTTTAAATCTTCTCACACAGATGACATGCGCAAGACATCTCTTCAGTGTGATTTATCGCGAGACTATTAAACTCGTTTACTGGTGAAACTCTTGCCACACTGAGAGCAGGTGAAAGGCTTTTCTGATGCATGAGTTGCCAAATGATCCTTAAAGGTGTGATTTCTGTGTACAACTCTTTCCACATTGAGAGCAGGTGAAAGGATTTATTCCAGTATGAATTCTCATGAGATCCTTGAGGTTTTGTTTACGTGTGAAAGTGTTTCCACACTGAAAGCAGGTGAAAGGCTTTCCTGAAGTGTGAATTAACAAGTGGTTCTTGAGGTGTCCTTTACATCTAAAACTCTTTCCACATTGAGAGCAGGTGAAAGGCTTATTTCAGAATGAATTTTCATATGATTCTTAAGGATTCCTTTACGTGTAAAAGTTTTTCCACACTGAGAGCAGGCGAAAGGCTTTTCTGAAGCGTGAGTTACCAAATGATCCTTAAGGTGTGATTTATATGTAAAACTCTTTCCACAGTAGGAGCAGACGAAAGGTTTTATTCCAGCATGAATTAACATGTGATTCTTAAGGCTTTCTTTACGTGTGAAAGAGTTTCCACACTGAGAGCAGGTGAAAGGCTTTATGCCAGCATGAATTAACATGTGATTCTCAAGGTTTCTTTTACGTGTGAAAGAGTTTCCACACTGAGAGCAGGTGAAAGGCATTATGCCAGCATGAATTAACATGTGATTCTCAAGGTTTCTTTTACGTGTGAAAGAGTTTCCACACTGAGAGCAGGTGAAGGGCTTTCCTGACGTATGAGTTACCAAATGATCATTAAGGTGTGCTTGATATTTAAAACTCATGCCACAGTGAGAACAGGTGAAATGCTTTATTCCAGTGTGAATACTCATGTGATTCTTGAGGTTTTGTTTACGTGTGAAAGTGTTTCCACACTGAGAGCAGGTGAAAGGCTTTCCTGAAGTGTGAATTAACAAGTGGTTCTTGAGGTGTCCTTTACATCTAAAACTCTTTCCACATTGAGAGCAGGTGTAAGGCTTTATTTCAGAATGAATTTTCATATGATTCTTAAGGATTCCTTTACGTGTAAAAGTTTTTCCACACTGAGAGCAGGCGAAAGGCTTTTCTGAAGCGTGAGTTACCAAATGATCCTTAAAGTGTGATTTATATGTAAAACTCTTTCCACACTGGGAGCAGGTGAAAGGCTTTATTCCAGCATGACTTAACATGTGATTATTAAGTCTATCTTTACGTGTGAAAGAGTTTCCACACTGAGAGCAGGAGAAAGGCTTTATGCCAGCATGAATTAACATGTGATTCTCAAGGTTTCTTTTACGTGTGAAAGAGTTTCCACACTGAGAGCAGGTGAAAGGCTTTTCTGAAGTGTGAATTAGCACATGCTTATTCAGTTGTCTTTTCTGCGTAAAAGTCGTTCCACAGTGAGAACAGGTGAAAGGCCCTTTTCCAGCATGAATTAACATGTGATTAACCCTCTGATGGTCCTCGATCATTTCTGACCGAATAATTTTCTGTTTTGAAATTTAAAAAATCACAGCTTCATCGGAAGGTTATGAAACTTGGTGACTTTTCTGGCATTAGGTATGTGAATACAAAAAAAAATTGAGGTCATGATCCGAGCATGCTAAGTGGTCGTAAAAAAAATAGTCACACTCGTGGTCTTCGGTCAAAAATGACCGACCCATAGGAAATGAATGGGAAATTTACAAAAACACAAAAATTCTCTGAATTTTTGTCTGTACAATCTACAAATCGGACACGATTCTAAAAAAAAGTACACCGCAGTAAAGGGGTGACACTCTACAACATCAAGAGTGCAAAAAATTCACACCCACCCACACACACACACATACAAACACACGTTTATACACATACACACCAATAAATTCAGATTACAAAAATCTGTTTTGAATTTTTAAAAATCACAGCTTCATCAGAATGTTACGAAACTTGGTGACTTTTCTGGCATTAGGTATGTGAACACACAAAAAAATTGAGTTCATGATCCGAGCATGCTAAGTGGTCGTAAAAAAATTAGTTATGATTTTGGTCTTCGGTCAAAATTACCCCCATAGGAAATGAATGGGAAATTGACAAAAACACAAAAATTCTCTACAAATCAGCCACGATGCAGAAAAAAAATGCTCAGCAATGAAGGGGTGAAGCTCTAAAACATCAAGAGTGAAAAACATAACATAACTAATAATTATAATTAATATATGTATATATAATTAATATAATAATTATTAAAATTATTAAAATAATAATTAATAAAATGTTATAAACCTTGGCAAAAAGTATTATTTGAGAATTTCTAAAAAAATACATTCAATCCACATCTTAAAAGTAAGTAATTTGGTCCAAAAACAACTAGAATTCACAGACATCTCCATTTAGAGCTATACAGGCATCTAGTGGTAAACCCATGCAATATCATGTTTTATTTAATTTTATGATTAATAAATTGATGAATTTTTTTTTTTTTTTTTTTTTCTGAAAGCCTAGTCTCTATTTTACCCGAAAATACTGCATAGAATTTTTTTTTTTTTTTAGCAAAAAAAAAAAAAAAAAATCATCATTTTCAATGTCAAAAAATGGACTATAAATATTGCATAAATATTAATAAGTTCAATCAAATTGTCTCAAAATTCTAAATTAAAAAGAATAAATATTATAGAACAAAAATAAATTGCATTGGTTTTTACTGGGATGGAGGAAGTTTCATTTTTAGGTGTCCGGTCATTTATGACCGGGAAGGCCCCCAGTGTGACTGCTAAACGAAGACCATCAGAGGGTTAATGAGGCTTCTTTTCTGTTTGAAAGTCTTTTCACACTGAGAGCAGGTGAAAGGCCTTTTGACATCTGTCATTTGAATGCTGCTTTGTGAGCAACTTTTTTCAGGCTTGAAGCAACTACTCAATGATTTTTCTCCAGCGGTTTTCTGATGGTGATGTTTCTCCTCCACTTTATTCAGATCTTGTATTTCCTCTTTCACTTTCATCAAGCCTAAAATGAAAATTATGAAAATCAATTTGGACAAATGGAAAATAAAAGAATTTACATGAAAATAAAGGGCCTAAAAAAAACTGAAAAAAATGTCCTTTTTGTTTTTGAAATGTTTCATGCAAAGAAACAACTCATCTTTAGACTGAAAACGTAATACGCATGCACATTTACGCGATTCCCAAATACTTAATATGCATTCATCACAGTTTTCACAAATTCCCGTTTTTGTTGTTTACACAGAGACGCTTAAAATGCGTTGTCAAACTTTCAAATGACATTGTTGTGTAAAACTGTAAAATCACAAAAAAATATCTGCATTTGTGGCAGGCAGAAGGAAAAAAAAAAAAACTATAAATAGTACTGTATTGTCCCCTATGCTCACAAGAGTGTGCAAGCGAGCGCAATAATCAAATATAACCAACTGAATCAAACATTGCATCTTTCATCGAAATTAAATGACATTCATTTTTTTTTAAAGTGCATTCACTTTTGAAACAATTGTTATTAGATCAAAATATAATTAATTTAAACTTAGTAAATAGGGGGGAGGATAGGGGTCAAAGGACTTAAGGAAAATAAATGTTTTGAGGTGCATTTTGAACATGGGCAGGGATGGGGCAGAGCGGAAGTGGAGGGGTAGACTGTTCCAGTGTGGTGAGTGTGGGAGCATTGGCAGAGAAAGCCCTGTCCCCAAAAGTCTGCAACCTGGTGTGGGGGGTTGTCCAGCAGGTCCTTGTCAAAGTGTAGGGGTTGAGGAGATCGGTGAGGTATTTTGGTGAGAGTCCATGGAGAGATTTGTAAGTGAGCAGAAGGATCTTGTAGGTGATGCGTGACTTGACTGGCAACCAGTGGAGCTATTGGAGGATGGGAGTGATATGCTGCCAGGACTTTGTGTGGGTTAGAACCCAGGCAGCAGAGTTCTGGACATACTGGAGTCTGCTAAGTGCCTTGGTGGGCAGTCCAGACAGGGCACCATTGCATTAATCCAGATGGGAGGTGATGAAGGCATGGATAAGTGTCTAAGCTGCTGAATGTGTGAGTGAAGGCCGGAGTCGTGAGATGTTTCTGAGGTGGTAGAAGGCAGACTTGGTGATGTTGTTGATGTGGGACCAGAAGGAGAGAGTGGAGTCCAGGATGACGCCCAGGTAGCGCACCTCAGGAGATAAGCAAGTGGAACAGCCATCCACAACCAGGGCCAGGTCTCCAACTTTCCTGAGCAGTGGTGCAGGGGCCACCACCATGAGTTCTGTCTTATTACTGTTGAGTTTGAGTAGGTTTGTGGTCATCCATGATTTGAGTTTATGGAGGCAGTTGACAAGTTGTATGGGTGGGAGCTGGGAGGAGGGGTTTGTACTGATATAAAGTTGAATGTCATTGGCATAACAGTGGAAGTTGAGTCCATGTTTACGGATAATATGACCTATGGGTAGTATGTAAACGGTGAACATCAGAGGACCAAGCACAGAGCCCTGGGGCATGCCATGGTTTGCGGGTGCTGGATAAGAGCTGGAGCCATTTAGGGTGATGAATTGTTTCCGGTTTGTGAGGTAGGACCGGAACCAGGACAGTGCTGTGCCCTTGAGGCTGATGAGTTCAGAGAGGCGGTGGAGAAGGATGGTTTGGGAAACTGTATCAAAAACCACAGAAAGGTCAAGGAGGGTGAGGATTGTGATGAGGCCATTGTCAGCAGCAAGCAGGAGATCATTAGTGATTTTGATCAGCCACTGCTCTTTCCAGGATTTTGCCGAGGAAAAGGTAGGTTGGAGATCGGATGATAGTTGTTGGGGTCGTCTGGGTCTGAGCCTGGCTATTTGAAAGTGGGGATGACTGCCGCCATTTTAAAGCTGGATGGTACCACACCAGAGTCAAGAGATGCATTTATGATGTTTTCCATTGGACGGCAGAGGATGGGAAGACAGGCCTTGACCAGGGTGTTGGGCATTGGGTCAAGACTGCTGGCTGAATTCTTGGCTGAGATGACCAGTTTAATTACTTGGTCGGCATCCAGTGGAGTAAAGGTGGATAGGCAGCACTGAGGTGATCGGGCAGCTGAGTGGTGAGAATCCTGTTGGGGCAGGGGGAGAGCCCAGGAGACTGGATCTGCTGGTGGATAGTGTCCACTTTCTGCTGGAAAAAATCCAGAAACCTGGAGCAGAGGTCAGCTGCATCTGAGGGTTTAGCGGCATCAGGAGGGTGAAGACGACGGTTAATGGCGGGGAAGGTGGTTACTGATGAGTGTGGAGTAATACCTTGTTTTTGCCTGAGAAAGGGCTTCTTTGTAGTTTATGACGTGTTCTTTAAATGCTTCACGATGGACAGCGAGTCCGGATCTTCTGCATCGTCTCTCTCAAGGCCTACATCCTATGGTCTTCATCCTGCGGAGCTAAGGGGTGAATCAAGGGGCAGGACGAGAGTAAGATATGTAATGCATGGCGAGAGGGGCTACAAAGTCGAGGCTGAAAGAGAGGTCACAGTTGTAGTGTTCCATCGTGCCATCAACTCTTTGGTAGGGGTGGTGGGTCGCTAGGGAGTAAGATAGCATGGAAGTACACACCCGTTTCATGTTCCTGAACGTGAATTGGCCGTTTGGTGCACTGCTTTGGGAGAGGCACAGAGACCAAGAATAGGATGGCATAGTGGTCAGAGACAGCCAGGTCAGTGCACTGCAGGTGAAAGGGGGTTATGCCAGCACAGCACACCAGATCCAGGGTATGCCCTTTGTCATGTGTGGGGTAAAATTGAAGCAGTCCAGCAGTGATAGAAAATCAAAAGCATGAGAACAACTACTGGAATCCACATGAATGTTAAAATCATCAGCGAAGGCTGCAAGGCTTCTGGATATAGCCATAACCTCGGGGAGTGGCATGTTTATTATTTTTATATATTTTGAAGTAGGCTAAAAATAATAATTGCATAATTATTAAACAGGTAGTTCACCCAAAATAGAAAATTCTATCATTTATTACTCTCCATCATGTCGTTCCAAACCCATAAGACATCTTCGGAACACAAACAAAGAACTTTTTGATGAAATCGAGAGATTTCTTTTCCCTCCATTGACAGCATACACAACTACCACTTTGATGCTTCAAAAAAGGTTCATAAAAAGATCATACAACTAATCCATATGGATTGAGCAGTTTAATCTTTTTAAAAAAATGTTTTCATTGTGCTCCTATATTTCTTTGTGTTCTCCTAAATTTTTTAATTTAGGAGCACATGTACTCCTTGGGAAAAAAGTTAGCGTAGAGCCCTGTGACCACAACATTCTGTTAAATAGACTCACAAATTATGTTGGCATTAGTGGAATTGCATTAACATGGTTTAAATTATACTTATCTGACCGTTATCAGTTTGTAGCAGTAAATGAAGAGATGTCTCATTGATCACAAGTTCAGTATGGCGTACCACAAGGCCCAGTACTAGGACCTTTGCTTTTCACTCTGTACATGCTACCCTTGCCGTTCAACAGAGGCCACAAGATATCAATTCGAGTCGAATCTCGATTTTCTATTCGAATCAATTATATACTGATTTCAATGATTCTATTTTCACTGGCCCCACCACAAAGAAAGTAATAAATGAATAAAAAATTTTAATTTTTTTTTTTACCCATGTATCCTTGTATTGTAATAAATAAGGTTATGACACCCCTAATGCAATTTCACACCAAAGAAATGCAATGGATCAAGCAGTGTGGGAGGCCCCATTTACAACTAAATGTCGACAGGATTAACAAAAACAAAAAATAATCAAGGAACTTTGCTGCCGTACCATGGGTGCAGCAGGCGCAATGATATTACGCAGTGCCTGAAAATAGGCTAACTTCCGTCAACATAACCAACGTGACAACCTGCTTGCACAGGGAGCGTGCCTTGTAACCATGGAGATATTTGTGAGACGATTCAAAAGAAATTTACTTGTGCAGATCCTGAACCGTATCTACACAAACTAAGTGCTGGTCATGTTGGAAGTTACCTAGCTGGGGACTATTTTCAGGTGCTGCGTGTTATCATTGTGCCTGCTGCACCCATGGTACGGCAGCAAAGTTCCTTGATTATTACACAGGAATGCCATATCGGCCTAGAAAATCACAACTTTTAATTTTTTGTCGGTCTTAGTACACAATGTAACTAAAAGAACTAAAGTCCAGTTTTAAATAGGAAAAATATCGAAACTCTTTGGTCATTGTTAATAAGAGAGATGCTAACCGTCTAATCAGATTCAATGATCTATGCTAACCTATGCTAAGAGTGCTACCGCCAGACCCGGAGATCGGCTGAATGGATTCGAAAACGGTAAAACTCAACTGTTTAACCCTAGGTGATTTGGAAAATGAGTCTATACCCAAAAAATTGGAGTGTTCCTTTAACAATAGCCTGGGCCGTGCACAGACCTTTTGAGGGGCATGTGCTGAAACTAAAAAAAGGGCACCCCACCTCCCATTTTCAATAACACAAAATAAAGCTTTAGATTTATTCACGATTAATAACAACCATAATAATAATAATATAGATAATATAGATAAACATGTTTTAAGGGCTTCTTTAAACCTAACAGCAACCTTCTGTGAGCCAGGGATGTTGGTCTCTTATTCACTACACTTTCTCTAAAATAAGCCAGCAATAAAAAAATAAAATAAAAAATAGTGTGAAAAGTAGGCCTACAGTTGCAGTGAAAAGCATTTCTGAAGGATCACGTGACACTGAAGAGTACTGAACTGGAGTAATGATGCTGAAAATGCAGCTTTGATCACAGAAATAAATTACATTTTAAAATATATTAAAATAGAAAACAGTTATTTTAAATTGTAAAAATATTTAACAATATTACTGTTTTTGCTGTATTTTGGATCAAATAAATGAAGCCTTGGAATGAATTAAATCATGAATTACATTGTGCATGATACAATATAAAGATTTCACAGTGATCTTCTGTAATGTTTTTTTTTTTTAAGTCACTACTACAATATTACTGTAGTAAAACCATGTGAGGACGAGCGGAGAGTATAGAATAGGCTATAGATTAAAAAATTAGCTAGATAATACGTGCATATTAACAGCCTTGAATTAACCATAACATGATTAGTCTAAATGTTAATAAATTAAGTGTATCAGCAATCATAAATCAAAGAAGAAATTTCTTAGAAATATATGTTACCTAGGTGACGAGGATCACTCGTAGCTTTGTGTAAGTTCCAGTACGAAACAGCGCGGGGGCGCACATGTTATTTTTCCGATGGTAAAAACAAATTATATGTTGTTGTATTACTTATCATCAGTATATAGTTTTTGACCAGCGAATGTGTGCAAATGTGCATTTTTTGTCCGTCATTAAAACGGCGCCGGCGGTATCACATTACATTTTCATCAACAGGTTACAAACTAGTTTGTTGTAGCTATATGGGCGCTCAGTTTTTCCTGCTGTAAAATAAATTTGGCCAAAATCGCATTTTATAAAAGATGAAATGCTACTGTATGCACAGGCTATTTAAGTGTCAATGTATTATTGGCTATGACTAGATGGCAAATGCTAGCCGTACCTCTCAGTCTCAGGCGACGTCCCACATGTCTCAGTGAGTCTCAGTGAGTTATTGATTTATATATAAAATAAATAAAATACTAGCCTTTATAGACATAGAGTTTAGTAGTAGCCTACTTATTCAAACAACAAGATATTTATTTACCCTTCGCAAAACTTCGTTCAGCTGCTGTCTACTGTGCGGCTGCTGTGGAACTTCAGGATTCAGTGAATATAGAGGGGGCGGAGTTATCAGCATACTGACAGCTTGAGGATCGAATACGATTTACACGAGTTCATTTTAAGAACTTTCATTTGCTAAATATTTGTAAAACAGACAGACAGACGTAAATGGTAACCAATAGCATTGATGTAAAAAAAAAAAACACCACCCAAAAAAGGGCACTTCGGAGTGTAAGGGCAAAAAGGGCATGTGCTCTGCACAGGTTGAGCCCTACCTGTGCACGTGCCTGACAATAGCTGTAGGTTTGGAGTGACCTGGATGGGTGTGAGACTGCCGGCCTGAAATTGTGTCCCAGAGTGGCATTAAATTATTTGTGAATATTTGTAAATATTTCTGGCTTGAAACAGCAGTAAAATTGACAGTGTGCAGTTCAATAAAGCTGAAATAGTTTTAAAAAATGTAAATAAAGACCAATTAGAAATGTTGCCTTGGCAATAAATAAGGATGTTCTTTTCTGGGGGTTTTCTTGACTGAACCAACGTGATCATTAACTGTTAATCGACAAGATTATGTTAAATTAGAATTAAATTTAAATAAATTGGAATAGATAGGCTAAGTGTCTGTGATCCATTAAAAAAAATACCAAAATTAGTTTTACAGGGGTTAGTTTTACATGCAAATATAGCACAATTATTGCTATAATTGTTCTTTCGTTTGTTAATTAGTTAGCCTAATTATTTAATACTCTGCATAGTACTATTTATTCATTTAATTTTCCAGGAAAACGGATAAAAACAGGGCAATAATTAAGAAGAATTAGCAAATATGACTAAAATGTCCAGGTGGACACTGTCAAAATGACAATCAAGAAATGAACTGATGACTTTAACCCTCGGAAGTACACATTGCAGAACATTAAGCAGAATTTAGCAGTCAAAACTGATTCATCGTTGATTCAAACCTTTTTCAACAAGAAAAGGGACAAGCAGAGTGCATGCAGTCTGGACGGTGTAAAAGTTGCAGATGTCTGGTTAGGCTAGTGTGCACATGACCATGGACAGGAGTTGTCCCATATTCGATTTCATTTCAAGTCATTCAACTGTGCTCTCCTCTCAGAGTTATATTCACCATCGAGTCTTCTCCCACCACATGTGTATGTTTTTAGAGTTTCTCACTATCTCACTCTTTGCTGTATTTTTGTTTTACATGGGATTAGTTTTACATGCACAAATATAGCACAATTTTTTTCTTTTGTTTTGTTAATTAGTTAGCCTAGCCTAATTATTTAATATTCGGCATAGGACTATTTATTACCTTTATGACCAGTGCCCTACTGTGTTATGTGAAAGATGACGTTTTAAGTGAATATTGGAAGACAAGTGAAGTGCACAGCTCAGTTTAGGGCTGGGCAATAAAACGATAACGATAATTATCGCTATATAATTTTTCTCGATAAAACAATATCAAGAGTTCGATAAATGTTCGATAATGTTTATGCGTCAAACGAGGAACGAAACTCATTTGAACCGCGCGCCACACGGACCATTTATCCACTCGGCTCAAATTCCAAACCGCAGCGCAGCGCGAGCTCATTAGAGCAGATGCGTTTACTCTGATCGGTCTCGGTCACGAGATTCAGTGAGAAGCGCTTGAATTCAGCCAAGAACACAATGTCTCCGTGATTTAAACCAGTTTAAAGGCAGATGAAACAGCGCTGACAAACAGGAGAAACACTGTGCGCAACAATACAGTCTGAAGGCTTTTCCGTCTACAAATTCCCATCATTTACCATGGATTTACTGTAACGTTAGCCTAGTAATATTAATTGCACCATGAAATGTGGGATATACATATTGAATTGTATTATATTATTAATGTAGACAATGTATTAAATGACTAATGGAATATAATTACAGTATTTAATAATGTATTTAGGCTACTGTTTTTCATACAATACCATAGAAACCATAAAGTTATATTTTGCCATGATAGTGAGGCTACAGGCTATGCCTGGTTTCATCTGTTGTTATCATGATCTAAATGCATGATACTGGATGACCAATGGTTCATTTTAATAAAACTCAAACAGTCAGAATATTACATTTTACCAAATAAAAATGAGCACATGCAGAAACTAAGAAATACATTTTTCTATTAAAGGTGAACTAAGTAACTTTTTTACCTTAACTGAACAGCTTCGGAGTCATTGGAATAGTTATATTACTTATTTCGGGTTGAATGGTGGTCGTTTCGCACCCCCCTGGTGCCCGTGAGCGGAAAATCCGCACTTGCAACTTTGAGCCGGCGGGCCCCTGGTCGCCGCGTCAGGAAGTATCGCGTGATATCAGGTCTCGCGATGTAAACAACTGCTTTACGGCCAAAAGAAATCTGCTAAAATGCTGTCATTATTGCGCTCCCTCACGCTGTTCGAACCTGAATGAAGACGACGTTTTAAAGAATGTCCCATCTACTTTGATGTCGTTGATCTACTAGCCTCTGTTGTCTGAGAATCACCAACGAGTTTTTACAACAGTGTTGTCAAATATCTATTCCGAAGCTGTGGGGGAGCTCTAGAGAGAAACCTGCGAGCAAAAAGCGAGAATACAGCGAAGAAATCCTGAAACTACTGAGTGCTGCTTTAAGATATTTATTTTGTTAAGGAAGAATGACAAATGTTTGAATGTTCTACCTCAGATTTGTGAAATGTTCTCCTGTTTGGTAAGTGTTTGTCCTGATATGTTCTGACAATAAAGAGTAGTTTAAAATCACAATTAACGCTCTGGTTTCTACAACTTTCACTTAGGAGCAAAAAATTGCCTTTAAACTTGAAAGAAATGAAGATTTGACATTTATCGTGATAATTATCAATATCGTATCGACGGATATAAAAAAATTATTGTGGTAATTCTTTTTGCCCATATCGCCCAGCCCTAGCTCAGTTTACATAATAAATAACAGTTTTGCTTCCAAAAACATCGGGACTATAGCCTAGACATTTTTGGATTTGTGCTGAATGAGAGGTAGGGTAACGTAAGCCCAATGCTGGTTTCTGTTTCAGTTTCGCTTGAATGATTCTGTGCGCACAGTGCGATCTGTATGAGTGACTGTCTCAATGTCTGTGAGTGAGCTACTGTGAAGAAAGTACATTACTTTAGCTTCTAACTTTTTAATACATTTTCTTTCATGAGAGTTTCTTAGAGTGTGTGTTAATTTGTGCAATGATAACAGCAATGTAAATATGATTTTATTAATATAGTAGGCATTAGTACATTGCAACAAATGAATTAGAATGAGTACATTAATGTTTATGTTTTTAAAGAACAATAAGAAAACCTGGTCTTGGTGCAGGTTTTAGTGCAGATCCGTATCGTGATATCTTATTGTGGCCTCTGTATCAGGATAGGTACCATGACTTTGTTGTTGATACGCAGCCCTATGAATACTATGTTTTTATTTGAGGGTACAAATATAACAATAATTTACTTTTATTCGTTGGGTTTTTATTTAAGTGGAAAACAGCACGAAACCTTCTGTAACCACAATGGGTCTTTTTATGCTTTTTCACTTTTTCAGATTTAGCCAGTCTGTAATGTTGCTGTTTGAGCATAAAACAGATAGCTGCAATGTTAAAAGTCCACTTCAAATGGAGATATTTTATTTAAAAATGTAACAACCTTTTCAAGAACTAAAACGATTGGACTACTTAACGCGATTTTTCTGGGCTTTATGAAGTCATAATATTCCTCATTTAAATAATCGCTACAGGAATAAGCAAAAAATGTGTCGATTAGGTACTGTTTGGATTAACATAGTTTATATAATCACGATTAAATGGTGTAAAAATATCGTATCTAAAGTGTGTAATACAAAAATTAATAAATAATGTCCTGTGAAAGACGTGCTTGCATTGTCCGTGAATAAAGGCTTGAAAACATATTCGTACACCCCAAAAACAAAACAAAAAAACTTTGTAAAAGGGTAACGTTATATGGGACCCCTTTAAAGATGAATGAAGAATAGACACCGACCTCCTTGTTCCTCGTGTTTTATTCTCCAGGGTTCTGGTTCACTCATGTCCTCCTCACTCTCCTCTTTAACAAACACCATCTTCACAGCAGCAGATCTCAGTTCAGTTAATACTCCTCCAGATATTCCTGCTTGCCTCAAAATTTTGTCACATCTATTAGGATGGAGATATTACAGGCATGTATTGACCTGTTTAAAAAAATCTATCTTTGTAACAGTTTGTATTAAGCCAGTAACGTTACCACAACACAAAGCCGTACTCTGCCACGACATAACAACAGAGATCATGCTGAAAACGAATCTTCTTCCTCTGATGTTTAATGGTGGTTTTAAATAAATGTGCTTTACCGCCACCAAATGGACTGGAGTGTGAAGCGTCGAGAGAGTCAGAAGGAAAAAAAATTGCTACATATTTAAAAGACTTTTCCTAATTTAATGGGCACAACTGGGTAAACATAAAATTAACATGACGATATGTTTTTAATTTTCTGTACACATTTTGTAGCATCTGTGTTCTTTGGGGTCAATTTGACCCCAGGCTCATTTTGCTGTATAAAACATATAAGAAATATCACATTTTTTGTTGTTCACACATTGGTGATTTGACACAAATCACACATTTGTTTTGGATGATATTTATAACATGAGATTTTATGAACTTCCCTCTGCTTAACATTACCATAACATACTAACCTAACCTAACATTACCATAGACCTACCTGAAGTATTGCGAGAACCACTGATAGTTCACACGATATAGTGGTGGGGGGGGGGGGCGAATCATAATTCTCACAAGAAATTAGATATTTCCAGTGCCAATTATATATTTCCAAGGAAGAGAAAACATAATTCTCGCATGAACTTTGATATTTGGAGCCATGGGGGAGGGGAAAACATAATATAGGGAAGAAGCAAATATATGAAAGCTTCCACAGATAAAACATTTCTCGTTGTGCTCTGTGAGCTCTCTCTTTATGCTCTCTCTCTCAATTGAAAATGACCGCTACACAAATATTTTCTGTGTTTAGATTTTGGCATAGTTCTTTGAAAGTGACAGTGACAGAGGAGAATGTGTCTGAGATAGATGATAATGTCGAGGAGGACCCTGATTATGAGGCATCCTCCTCAGATGAGCCTCCTATAGTGACTCCTAGTGTTGACCCTCGTGTTGTCTAGCAGATAAATTACCTGCCAAAAATGGAACGTTATTACACTTCCCACATGACAGCGTCCAAAATTTGGACAAATTTGAAAAATGTGCTGCTTCAGTTTTTATGATGTTGATTCATATTTTTCCAGATTATTGTGCAGAGTGATCAGAGGCATTTTACATATTTGCAAAAAACTTTATCACAAAACCCCAAATTTCACTGTTTTTGTCCTGGGCACCAAATACCATCTAACATCATGAGAAGCAATAGGTATTCTGGATGTATAAGGGGCGGGGTGGGGTTGGTGGTGTTTTATTTAAAGGGCTATTTAAGCAGTCAACAAAGAAACATAGGGTACCTGACTTAAACCTTTGGGGAAAAATATCACATTATAGGGGTTTAAATTGCAAATTGGTAAAAAAAGTTGGTAGATTTGAGGGTAACAGGAGGGTTAAGTTTTAAACAAATGCTCAAGGTCTGTTGTATCTCCAACTATGGTTTTTGAAGGAATGAGAATTTTTCTGTGGTGGGACGTGATAGCTTTAAACAAAAACAAAAAAAAAAAAAGTATGACAATGCCCTAAACAAAAAATTAATCGGCATAATTATCAAACCCCTAAAACTGACAATTAATCACAATCAGCCGAATTTCATAATGTGCAATAAAGCTAGGCCTGTCATGATTCTAACATTTAGCTGACAATTAATTGTCTAAAAAAAAAAATTGCATTTATGACGATTAATTGTCAGTTTTAGGGCTTTGACGATTATGCCGATTAATTGTCCGTTTTAGGGCTTTGTCGTACATTTTCATACATTTTTTGTGTACTTCATTCATTAAATAATTGTGATGAATTTAATCCTTTGTAAGTTATCATTTTGCAGCGCAAGATTATAGTTAACACCTTTCCCAGATAGCAACATTGTTTCGGCCCAAATCCGGCCCACATCTGGCACTTGTGGAATACTGATTTGGCCCACATGCAGCGTGGAATGATGGCACTTGGGCGGACCGCTCCTGTTTGCCAGATCTGGGCCACATAGCAATGCCACACGTCAGAATGCCACAAAAATAAAGAAAACAACATGATGCGCCTTGTATCCTTGGTAATCCTTGGGTATCCTCAAAAATGAACTAAAATACAGTAAATAGCATTCTTGGCGTGCCTACTTTTGAAAGTCAGCATTTAGATTAATTGATATAAGTCACTTTGGAATAAATCACAGTGTTTCATGATAAAAATAAATAAAAATAAACGTGACTACACAGTCTGGAAAATACGGTAGGTTGTAGCAAATTATTTTCACGGAAACCCCTGGCACTTGAGAACTGTAGCGACTGAGACAAATCAGACACAATTATTTACTATATGCACAAACAAATCTTTAAAAACTTTCATCCGAGAGCTGTGGTCCCAACCCCCCAGGCGGGGCGAAAGGGGCCTGGTTGCCATGGCCGCGATCAGATAGGATGCTTTTATGACTCTCAGGAATGCTAACAAGTAACTAACTCTGACACTGATATCAGAACAAACTCTCCTGCATTCATTTATTGATGAATTGACTAACATGAAATGAACATGCATTCCAGAACATTTTGAGAATGATTTACTGTTGTGTGTTTTGTCTTTTAATAATTCTGTTGATACTATGATCTCTTTGATACTATGTAGTTATTACAGGACCAACTGTCAATGTAACCCCACTTATACCATGTTTGGACTCGATAAATTGGTACTTTGAAGATCGAAATGATTGTGTACATGATATGCCAATAGCTGTGCAACACATTAGTATTACTAAGAATCTTGTATTGTCGCTGCTCTCATGGCTGGAGGCCACAATCTGCACTCCAGCCATGAGAGCAGCGACAATACAAGTTCATCCTATCTTCTTCATCCAACGGAGAAGAAACGATTGCAACTCGCAATCCAAGCAAGTTGCGAGGAAGTCCACAGTAGTCGATTGTCGAGTTCACGCGCGTGATCATAGGTACTAAACCTATGCGCGTGAACTCGACAATCGATTACTGTGGACTTCGACCGAAAACAGGATGTAAATACAGGTATGTGCGCTGGCTGAATAAACATAATTTTTATTAATATCTTTCACATCTACTGCAGTCAGATTCACCCGCGTTCACTCAGAAGGAATCACTCACATGACCTGTGCACTTGTAATGACACATCAAGGATGTTAAGAGGCTAAAAGCAGGTTTAAAACTTGCCCCATTGAAGTCAACAGGGTGCAAATTTTAAAAAGAGGATAACACGGTGTAGGCAACACCGATTTTTGTCGTGGCTCTCTGTACTGACAGCACTCCAAATGTACAAAAAAATGAGCTCAATGTTAAAATTGACCGGAGTTCTCCTTTAAGATGCCAATTAGTACAGATTACATGAATTATTAAAACTGCAGTTTATTCAATGGTTGACCATCCTTCCTTCCTTATCTCAAAACGGCAGGTTATAAAAACCTCTTAATCTGTGTCTCAAAAACAGACACCTAATACTACAAATTCAAGAACATTCTCCATCTCGAGTATTACGTTGAGTGAGACTTCGAGAGTCTAGGCAATACAACAGTTTTTGTCCTCACACCGTCTCAGTCCAATTTGCACGATCCCTCGCTTCTGAATCGATCGCGGACGAGCACCCAAAATTGTCAGATAAAATTGGATATTAGAACAAAGACAATGATCAATGCAAAGCAGATTGGAACACCAGATCTGGGGACCAAGAATGACACAAGCACAGAAGTGTAGTTCACTCAAAGTCAGCTTTATTGTGCTCCTGCCATAGTTTATATAGCAAGTCTCGGGTGTTGGCTAAAACATACAAATAGAATAAGTCCATATAGAAAAGAAAGGAGATAATCAGCTTTGCTGAAAGAGTCCATAGAGATAGAGAGACATACAAATCCATTCATAATTATATCATATGCAACGTTGATTCCTATGGATAATAACTAGCATGTCATACGAGCGTGTGACTAAACAGGGAGTACAAGAAATGATTAGATAGAAAGAAATGGTGATGCAAACATATTTATTCTAACACGTGTGTAAGGTGTGATTTCAGTGTGATTTCTCATGTCTTTCCACATTGAGAGCAGGTAAAAGGCCGTTTTCAAGCATGAACTAACATGTGATTCTTAAGGCTTGCTTTATGTCTGTAAGAGTTTCCACACTGAGAGCAGATGAAAGGCTTTTCTGAAGTGTGAATTAAGAAATGACCATCAAGGGCTCCTTTCTGTCTAAAACTCTTTCCACAATGAGAGCAGACGAAAGGCTTTATTCCAGAATGAATTAACATGTGAATCTTAAGGTTTTCTTTACGTGTGAAAGTCTTTCCACACTGAGAACATGTAAAAGGCTTTTCTGAAGTGTGAATTAACAAATGATCATCAAGGTGTGCTTTCTGTGTAAAACTCTTTCCACACTGAGAACAGGAGAACGGCTTTATTCCAGTATGAATTAACATGTGAGTCTTAAGGTTGTGTTTAGTTGTGAAAGCATTTCCACACTGAGAACATGTGAAAGGATTTTCTGAACTGTGAATTAACATGTGATCATTAAGTGTTCCTTTCTGTGTAAAACATTTTCCACACTGAGAGCAGGTGAAAGGCTTTAGTCCAGCATGAATTAACATGTGCTTCCTAAGGCTGCTTTCATGCACGTAAGTCTTTCCACACTGAGAGCAGACGAAAGGCTTTAGTCCAGCATGAATCAACATGTGCTTCTTAAGGTTTTGTTTACTTGTGAAAGTGTTTCCACACTGAGAACATGTGAAAGGATTTTCTGAACTGTGAATTAACATGTGATCATTAAGTGTTCGTTTCTGTGTAAAACATTTTCCACACTGAGAGCAGATGAAAGGCTTTTCTGAAGTGTGAATTAACACATGCTCATTAAGGTGTGCTTTATATGTAAAACTCTTTCCACACTGAGAGCAGGTGAAAGGCTTTATTCCAGTATGAATTAACATGTGCTTCCTAAGGCTTCTTTTATGCGCGTAAGTGTTTCCACACTGAGAACAGGTGAAAGGCTTTTTGACTTCGGTCATTTGAATGCTGCTTTGTGTGCAACTTTTTTCAGTTCTGCAGGAACTCGATGGCTTTTCTCCAGCGGTGACATCATGAGCTTTCTGATGCTGATGTTTCTCCTCCACTTCATTCAGATCTGGTCTTTCCTCTTTCACTTTCACCAGGCCTAAAATGAAAACATTAAAATTATGAAAATCAATTGGTGCAATTGGAAAATAAAATTAGTAGGGGTGCAGGAAAAAAATGAATGTTCGATTCATGTATGAATCACGATTCTATCTTCTACCAATTTGCATCGATTCACAAATTGATTTTCTAAAGTGTTACACTTTAACTTCACAGTACTAAGAGATACTTAAGGTTACAGACGTTAATCACAATAAGCCGCGAACAAGGACTCAAATTCGGTGCTCGCGCTGACGGACACACAGCCGAGGGTACGCGTACAGATGCCACCTCTTGATCTCGAAATCAGTTCTCTTTCACAGCTACACACACAATTATATCAAAATGCACATCGCGTGGACTGTTTCACTGATTCAATGTAAACAGAGTCTGAAGTCCTACGCAAACAAAAACAAAAGGGAGAGAATCAAATGTATAACTATATCTGCACATTCATTCTTAAAGGGACAGCAGCCTCAAACTGTTGCCATCAGTTTCATTAATGTCAATAAGACAAAAAACTTAGCTTAATGAATATCTTTAATATTAACCAATTTATATTCAATTCATACAGTGAAGACTATACAGTGTTTTATTTTGACCAGGGTTTTTCCTGCATAGAGAATTATGAGGTGGCCGCCTCCGGCTGTCGACAAAACTATCGACTACTGTCACGGCCTGTGTCCATTCTCTAAGCGTTCGATGGTGATACAAAAGAGAAAAGTAAAGATAAGAGAGAGGGCCATTACATCACATAAAAATGTTCACATTATCATACTGAAATCACATTTAAATAATTTTCCATTTCTTATAAGATGACAGGTTTACATTTGTGAATTCACAACTTTGCATTTGTGAATGTGAAATTTGCTTAGGATTTTTTTTTTAATTAATAACAAAAGATGATTATTATATATATATTTTTTTTGGGGGGGGGGGGGGGGGGGGGGGGGGGGGGGGTCTGAGTCAAAATACCCATGTTTCTCATATGTAAATATTCATATTCATATTCTCATATTGTAAATGCAAGCATGGTTAATGAAATACTTTTTTTTTTTTTTTTAAGACTAACAACAGATGGAGATCATGCATTCATAATCTACTGAAATTCCTTCAATTCCCGGATGTGCTATGTTACATTTTCTGTCAAATTTGAACCACTTAATTTGTGGAAGTGAATTTGTAAAGCAAAATAAAATGGACAGAAAATTGCCATATATTTATTATAGGTCAAATTTTTAAACAGAATGCATACTTTGGAAATGAAGTCTAAAAGGTGAATATGAATTATTGCATTTTTAATAATTACAAAATGTGGGAAATGTTTTTTTTTTTTAAATTGAATTATACACAGCTTAAATATTAAACCATGTTGAATTTCAGCCCATACAAATGCAAGCCCTAAAAAATACAATGCAATATAACGCAAGCACAGTTAATGCAATGCATTTTTTTTAATTAGTGCAATTCAACAAGCTTTTTTGTTTCGAATACATTTGTCATTACCTCCTTCCATATATAACGTTTAATCCAGAAGTGAAGATAATTTATTTCTAGTGCGAGAACACGGAGAGGCGCACAATTGCACACGGCACGGTTTAAGCGCACATACACAATAGGCTATTTGAGCAAGAGGAGAGACTTAGGTAAAGTTGGTTTTATATTCGCGGACTTCCGCGTTCAATAACTCGTGAACTAAACGTTGTGGCTACACAAAACACCTATCACATATAACTACAGATTAAACACCAGAAGCCACAACATAATTTCCCTTAAAATGATCTTTCCTTCGCACTGGACAAAATACATTGATCTCTATGCGCAGGCTGCTAAGAAGGGACCATCTGCAAAGTGCAAACCCGAAGGAAAGCTCGTTTTGAGGAAGATTTAAATATTAAAACAATGTTATTTGCGTAGTAACAATATTCAGCTCACGAGATATTGACCGCGGAACTCCGCGAATATGCGAATATAAATTCAACTTTACCCAAGTTGCAGACTTGATCATGTAGGACCTTCAGGTCCACATACGTGGACAGCACCATACATAGTCAAGTAAAAAAAATAAAAAAATAAAGTTGCCAACCAGGGTAGAAATAGTTTCAGGTTTGATATTTGCTGCATATTGCTTTAGTGTACTTGTTGACTGCGTTAGCACTAACGCTAGTTTGTACTTTTGTGTAGGCTACTGTACATACAGTAGGCTACGCAAATATGTTTTATGTAAAAGTTACAGTAATTCACCAAAGGGATTTTTTCATTTTCAAGTAAAGTATTTTTTCCTATTCCAAAGGCTGTAGTGCTTTCCTAGTGACCACACTGACTTACTACAGGTGAAATTTTGACAATACCTCCCTTACTGTACGTTCAGTATACAAATATTAATAAAAAAAAATTACAGTAATTCACCTATAGTGTTTTTTATATATTCCAAAGGTTGTAGTACTTTCATAGTGATCAGACTGACTTACTATATGTTAAATTAGGGATGCAACGATACCATTTTTTCAGAACCGTTCCGATCCGATACCAAAAATTCTGAGTATCGGCCGATACCGATCCGTACCGATACCAGCGCAGTTTTTTTTTAATCAAGTAGAATTTCTATAACTCTGTGTTGAACTGATAATAAGAACTGAAAAAAGAAAAACAACAACAAAAAATATATGATCATGATCTGACATAAATGCTATTATAAACTAGATTAGTGGATAATTCAGCAGTAAAATTTAGTCTAGAAAAATTACGAGTGCACAATAATTGTATAAAATTTGAACATTTTGTGAAAAAAAAATGTTTAGTGGGGAACAAATTAGAGACAATAAGTGTAACACTAAATCTGGTAAAACTTTACACATTGCTCTTTGTATTGTTGTAAAATACATTCATGAAAAACAACAACAAAAATCAAAAATCAAAAATATAAATTATTTTATAGCCTACAATAAAATTGAGACATTTTTTAAATGTATAGCACAGCTGTTTAATGAGGTAGCAACATAATAGATAGGACAGAACAAGAACGGCTATTGATATTGTTTCATTGCGTCACTGTATTATGATATGAAAGGCTCCAATACAGAGCGGCACAAAGCGCTTATGCGCATCCCGAGCGCAGAATGATGCGCTTGAAGCAACATGAGTCACAGCGCGCAGCGCGTCGAGTCCGCATTGAAAAGTTTATAGCACAAAGAAAATACATATTGATGCGTAGTGTATTGTACAGTATCTATCTATGCAATAGTCTATTCAGCATTTTCTTTTAACAGTTTTAAATTTCAGTTACTGTGCGTGTGAAGAACAAATAGTGCTCTGACTTTTCTCCAGTGTTGTGATCTAACAGACACCCGGTAGAAAGTAACATGATTAAGGTACAGCAATAAAGTCCAGCAAGATAGAGTTGTTTTATGCGAAACCATAGACCTTTATCTACAGATCAAGTATAATAATAGTAACACTGAATCATCTTGGAGAGAGTTTCATTGTGTTAACTGTTGTTGTTGTAACCAAACGCGACGCCCTGTTTGAATGAAGAATGACTGACAGCGCAGCTGAGGGAAACGTTTACGTGATCTTGAATTTAACGACTTAAATATTAATTTATATCTCACATTATACTATATAACGGCTTCAGAACACTTATAATATTGTGCACGAAAACTTATGGTGCTTTATAATGTTTGTGTGCCTTTTGTGGGGCTTAACAATAACACTGAATAGTATACGCACAATATCGGATTTGGATCGGCCTTGTCTGACCGATACCCGATCCGCCAAAAATGGCAGTATCGGAGCCGATACCGATACTGAGTATCGGATCGGTGCATCCCTATGTTAAATACTGCCAATACCTACCTTACTGTAAGTATAGTACAAACATATTATTATTATTACAAAGTTATTGTAATTTCTCCTTTTTTCATGTTCCAAAGGTTATAGTATGTTCCCAGTGATCACTCTACTCAATTAACTTAGATAAATGTATTAGGTAAAAGTATGTATTAGAACTGCTGTTCCTTGTACAACACAATTCTTTCATTGATTAAAAAAAGCAGATATTTTAGGTTAATCATATTTTCAACGTTATAAATAAGCAACACCCTTATTGTAATGATTCAAGTTAAGTTTTTGTTATGAAGTCCTGAAGAAGTGGATTCTGGAACGCACTGCTGCTTCAATGTATATCTAATGAGTGATTATAATCAAGGTATTAATCAATAGTTTTCTTTCTATATATCAAATGAGTTGAATGACTTCTCTAGGCTTATGAGATTTTACTTTGTTATAGAAATTAGCAGTGTGATTATCGAAAATGTTATTTCATGTATCCTTTAAATGTCTGTATTTGATATCTGAGGTGTAACGTAAGGGTCTGACCCATGCCAGGAATGCAGTAACAGTGCTTGCTCATTTAGCCTGGCTTCCAGAGATGAAATATGGACTTTAACAGGTGTCACTACATCCATCTGCTTTTCTAGGCTACCCTGATAGCAATGGTCTCAGGAGTCATTGAAACCTATAGTTGAGAGACCATTTCTTAGTTAAAGTCTTTACTTTACAGTTAGATTTAAAGTATCCTCTCCTTGAGAGAAAGAACATGTTATCTTAATGTTTTGAGAAGACTCTCCTCCTCACCAAATCCAATCTTGAAGAAACTGTGTCTTGTGTGTGTTAGTATTCTTGGTTACAGGTTAAGGAACAAGTGGAAATATAGCTGCAAGCAGCGATACGGGGCCAAGCCCCTGAAGCAGCAGCAAGAGCAGGAATAGTAAAAACAGCAGAAATTGAAGAAAAAAGAGCTGGTTTAGAAGTATAGGTGAAAATGAACTCAAAATGAACAGAAATTCAGATGAGAATGAACATAGAATGAACAAGACATACATTAGCCTAATACAAGAGGAAGAAAGATTAGTACAACGTTGAATAATAAAGGAATCGACATGACACAACATTACACACAATTTTTTTTAAATCATGCCACCTGGGGCTCAAACCCATTATCTTTGGGTCAGATACCTGTCACTCATATAATTGCACCACTGGGAAGTTGTGTTTTTAGCAAGATGAAGAAGGTCCAATAGTTCAAGTGAGAAAATAATTTTTGTATAAATTTGCTGCATGTTGTATTTATCGAGTTCGTTCACATATAGGCACCATGTCTGGAACAGAAGCAACTTTTCCACCACTTAAGGCCACAATACCTCTTGCGATCTGGGAATGTGCCACACAGCATTCAAACCCACAACCGGAATGGTTCATGGTTCATGCTAACCAATTAGCATGCTAAGCTAACTACCAAAAGGCAACAAATACAGGTCAAATTTGGAGAAAAATATATCGGGAACGGTAGCAAAAATCTGTTCAGTCACTTCTGTGTGCCTCGGTCCAAAGATCATCTGAGCCAATTTTCGTAAAACTGAACAAAATTTGAATGAGTAGCAGCACAAAAAATTTAACACTGTACTTTTCAAAATGGCCACTACTGTAATGGGCAGAGTCTTATTGTAAGATATTGATTGTGATCACCATAATGAGTGGAATCAGGTGTACTAAGTTTCATTTGACATCTATTTACATTCACATCTACATCAAAGGGTTCAAAAGCTATAACCCTTTTAATGTGGAATTTTTTAACTGGTGGTGGCGCTATAGAGTTGGTTCTACAGACTCAAAAATTGGTCCAATTACTATTCATTACAATCACTACAAGTGTGGAAGGTCACGACGTGCCTAAATTCAGGGTCTGAATGTCAGCCGCATAATTGATGGAGATATGCTTCAGTCTATCTATGTGTAGAAAATGTGTGATTATTTATTAGCCAATCAGAATCATTCAACCTGAAGCAATGACAAAGCTTAGACCTTGGTGAAGGGTATAATTTAGGGATGGGGGCGATCCGATCCAGTATCGGTATCAGGACCCGATACCAGCGTAATTCACGTATCGGATTTTCCCGATCCAACCTGCGGAGTTATCCGATATCCATGAGTCATGTCTGCGCTCGCTTTAACGTCTGCTGAAATGACTCAAGTGATTCCCGCCGGCGAGTCTGCTAGCTGGCTGCAAACTGTGGAATGGATTTCCTGAACGGAGGCGCGGCTCCCGCTCAGGAAATCCATTCCGCAGTTTGCGGCTAGCCAACAACGTCCGCTGTGTGGAAATACTTCACACAGACTGAAAACACCGCAGAGCAAGACAGCAAAATGCAATGTTTGCAAAGGTGTAATTCAGAGTACTTTGAAGCTTCCTCGCGTCATACAACACAACGAACTCAATCAAACATTTAAAAAAGCACCACGTTACTGTGCGTTCACACAAAACGCGAATAGCGCGTCAAATTCGCGTCTACCGCGTCTAGTTGGACGTTTGAATATTTTGAATCCATTCGCGCGTCCAGAGAAACATCTACGTGCGTAAAAAGCAAAAGTTTGAAGCGAAATCGACGCGCGTCTGAGGCAAAATCCGCTTGTCTGTTTGCACGATGCTGATGTTTATCGAGCATTTACTGCATCGGAGCGAAGGATCACCCTTCAGATAGTGTGTGTGTAAAGGCCTGTTCACACCGGGACGAATTTCGCGCGCGATATTCGCCGACGTTTAACGCCTCGTGACTAAACAAAGGGCGCCAATGTGAGTGTGCACACCGACGCGAAAAACGCCACGCGTAAAAGCGTCATTTTTTAAAAAACGCCTCGGGTTCGTTTTTTTGGTTTGACGCACCGCGTCAAAAACTATCCGACCAATGAGATTGGCGCTTTTGCTCACGTGTCTGGAGCTTCTGAAGTTACAGTAAAACACAACTTGGGGGCGCTCAAACACAAAACGGTCTTGCCGAGCACACATACGTAACGGCGAAGAAGATAGCGTCTTCACTGCTGGGAAGAAATAAGACGAGGAAGATGCAAGGCAAGATGAATGTAGAGCTGCTGGCCTCGTTGGTGTCGGAACATAAAGAACTATATGACAAACGCGACTACAAAAATCTTGATAAAAGAGAACTGTTATGGAGTGGTATTGCAGAGCAAATGGGCCTTGATGGTGAGTTTCATTTTACTTAATTGTAAGTTTCATTTTACTTAATTTTACTTAAATGTACATAGGCTTGTAACTTTTTCCCACGAACGTTTGACAATCGCGCCATCTAATGTCAGGGAATGAATTTGCATGTTCACTCGGCTCATCGTCAGCGAAAATCGCTTGGGTGTGAACACAAAAAACGCGTTGAAAAACGCTGGCGAATAACGCGCGCCAATATTCGTCCCGGTGTGTAAGGCCCTTAAGATTTTTACACTTGCACTTTTCTTATATTTCAAGATGCAAGTATTTGACATTTTGGGAATGTAATAAATATTGACATGACAATCAATTTGAAACCCCAGTTGCATATTTGTTTTCAGAATAGGATTTTTCCTGTTAACAGGATTTCCTGTTTTTCTGACTTCCTTTTCTGACCTTACAACTTACTTACCTCAAGTTGCCTTTTGGGACATACATGCATACATAGGCTACGTACATAACATATCATTACTTGCCTGTTGAGATAAGTTTATTTCAGCATCATATAAAATAAACAATAATGATAATAATAATATTAAAGCAAACACAGCTCTGGTATCGGAATAGTATCGGTATCGGCCGATATCCAAATTCAGGTATCGGGATCGGATCGGAAGTGAAAAAATGTGGATCGGTGCATCCCTAGTATAATTGCTGTGATTTTTGTAAATGTAAGGGGAAGCGGCCTACTTTTGATCACTGGAGTAATCACTCCTTGTGATTCTTGAAGCTGACTTCTGCCTGATGAAACTGCAAACTATCTTCAGTAAAATTTCCTTTAATTTATTATAATTCTGACTCTTGTCTTAAATTGACTGCACTTCTAACGCCTGGTCTTAATAAATCCTATCTGGTCCTTGGGTCTTTAACTGTAAGTCCCAAAATACAGATATACAGTGGTAATCCATATTGCAACAAGGACAATAAAGCAGAAGTTTCAGCAGATATTCTTTAATGATGTTCCACTGTTTAAGGTACACAGTGAGCACAACCATTGGGCATCTTTTCCAGGTAGCTTGTCTGGTGATAGTCCAATGCAGCATACACTGGGTACCATCTTTGGCACTGTTCACATTGGTAAACATGACAAGGATTAATTATGTAACAAACCACTAACAGTTATAGTTATGTGTGTTAACCAATTACATAATGCAAAGAATAAATATTAAATAACATGTTCAATTGCTTAAATATTTTTGTTTACCCAAAGTAGTCCTGACTGAAAACATTTGAAAAAATTGTATTCAAACACACACATTTGTTTTACTTAAACTTTTACGTCACTTCACTAAACGAAAATATAGTAAAGTAAAAAGTACTTGACAAAACAATCAGTTAAAGGGTTTATGATAATATAAGAACAACTTAAACCAAGAGAGGATCAACAACAGCAAAATTTTGAAGAGGTGAAATTGAAATATTATTCTAACCACGAGGAATTAATTACAACTTTTATGTATAATCCCAGTGGTATTCCATGAACAATTAGAAAGATAATAGAAATAAAACAGTGCACTGTACAGTATCTTGAATGCCTCCATGATCTTGCTGTTCATTATCTGTCAGATTTGCTGCACCAATGCGTACAGGTTCAGTCACTACTGTTAATAATAATGTAGCCCCTATTAATGTACTACAACCTTAAACACACACAAAAAAAAAAAATTACAGTATTATATTATTATGTAAAACAGTATTATTAGGTATTGTCAAAATTTCACCTGTAGTAAGTCAGTCTGGTCACTAGGAAAGCACTAGCCTGGTTCTACCAGACTCTCGTACATTTCATTTGTACAGAGAGTCTGGCCTCGCTCCATTGAGAAACGTTTACTTCCTTGAAGGCGGGTTCTCTGTTAAAGTTCAAAACTATTGGATCTGCCCAGAGTCACTCAGGATCTGCCATAACCAATTGCTAACGTGTGGTCGTCCGAATGATCAGAGGATTATGTTTAGAATAAGATGTCTGTCTTTTATAAAGTTTATAAAGCGACGAGAATACTTTTTGTGCAAAAAAAAAAAAAAAAAAACGACTTTATTCCACTATTCATTTCCTTCTCTCTGTTCCTCGAGTCTTGATAAAGCAGCGCGTCTGTGTGTTGTACGTCACACGTAGGCTCACTATTGGCCGACGCTAGTCATGTGTGTGATCACATCAACGTCATCGTTCTCAGCCACTCCCTCTATTCGCTGATTGGTCCTACAAAAAATTTGGTTCTGGAAACCTAAGAATATACAGCAGTCCCAGACGTAGTACTGAAGGAAAATGAAATTGAGCGGAAGTACGGAGGAGGGCGGAGCCAGGCTAGGAAAGCACTACAGCCTTTGGGAAATGAAAAAATACTTTAGGGGAATAACAGTAATTTTTTTATAAACATATTTGATTATTGTACGTACAGTAAGGGAGTTATAGTCAAAATTTCACCTGTAGTAAGTCAGTCTGGTCATTAGGAAAGTACTACAACCTTTGGGATATATATAAAAAAACACTATAGGCCTAGGTGATTTACAGTTTATTTCATAAACATATGTAATAAACATAGGCCTATGTAATAATATGCTCATTACATAAACATATTTGATAATTGTACAGTAAGGGAGGTATTGTCAAAATTTCACCTGTAGTAAGTCAGTGTGGTCACAAGGAAAGGAATTCCACCCTTTGGAACACGAAAAAATACTTAGGGTGAATTACATTAATAAAAAATAAAAAAACGTATTTGTCAACTGTACGTACAGTAAGGGACTTTTTGTCAAAATTTCACCTGTAGTAAGTCAGTGTGGTCACTAGGAACATGCTGCAACCTTAAAAAATCCCTTTGTTGAATTAATGTAATTTTATTCTAAAATGTTTATGTACAGTGAGGCAGGTTTCCTAAATACAATCATTATAATGCACTTTTTATTGTTGCTAAAGTACAATCAATAGCATTAGAACACATAATGTGAGAGAGATTTGCTACATCTGTACTTTGCAAAAATGTAGTTGTCTGTTTGCACACAATGGAAAAAAAAAATAGAACTTTTTAGACGGTCCCTAATCTTCTTTAACACACACATTGAATGTTCAGTGAACATGTATGCCATTAAAACAATATTTGCCCATTTTGATCGATTGTGGAGTGTTGTAGTTCACCATCTTTGTCCTAAAGATCATGTAGCTGCTTTTATTTTGCAAAAATGTGCTTTATTGCGCTTGTCATTGAGACAGTTTTTAAGCAAAAAAGTGCGAATCACCCCAAAAACAAAACAAAACAAAAAACTTTGTAAAAGGGTAACGTTATATGGGACCCCTTTAAAGATGAATGAAGAATAGACACCAACCTCCTTGTTCCTCGTGTTTTATTCTCCAGGTTTCTGGTTCACTCATGTCCTCCTCACTCTCCTCTTTAACAAACACCATCTTCACAGCAGCAGATCTCAGTTCAGTTGATACTCCTCCAGATATTCCTACTTGCCTCAAAATTTTGTCACATCTATTAGGATGGAGATATTACAGGCATTTATTGACCTGTTTAAAAAAAAATCGTGTTACCACAACACAAAGCCGTACTCTGCCACGACATAACAACAGAGATCATGCTGAAAACGAATCTTCTTCCTCTTCTTCTTCTTCTTCTTCTTGAATTTTATTGGCGGTTGACAAACAACAAAATGGTGTATTTCCGCCACCAACTGGTATGGAGTGTGGATCAAGACGACTTCTTTTTTTTTTTTTTAATTCTCTCCCACAAATTAGATTCCTCAAGAAACTGAAGAATAAAAATATAACACTCATTTCTCGAGTTATTTTGAAGAATATACTTTGGTATAAATTGCATTTCTATTTTTTTTAAATTATGAATTAACAACCTTCTTTCATTCTCATATTTCTGACAATGCATTAAAACATGTTCTACTGTTTCCTCTTGCCCACAATAATCACATCTTCCCGTATCATGTTTACCCATTTTAAAAAGTGTACTATTTAATCTTGTGTGTCCAAATCTCATCCTTGATATTACTATTTCTTCTCTCCTGTTTTTCCCTGCAATTCTCATCTCTCCCACTTTCCTTTGAATTCTATATAGTCCATGAGCCAGGGCCCCAAATTTGGTCCATCGGTATCATCTGGGGGGGCAAATGCTATCATTGTTTTTTGGCAAGGTATACACCCCTAGTATTAGAAAAATCACGATAGCAGTGCAGCGGTGGTAGCGAAATCACTTTTTTCAGCTCATGAAGTTACTAACCCCCTAAAATAAATTCCGTTTTTGAAATCTGGTGTATATCTGGTTTAGGCTCATGCTTGGGATATTGTCAATATTCTATAATATGGTGCTTAGTATCATTGGAAAGGGGACCTTTTAGGCTTTCATTTAAGCCCAGTACTGAATCTGTCTGACAAACAGAGAGGTCACATGACTTCTTTAAACCAGAAATAACACACAATTTTTCACAATTTCCGCCTAAACTGTATGCTTTCTTTTATCCCTGTGGCATGAAAGAACACCATGGACACAAAACTCAACAACTTCAATACTCAAGGCACTCTGATGACTCAGAAAATGTATAATATACCCATACTATTTATTTGTGAGAGCCTTAAATTAGACTTCTGCAGCCAGCACAAGTCTTCAAAATAGAATAGAGCCAATAGAATGGACAAATAGAATACCCTATTAGTCCAGGGCCAAATGGCCTGTTTATTCATGTACAGTTGTAATAAAAAGTAATTGTTTCAATAGTGTTGTCAACATAACACTTGTAAGTGGTTTAACAAAATGTTTCTATCATGTATTTTTATATTCACCCACTTTCAGTTAGAATATCAGAAAGTAGCTCATGCACGGAATGTTGATGGATTTTGACAGTTTGACAAGGTTTTGCCAGTTTTGCGAAAAGATTGTTGGTTCAGTTGACTGGTTATAACAACACTACCAACTATGCCATCTTCAATCAACTTCCATTGAGTTCCAGGGGTATTAAATATAAGTACAAAATACTTTTTCTCTTGTGCTTGTGAAATGGTGGGGAATAGTAGCAGAATAGTAGCAGTTGCTAATGTAAGCTTGGTGTTTTTCACACTTAGTATACTTCTTTTAAACTTAAAATAAGAAAGTATACTTTCAGTCTACATTTTATGTACTTCTCAGAAATATAATTAAAATTACACTTCAGTGTACTTGATTTATACTGAGAGAAAAGTCCAGGGCCCGTATTCATAAAGATTCTAAGAATCCTCTCAGAAAACTCTTAATGTAGCTTAAAAACTTTTACATATAGAGTCTTAGCTTAAGAGCGATTCAGGGCCAATCTGAGAGCAACTCTGAGCAAGGAAAAGACAAAAACTTTCATCTTAGTGAGGAGGCGGGGTTGACCCCGTTGCTATGTATGACACAATCTTTTGAAGACTGTGATTGGCTGGTTGTCCAAGAAGGAAAAAAAGAGTGATTTTATGTATAGGGTCTATTCTAAGTCTGTTGCATTTTCCCAGTTGCCAAATATCGTAATGTAGTGATTACTTTCATTTCTGGCGCTATGGCATTTCTGCGCTGTGTCGGAGATGTTAGCGCATCTCTAATAAGATCAGTCACAAACATGATCCCTGCACGATCTAATCTATAGCGTCTTATTAACTCACTGTCATCCATTGTCTGCAACAGATTTCTTCTCCCTCTTCGTCTTTCTGCCATGTTCTCCTCTGCTAAAGAATCTCTTCAGCCTCTGAAAAGTCCTCGTCCGTACTCCTAACAATTTTGACCTTAATACCTCTTTTAAGGGTTAAGATGCTTTCTGAATTACTTTTTTCTTTACTGGGATTTGTTCTTTAATTTTAAGAGTAAACGCCCACATTTCTAAGAATTTTCTTAGAATTTTGTCACTAGGAGCTACTCTTTGCATTAAGATTCTTTATGAATACGGGCCCAGGTATATTTGGCCTGTACTTGAACTCAATCTTTTGATCCAGATATACTTAAAAGAATAATTAAGAAATCAAAGTATACTTGGCTTGTAGTTGTGTTAACTCTTTTGATTGAGTAGTCAATTAAATATATATTTTTTTTACATCGTTTTTCATATACAGTCTTATGAAACTTACATTGTTTGAAAATATTGATTAGAATATTGATATAAAACAGATATGTTTCTAATTCTGCATATCTGAATTTTTGTGTAGGCTAGTCCACTGGTAGTGTATAACAATTTACTCTAATTATACTTTTTTGTTTAAAATGTTGCCTTTCTTTATGAAACTTACTGACATTCAAGTGTTGATTAAAAAAGGATGCATGAAGCTAATAAAATATTTTTAAAATTAAAGTACAGTTAAAGTTATTTTTCAAGTGCAAAAATAATATATAAATAGTAAACTATAAGTATAATGTTATGTTCACTTAAAGAAAACTTACAAGTATACTTGCAGTATAAACTACGAAACTAGTAGTTTACTGAGAGTACACTTCAGTGTTTCATAAACTAAAAAATGTACTACTTGTATTAAAATAGTAAACTACTAGTTTACTTGTAAGTAACTTGTAGTACAGATGCATTACAAATGAGAAACCTAGTTGTGTACTTAGTTTACTACTCTTACAAATACAAAAAATACTAAAAGTGGGCCAATTTAGTCCCAATCAGTATTGAAATAGTACACAAGTTTACTACAAGTACACATTGGTATTAGTATACTTACTACATAAAGTATACTTAAAAAATATACTTAAATTACTTAAGTACTTCATAAAATTAACATGAAGACATGCACTTTTATGATGAAGAGATGCACTTTTATGATGGATATATGCACTTTTATAATGGATAGATGCTCTTTTATAATGGATAGATGCTCTTTTATAATGGATAGACTTTTATGATGCTCTTATAATGGATAGATGCACTTTTATGATGGAGAGATCCACTTTTATGATGGAGAGATGCTCTTTTATAATGGATAGATGCACTTTTATTATGGATAGATGCTCTTTTATGATGTACAGATGCACTTTTATGATGGATATATGCACTTTTATAATGGATAGATGCACTTTTATGATGGATATATGCACTTTTATAATGGATAGATGCACTTTTATAATGGATAGATGCTCTTTTATAATGGGTAGATGCTCTTTTATAATGGATAGATGCACTTTTATAATGGATAGATGCACTTTTATAATGGATAGATGCACTTTTATAATGGATAGATGCTCTTTTATAATGGATAGATGCACTTTTATAATGGATAGATGCACTTTTATGATGGATATATGCACTTTTATGATGGAGAGATGCACTTTTTATGATGGAGAGATGCTCTTTTATAATGGATAGATGCTCTTTTATAATGGATAGATGCACTTTTATTATGGATAGATGCACTTTTATGATGTATAGATGCACTTTTATAATGGATATATGCACTTTTATGATGGAGAGATGCACTTTTATGATGGAGAGATGCTCTTTTATAATGGATAGATGCTCTTTTATAATGGATAGATGCACTTTTATTATGGATAGATGCACTTTTATTATGGATAGATGCACTTTTATGATGTATAGATGCACTTTTATAATGGATAGATGCACTTTTATGATGGATAGATGCACTTTTATGATGGATATATGCACTTTTATAATGGATAGATGCACTTTTATAATGGATAGATGCTCTTTTATAATGGATAGATGCTCTTTTATAATGGATAGATTATCTTTTATAATGGATAGATGCACTTTTATAATGGATAGATGCTCTTTTATAATGGATAGATGCACTTTTATAATGGATAGATGCTCTTTTATGATGGATAGATGCACTTTTATAATGGATAGATGCACTTTTATAATGGATAGATGCTCTTTTATAATGGATAGATGCACTTTTATAATGGATAGATGCTCTTTTATGATGGATAGATGCACTTTTATGATGGATAGATGCACTTTTATGATGGAGAGATGCTCTTTTATGATGGATAGATGCACTTTTATGATGGAGAGATGCACTTTTATGATGGATAGATGCTCTTTTATAATGGATAGATGCTCTTTTATAATGGATATATGCACTTTTATTATGGATAGATGCACTTTTATAATGGATAGATGCACTTTTATAATGGATAGATGCACTTTTATGATGGATAGATGCACTTTTATGATGGAGAGATGCTCTTTTATAATGGATAGATGCACTTTTATAATGGATAGATGCACTTTTATAATGGATAGATGCTCTTTTATAATGGATAGATGCACTTTTATAATGGATAGATGCACTTTTATAATGGATAGATGCACTTTTATAATGGATAGATGCACTTTTATAATGGATAGATGCTCTTTTATAATGGATAGATGCACTTTTATAATGGATAGATGCTCTTTTATGATGGATAGATGCACTTTTATGATGGATAGATGCACTTTTATGATGGAGAGATGCTCTTTTATGATGGATAGATGCACTTTTATGATGGAGAGATGCACTTTTATGATGGATAGATGCTCTTTTATAATGGATAGATGCTCTTTTATAATGGATATATGCACTTTTATTATGGATAGATGCACTTTTATAATGGATAGATGCACTTTTATAATGGATAGATGCACTTTTATGATGGATAGATGCACTTTTATGATGGAGAGATGCTCTTTTATGATGGATAGATGCACTTTTATGATGGATAGATGCACTTTTATGATGGATAGATGCTCTTTTATAATGGATAGATGCTCTTTTATAATGGATATATGCACTTTTATTATGGATAGATGCACTTTTATAATGGATAGATGCACTTTTATAATGGATAGACAATAATAGATTTTTACAGCGATTGATTCCTGCCGGTTCCATAATGAAACTGGTGCGGCCAGAGACATTTTGGGCGCTGCTGTCATGTGACACTTGAGAGCCCTGACTGCACTGTAGCAGTTACTGTTACACTGTTTCATAGATTAATCTATGCCAGTCTATGATTAATCTATGACAGCCAGTTTAACCTGCAAGCTAGCTAGCCTGCTAGATAGCTAGCCTGCTAAAAACGCCAAGCTTACATTAGTCATTGCTACTATTCCCAACCAATTCACAAGCACAAGAGAAAAAGTATTTTGTACTTATATTTAATACCCCTGGAACTCAATGGAAGTTGATTGAAGATGGCATAGTTGGTAGTGTTGTTATAACCAGTCAACTGAACCAACAATCTTTTCGCAAAACTGGCAAAACCTTGTCAAACTGTCAAAATCCATCAACATTCCGTGCATGAGCTACTTTCTGATATTCTAACTGAAAGTGGGTGAATATAAAAATACATGATAGAAACATTTTGTTAAACCACTTACAAGTGTTATGTTGACAACACTATTGAAACAATTACTTTTTATTACAACTGTACATGAATAAACAGGCCATTTGGCCCTGGACTAATAGGGTATTCTATTTGTCCATTCTATTGGCTCTATTCTATTTTGAAGACTTGTGCTGGCTGCAGAAGTCTAATTTAAGGCTCTCACAAATAAATAGTATGGGTATATTATACATTTTCTGAGTCATCAGAGTGCCTTGAGTATTGAAGTTGTTGAGTTTTGTGTCCATGGTGTTCTTTCATGCCACAGGGATAAAAGAAAGCATACAGTTTAGGCGGAAATTGTGAAAAATTGTGTGTTATTTCTGGTTTAAAGAAGTCATGTGACCTCTCTGTTTGTCAGACAGATTCAGTACTGGGCTTAAATGAAAGCCTAAAAGGTCCCCTTTCCAATGATACTAAGCACCATATTATAGAATATTGATAATATCCCTAGCATGAGCCTAAACCAGATATACACCAGATTTCAAAAACGGAATTTATTTTAGGGGGTTAGTAACTTCATGAGCTGAAAAAAGTGATTTCGCTACCACCGCTGCACTGCTATCGTGATTTTTCTAATACTAGGGGTGTATACCTTGCCAAAAAACAATGATAGCATTTGCCCCCCCCGTTGATACCGATCAACCCCCCTGGCTCATGGACTAATAGAACCACCGACCTTTTTTCTCCTTATCCCACTGTTTTTGCCACCTTTCCTTTAGTCTCTTCTTGATAATACTCTTAACTTCATTCTTACTTAAATTAACAATTAAATTAATGTCATTGTTTTTAACTGCTTCTTTTGCTTCTTTATCTGCAATTTCATTTCCTTGGACACCAACATGTGCAGGCACCCACAAAAATACTACTGTAATCCCCATCATTTGAATTCTGTACATTGTTTGCATAATCTCTATTAAAATATCTGGTCTACTTTCTGAATGACTGTATTGTAAACTAGCCAATGATGAACATGAGTCTGAACAAATAACTGATTTCACAGGTCTTATTTCTTCTATCCACTGTATTGCTAATAATAATGCAACCATTTCCCCTGTATAAACAGATAGCTCATCACTGATCCTTTTCCTTATTGATAGATGAAACTCTGGGACAGTAAATGCTACTCCTATCTTGTTGTCTGAACTCTTTGATGCATCTGTGTATATCTGAACATAACTGTAGTACTCATTAATATATGTCTGTACATTATATGAATTACATTCCTTACCCTTGTTTCTCTGTTCTAACAATGTAAAATCAACTATTGAATCTGGAAGTACCCAAGGTTTTATTACTGGTAATGGAACAGTAGGACTAACATTTAATTGATTAATTTTGAGTTCTGTTGCTTTCTGTATCACAGTCCATCCAAAACTTTTAGTTTTCCTCCTCTCTTTTTCCCAACATGGCTTTAACGTGTCTAGTAAATTGTAAATTAACCCAATAATTCAATGATAGCTGTACCCTTCTCATTTCCAAAGACATTTCCCCCATTTCCACCTGTAGTGCTGTAATTGGAGTAGTTTTTATAGCTCCTGTACATAGTCTAAATACCTGATTCTGTATATTATCTAACTTTTTAAGAGACGTTTCTGCAGCTGATCCATAAACCACACACCCATAATCTAACACAGATCTAATCATTCCATTATACATTGCCTTTAACGCCATCCTATCTGCCCCCCACTCACTACCAACTAAACATCTCATTGTATTTATTATTTTCTTACATTTATTTATTATATTCTCTCTTCTTCCTCTGATGTTTAATGGTGGTTTTAAATAAATGTATGTGCTTTACCGCCACCCACTGGACTGGAGTGTGAAGCGTCGAGAGGAAGTCAGAAGGAAAAAAAAATTGCTACATATTTAAAGACTTTTCCTAATTTATTGGGCACGCACAACTGGGTAAACATAAAATTAACATGACAGTATGTTTTCAAATTTCAAATTTCAAATCATAATTCTCACAAGAAATTATATATTTCCAGTGCCAATTATATATTTATAAGGAAGGGAAAACATAATTCTTGCATGAACTTTGATATTTGGTGCCATGGGGGAGGGGAAAACATAATATAGGGAAGAAGCAAATATATGAAAGCTTCCACAGATAAAACATTTCTCGTCGTGCTCTGTGAGCTCTCTCTTTATGCTCTCTCTCAATTGAAAATGACCGCTACACAAAGATTTTCTGTGTTTAGATTTTGGCATAGTTCTTTGAATGTGACAGTGACAGAGGAGAATGTGTCTGAGATAGACGATAATGTCGAGGAGGACCCTGATTATGAGGCATCCTCCTCAGATGAGCCTCCTATAGTGACTCCTAGTGTTGACCCTCGTGTTGTCTAGCAGATAAATTACCTGCCAAAAATGGAACGTTATTACACTTCCCACATGACAGTGTCCAAAATTTGGACAAATTTGAAAAATGTGCTGCTTCAGTTTTTATGATGTTGATTCACATTTTTCCAGATTATTGTGCAGAGTGATCAGAGGCATTTTACATATTTGCAAAAAACTTTATCACAAAACCCCAAATTTCACTGTTTTTGTCCTGGGCACCAAATACCAGCTAACATCATTAGAGAAGAAAAGGTGAACGCTATACCATGAGTCCTGTGTCGTGCCAACAATGAGGCATCCTGAGACTATCATGGGAGTGTCAAATTGACCTCAAACCTATTCTTGATAAAATAAATTGTATAATATTATAATATAAAGCTATTAAAAAACCAAAAATATCAGTCATATTTAATAGAGATTTGCTAATTTGTCCATAGTCGTGCAATAGGTATTCTGGATGTATAAGGGGCGGGGTGGGGTTGGTGGTGTTTTATTTAAAGGGCTATTTAAGCAGTCAACAAAGAAACATAGGGTACCTGACTTAAACCTTTGGGGAAAAATATCACATTATGAGGGTTTAAATTGCAAATTGGTAAAAAAATGTTGGTAGATTTGAGGGTAACAGGAGGGTTAAGTTTTAAACAAATGCTCAAGGTCTGTTGTATCTCCAGCTATGGTTTTTGAAGGAATGAGAATTTTTCTGTGGTGGGACGTGATAGCTTTAAACTCACGAAAAAAAAAAAAAAGTATGACAAAGCCCTAAACCAGAAAATTAATCGGCATAATCATCAAACCCCTAAAACTGACAATTAAACACAATCAGCCGAATTTCATAATGTGCAATAAAGCTAGGCCTGTCATGATTATAACATTTAGCTGACAATTAATTGTCTAAAAAAAAATTGCATTTATGACGATTAATTGTCAGTTTTAGGGCTTTGACGATTATGCCGATTAATTGTCCGTTTTAGGGCTTTGTCGTACATTTTCATACATTTTTTGTGTACTTCATTCATTAAATAATTGTGATGAATTTAATCCTTTGTAAGTTATCATTTTGCAGCGCAAGATTATAGTTAACACCTTTCCCAGATAGCAACATTGTTTCGGCCCAAATCCGGCCCACATCTGGTACTTGTGGAATACTGATTTGGCCCACATGTAGCGTGGAATGATGGCACTTGGGCGGACCGCTCCTGTTTGCCAGATCTGGGCCACATAGCAATGCCACACGTCAGAATGCCACAAAAATAAAGAAAACAACATGATGCGCCTTGTATCCTTGGTAATCCTTGGGTATCCTCAAAAATGAACTAAAATACAGTAAATAGCATTCTTGGCGTGCCTACTTTTGAAAGTCAGCATTTAGATTAATTGATATAAGTCACTTTGGAATAAATCACAGTGTTTCATGATAAAAAAAATTAAAAAAAACGTGTCTACACAGTCTGGAAAATACGGTAGGTTGTAGCAAATTATTTTCACAGACCCCCTGGCACTTGAGAACTGTTGGTCTACACAAAAGAAAGCCCTGTCTAGGCGCTCCTCCCCGGTACGGGTTGTGTCAAGCCAGTCGTTAGTCTGGTTGTTTGATAAGAAAAAGATGAAATGTAGTTGTGAAAAGAATCCGTGTTAAGAAAAAAAAAACTGCAGCAGCAGAGGAGTATTATTAGAATATTAGAAATCTAATATTCAAGCTGTTTTCTCATTTTTCTACTGTTAATATTAAATAAAAAACGACTGAATGAAAGATACATGGATTCCCTTGAACCACCACCACATTTGCGGCAGAAAACTACTGCAGTGCAGCTCTATAATCGGCCAAAAGCTCTATTTGACTTCTGATCCTCTACTCATCCCTGTGGATGACCTGTGCCTTACTTTCTGTATGATCTGAATTTTCCACATTTAGAAAACTGAATTTGAAGTTCTGAATTTTTTCTTCATCTTGAAAACTTGAATCTGTATTTTTTAAACTGTATATTTGCAGTCTAAGAATTCAAAAAAAAAAAAAAAAAAAAGCTTTTTGAAAATACATGCCTACAATTCAGCCATAAAAACATTTTGATTTGTTAACGTTCAATATTCGTTTAAAGAAATCTAATTCAGAACTATTTAAAATTCCACATAATATCAAATTTTGTAGATTACACTTGTCAATAATTCAAATTTACACAATTCAAATTCAAATTATTTTGTCTTATTATAAGCTCCATACTTTTCTAGTATCTTTGGCAGAAAGGTAGATTTGAGATCAGCCTGTAATTGACTAATTCTGTAGAATCAAGTAAAAAAATATTAACAAGCGATTTAATAATAGCCAGCCTAAAAGTTTTTGGTACGTATCCTACTGACTGTCACTGTGTGGTGCAGGCAGAAGACGACAAAGATGAAGGGCGCTCTCGGCGGGACGAGACTCTGGAACAGGGGCTGGAACAGGTCTGGGAACATGGACAGTCCTTGGGGCAGGAACAGGTCTAGGAACAGAATCAGTTCAAGCGTTGGGGCGGCGGCCATCTTGGATGAGGGTTCAGGCGGCCAGGCAGCGGCCATCTTGGCTGAGGGCTCAGGCGACGGCCAACTTGGCTGAGGCATCAGGCGGCGAGGCAGTGGCCATCTTGGCTGAGGGCTCAGGCTGGTCATGCATTACGTAAATCAGCTCAGGCTGGTCAGGCATGACGTGAAAAAGCCTTGGGTCTGCCTGTGTTCCTGATTGAGGCACAATACTCTCCAGACACCAGATGACAGTCTCCCTCCAGTCCAGTCCGGTGTTGTCTGGGAGGTCGATGGGATGATTGAATGTGGCCCCGATCCGGAACAAGGTACTCAGGCTCTCGTCGTCGAGGGCGCTGGTGACGGCAAGGCAGCTAAAGTCCTTGGTGAATGAAAAAAAGTTTTGGCTCTCCTGAGCCATGACGACAATTCTCACCCTATCGTCCATTGTGGGCGGTCCGATCTTCTGTCACGGTGTGATGCAGGCAGAAGAAGACGAAGAAGAGTCAAAAGTTCCAATGCTAGTGATGTTACATTTGACACTGAAGCTTCAAAGCACGTATCGAGTATGCAGCGCAATTTCTCATGAAGCTCTGTGCCGGATATACATATATTTTGAACTGCCACAAGATGGCGCTGTTTTCTACACTCTTAGTGCTTTGAATCTTTTCCTGAAACATTCAGGAGAAAGCCTCAGTGCTTCATGATGCTTCATTTGCCCATCCCTATCCAATGCAAACTTTTACTCACAAAATAAATCAAACTGGTACATAGAAGACATAGATCTCTTTCAAAAACACTTGTTTTCTTCCAGAAAAAGGTTTTGTTTTCTTCCAGCTGTGCTCCTTTTTACTGGCTGCTCTCTTAAGGGCCTGAGTGCACTCGTTGTACCACGGTGTTGGACTATTTTCTTTAATCTTCTTTAAGCACAAAGGAGCAACTGTGTCTAAGTGCTGGAAAAGAGAGAGTTAAAAGTTTTTGTCATAATATTCTTCTAAGCCATCTGGGATGCTGAGGAGATGAAACTGATCAGGAAGATCATTAATAAAGCAATCTTTAGTGGCAGAAGTGATAGGTCTAACATATTTGTAACACGGAGTCGGCTTTGCAGCCTTGGCAAAATGAAGTTTACACGAGACTAGATAATGATCTGAGATGTCATCGCTCTGCTGCAGAATTTCAACTGCATCAACATCTATTCCATGTGATAATATTAGATCTAGAGTATGATTACGACAATGAGTAGGTCCTGACACATGTTGTCTAACTCCAATAGAGTTAAGAATGTCTCTAAATGCCAATCCCAATGCATCTTTTTCGTTATCTACATGTATATTAAAATCACCAACAATTAGGACTTTATCTGTAGCCAGGACTAACTCGGATAGAAAATCAGCAAATTCTTTGATAAAGTCTCTAGGGTGCCCTGGTGGCCTGTATACAGTAGCACAAATGTCAAACGTGATTTATAATTGACACAAGATAGTGTTACATTAAGCACCAACACTCAAAAGAATTATATTTGAAACTAGACTTCTCAGTAATTATAAATGTTACTATAAATTACAGCAATACCTCCCCCTTTTCTTTTGAGACCAGGATTTCCTTTAACACACAATACATCTTATGGCCACCACTTTGAGGATCTATCTACAATGGTCAGCATATATTTACAATTTACAATTGGTGGCATGTACGTAAAATCGATTTGCAATGTTGACATATCTATTCTCAATGGCTGTTTCATCATCTCCCACGATATGGCCTCTACCTTTACTATGGCCACTTTCATGGGCAATTGCACTGCTTTGATTACGTATCAGCCCTGAATTCACTATTGACTTGCCATCTGCTGTTTTAAAATGTCTTTGTGCCCATGTTTTATCAAAGTCATGAAGTACACCATGTGCATACTTTTTTGTTAGGTTTGTGGGTGAGGGATGAAGCGAGGACTCAGGTGCGACTTGACTTTGACAGTATACATTCAACGACTTGAACACACAGTATACATTCAACGACTTGAACACACAGTATACATTCAATGACTTGAACACACAGCAGGGAAACACACAGTATACATTCAACAACGAATCAGCACAGGACTGCAAACACAGGGAGAATAAATAGGGAGAGCAAACAAAGCAGGTAACGAGGGAGGACAGATGGGTCAAATTAATCAATAATCAGGTAACAAGATGGGAGGAGCTAGAAAATAGACAGGAGAGCACATGGCACAAGGAAACATACATGACAAACAAAACAAGATATGAACATGCATCTAATGAAAACTCTAAGCCACGTGTTCACACAAAACATGACTACATAAAAGCACACAGCCAGTGATAAACAAAAGCTGCATGCAACACAGCACAAGACAAAACATGACATGAAAGCACATGAAACAGACAATACAAAACAGGAGGGTCAGTTGTCCGTGTCTCAAGCTCATATCTGGAGTCTCTCATCATAGAGTTTGACTACTTGCTCTTAGTAGTACTGTAAAGTAAGAAAGACATTTCCAATGCCCCGGAAATTAAAATTTCTTAGAATTAATAAACAATTAATCCTGAGTTTTCACAGGACAAACAGGTTAATTGATTGTAATATTAATTTACAACATTAAGTTTATTATATTAACTGATCCAAATATTCATAATCAGTTATAACAAGTTATTATTGCTTATTAATATTTAATTACAGCTGATTTGCTAAATTATTCAGGCATGTGTTTATGAATAGGACTTTCATTGAGTTATCTACATGCAGCCAATAATCCTGCTCCCGTGCTTCTCTAAACTTTATGACAAAAGCAGATGGTGATTCCTTTCCCTGTTTGGTATTGGCAGCATGTGATAAATCCTGCTATCTACTCTGCTTTCAAATAAAAACGTTACGTATAAATTGCTTACATTATTAGAATTAGTTGGGTTTGTGGCACTTGGTAAGCTCTTGCATATCATCTCAATGTCTGACATTTTGTATGGGTTTCCACATCATGAAGTGCTAGCTGGACATGCTGTCATTATGAATGTGAAGTACACAGTTCCTTTTTCTTGAGGTGTGATTGGAAATGCTCGTTGCCTGCACATAGGGCGGTGGCGATTCAGTACTTTTTTATTTCAATTTTTCTTATTAGATTTTTCTGGCCACTGATCCAACACTTTCTTCATTTCTTTCCACACACTATATGACTCCTTCATATATCTATAGTCCCACTCTAAATCTCCCCATCCCCCTATTACCATGGATTTCATGCTTTTTCTATCATCATCTTTTAATGATCCCTCTCTAGTCTTATTGAATTTTGCCTTCTGACCATCCTGCCAAATTTGATGTAAAAGGTTCTGTCCAGAAACCTTTATTGTTTCTGTACATAAAGTCAACAAGTGTCTCGGCTGTCAGTGGTCTAGAAACATCTTGCCCCTTATTACAACCAAGCAGTTTCCTTAATTCACACACAGAAAGACAAAACACAAGGTTGTTCCACTCTGTCTTAAGATGCCAATTAGTACAGATTACATGAATTATTAAAACTGCAGTTTATTCAATGGTTGACCATTGTTGTAAAGTTTTTCTTTCTTCAAAGCAGACCAGGAGACGTTGGGATCACGTTCAAACAGAAGAGTTTATTTATTGAGCGCGGCTGCGGTTTCGTCCAACATAATCTAATCTAACATAACTTTACATGGTATCTTATAGACTTTTTAGGAGGAGGGACTTTTGGGGGTGGAGACAAATTCAAACAAAGCATGTAAATGAGTATACAGGTTAAGGTAACACCCTAGACTGTGAGGGTCTGGCCTAATTCAAATCAGCATAAGGCCCGTACACACCGGGGCGAATATCGGCGCGCGTTATTCGCCAGCATTTTTCAACGCGTTTTTTGTGTTCACACCCAAGCGATTTTCGCTGACGATGAGCCGAGTGAACATGCAAATTCATTCCCTGACATTAGATGGCACTTAATACCACTCCATAACAGTTCTCTTTTATCAAGATTTTTGTAGTCGCTGTCGCGTTTGTCATAGTTCTTTATGTTCCGACACCAACGAGACCAGCAGCTCTACATTCATCTTGCCTTGCATCTTCCTCGTCTTATATCTTCCCGGCAGTGTTTAACACTACTCGGCATATATCTTCTTCGCCGTTACGTATGTGTGCTCGGCAAGACCATTTTGTGTTTGAGCGCCCCCAAGTTGTGTTTTACTGTAACTTCAGAAGCTCCAGACACGTGAGGAAAAGCGCCAATCTCATTGGTCGGATAGTTTTTGACGCAGCGCGCCAAACCAAAAAAACGAACCCGAGGCGTTTTTTTTTTAAATTACGCTTTTACGCGTGCCGTTTTCCGCATCGGTGTGCACACTCACATTGGCGCCCTTTGTTTAGTCACGAGGCGTTAAACGTCGGCGAATATCGCGCGCGAAATTCGTCCCGGTGTGAACAGGCCTTAAAGGGCCCTACACACCGGGACGAATATCGGCGCGCGTTATTCGCCAGCGTTTTTCAACGCGTTTTTTGTGTTCACACCCAAGCGATTTTCGCTGACGATGAGCCGAGTGAACATGCAAATTTATTCCCTGACATTAGATGGCGCTTAATGTAAAACAGAAATACCAGTTTTTGTAGTCGCTGTCGCGTTTCTCATATAGTTCTTTATGTTCCGACACCAACGAGACCAGCAGCTCTACATTCATCTTGCTTTTCATCTTCCTCGTCTTATTTCTTCCCTGCAGTGTAGACGCTACTTGGCGTAAATCTTCTTCGCCGTTACGTATGTGTGCTCGGCAAGACCGTTTTGTGTTTGAGCGCCCCCAAGTTGTGTTTTACTGTAACTTCAGAAGCTCCAGACACGTGAGCAAAAGCGGCAATCTCATTGGTCGGATAGTTTTTAACGCGGCGCGTCAAACCAAAAAAACGAACCCAAGGCGGTTTTTAAAAAGTGACGCTTTTACGCATGGCGTTTTTTGTGTCGGTGTGCACACTCACATTGGCGCCCTTTGTTTATTCACGAGGCGTTAAACGTCGACGAATATCGCGCGCGAAATTCGTCCCGGTGTGAACAGGCCTTAAGGCTCCAAGAGCCATTTGGGTCCGAAAGCCATTTGCAGAACAAAAGGTGAGATTCTCAGTGAATCATTCGTGTGCTAATCCCATCAGTCTGAGTGAAACTGGGGCTCGAAGAGCTATTAAAGACAAATGAGAAAACAGGAAAGGCAACTTTGCTGAGCAGAATCATTATCTTACCCTTAAACACTAAATACAATATTCTTTACCGTGATGTCATGTAAGGGAGCATATCTGAAATAGATTCTTAAATTTGTAACCCTTCACCATCCTTCCTTCCTTATCTCAAAACGGCAGGTTATAAAAACCTCTTAATCTGTGTCTCAAAAACAGACACCTAATACTACAAATTCAAGAACATTCTCCATCTCGAGTATTACGTTGAGTGAGACTTCGAGAGTCTAGGCAATACAACAGTTTTTGTCCTCACACCGTCTCAGTCCAATTTGCACGATCCCTCGCTTCTGAATCGATCGCGGACGAGCACCCAAAATTGTCAGATAAAATTGGATATTAGAACAAAGACAATGATCAATGCAAAGCAGATTGGAACACCAGATCTGGGGACCAAGAATGACACAAGCACAGAAGTGTAGTTCACTCAAAGTCAGCTTTATTGTGCTCCTGCCATAGTTTATATAGCAAGTCTCAGGTGTTGGCTAAAACATACAAATAGAATAAGTCCATATAGAAAAGAAAGGAGATAATCAGCTTTGCTGAAAGAGTCCATAGAGATAGAGAGACATACAATTCCATTCATAATTATACCATATGCAACGTTGATCCTTATGGATAATAACTAGCATGTCATACGAGCGTGTGACTAAACAGGGAGTACAAGAAATGATTAGATAGAAAGAAATGGTGATGCAAACATATTTATTCTAACACGTGTGTAAGGTGTGATTTCAGCGTGATTTTTCATGTCTTTCCACATTGAGAGCAGGTAAAAGGCCGTTTTCAAGCATGAACTAACATGTGATTCTTAAGGCTTGCTTTATGTCTGTAAGAGTTTCCACACTGAGAACAGATGAAAGGCTTTTCTGAAGTGTGAATTAAGAAATGACCATCAAGGGCTCCTTTCTGTGTAAAACTCTTTCCACAATGAGAGCAGACGAAAGGCTTTATTCCAGAATGAATTAACATGTGACTTTTCAGTCCTCCTTTACGTGTGAAAGTGTTTCCACACTGAGAGCAGGTGAAAGGCTTTTCTGATGTGTGAATTAACAAATGATCATCAAGGTGTGATTTCTGTTTAAAACTCTTTCCACAGTGAGAGCAGGAGAATGGCTTTATTCCTGTATGAATTAACATGTGAGTCTTAAGGTTGTGTTTACTTGTGAAAGCATTTCCACACTGAGAACATGTGAAAGGATTTTCTGAACTGTGAATTAACAAATGATCATTAAGTGTTCCTTTCTGTGTAAAACTTTTTCCACACTGAGAGCAGGAGAAAGGCTTAATTCCAGTATGAATTAACATGTGCTTCTTAAGGTTTTGTTTACTTGTGAAAGTGTTTCCACACTGAGGACATGTGAAAGGATTTTCTGAACTGTGAATTAACATGTGATCATTAAGTGTTCGTTTCTGTGTAAAACTTTTTCCACACTGAGAGCAGGTGAAAGGCTTTAGTCCAGCATGAATTAACATGTGCTTCCTAAGGCTGCTTTCATGCACGTAAGTCTTTCCACACTGAGAGCAGGTGAAAGGCCTTTTTCCTGCAGTGTGAATTAACATGTGATCTTCAAGGTTTCTTTTCTGTCTGTAAGTGTTTCCACACTGAGAACAGGTGAAAGGCTTTTTGACTTCGGTCATTTGAATGCTGCTTTGTGAGCAACTGTTTTCAGTTCTGCAGAAACTCGATGGCTTTTCTCCAGCGGTGACATCATGAGCTTTCTGATGCTGATGTTTCTCCTCCACTTCATTCAGATCTGGTCTTTCCTCTTTCACTTTCACCAGGCCTAAAATGAAAACATTAAAATTATGAAAATCAATTGGTGCAATTGACCTTTCGCCGGCCCCTCCCCCAAAACGGCCATTGTCCAATCACACATCATAGCAACCGTTACTATGTGAGCAGGTCCGACAAACAATTAGCAAGATGGTGAAGCGTGCGCCCACGGCGTTTGTAAATCGGATACTAGATACCCCGAGAGATTGTCTGGAGGAGTTGTGTTCTTTCCATTCCCAAAGCCGAAAACACAACGTGAGCGATGCCTACAATGGATAAAACAGTGTGGACAGCCCCACTCCCAGTTAAATTTGTCGAACATTACGAAGCATAAATACGTCTGCTGGCTGTGGTGTCGATGGCTACTTAAAGTTTTTTTTTGTTTTGTTTTTCTGATCTGAAAAACTATCCTATCTGTTACTCAAAAAACATAATATTGTCTGAACCGCGAGTTTTATGATCCGTTGCCCCACTAATAAATATTATGGTCTCAACCGCGAGTTTTGTGATCTGTTGTCCCCCTAATAAATATTATGGTAAGTGCATTATGAAAGACAAGCAATGAAAGTTATTTAGATGCAAATTAAGCTTGTCTGGTTAAACAGTTATTGTGTGATTTCGTTTATTGTGCGTTGTCAACTTGAAGCATGAATTAGAGAAAAAATCATTTTTGGAAGAAAATGCACCACATACTTTTGTCAATGATATAAGTTATAGCTAAAAGATTGTAAAAGCTTTCAGTTCACCCTGCCTAATTGTAGTTGAAAAGTCAAATTAAGCTTGATTAATGATATACTGTGACTGATCAGATAAACTGTACAGCATCGAGAATATAACTCCCATGTGTTTTGCAGCATTTAAAATTTTAGTCATAGTGTGTTATGCGAAAAAACACACATAAGAAATTATTGCTGACAGCACTTTTATTTTCATAGAGTTTTTTCTTTCACACAAAAACACAACAGTGAGTGTCTTTCAATGCTTTTAAACACTTGTTTTCTTGTTCTTTGTCATATCACAAATTATGTGTATGAACACCGGTAAGTTAAGCATTAGCCTCGATAGAGACGTAGATAGTAGTCGTGTCTCCTTCATTGCGTATTTTTATATTTTGAATATATCCCTCCACTGCATACTGTAACCCCTTTTGCCTCGATCTGGAGGATTGCTCCAAAAATGGTCACTGACACGCACGGGTATACCTCTTCCCGTCATGGCAATCTGTCTCGCTGGTCGCCCCTGATGGTGTTTGACCATTTGTTTGTCGGACGTAGCAACAGTAACTAAGGGGGGCGGGGCTCGGCGAAAGGTCAATTGGAAAATAAAATAAAATTAGTAGGGGTGCAGGAAAAAAATGAATGTTCGATTCATATATGAATCACGATTCTATCTTCTACCAATTTGCATCGATTCACAAATTTCGATTCCACAAATTGATTTTCTAAAGTGTTACACTTTAACTTCACAGTACTAACAGATACTTAAGGTTACTGACGTTAATCACTATAAGCCGCGAACAAGGACTCAAATGCGGTGCTCGCGCTGACGGACACACAGCCGAGGGTACGCGTACAGATGCCACCTCTTGATCTCGAAATCAGTTCTCTTTCACAGCTACACACACAATTACTGTATATCAAAATGCACAATGTGTGGACTGTTTCACTGATTCAATGTAAACAGAGTCTGAAGTCCTACGCAAACAAAAACAAAAGGGAAAGAATCAGATGTATAACTATATCTGCGCATTCATTCTTAAAGGGACAGCAGCCTCAAACTGTTGCCATCAGTTTCATTAATGTTAATAAGACAAAAAACTTAGCTTAATGAATATCTTTAATATTTAAAAAAATTATATTCAATTCATACAGTGAAGACTATACAGTGTTTTATTTTGACCAGGGTTTGCATTTGTGAATGTGAAATTTGCTTAGGATTTTTTTTTTTTTTTTTTTTTGGGGTCTGAGTCAAAATACCATAATGTTTCTCATATGTAGTGAGAAGCCTGGCAAAATCTTACACTTGACAAATACACCAATATCATTCCAAAGCTTCTGAGTGTAGTGACACAACCAACATAAGTGAACCACTGTTTCATCAGAATTCAAACAAAAAGAGCATGTTAGCTCAATGTCAGATTTAAATTTTTGTATAAATTTCTTAACAGCATAGAACCTGTGTATTAGCTTAAAGTAATACATTAAAATGCAAGCATGGTTAATGAAATACATTTTTTTTTTAAGACTAACAACAGATGGAGATCATGCATCCATAATCTACTGAAATTCCTTCAATTCCCGGATGTGCTATGTTACATTTTCTGTCAAATTTGAACCACTTAATTTGTGGAAGCGAATTTGTAAAGCAAAATAAAATGGACAGAAAATTGCCTGTCGAGTATTATAGGTCATATTTTTAAACAGAATGCATACTTTGGAAGTGAAGTCTAAAAGGTGAATATGAATTATTGCATTTTTAATAATTACAAAATGTGGGAAATGTTTTTTTTTTTTTTTATTGAATTATACACAGCTTAAATATAAAACCATGTTGAATTTCAGCCCATACAAATGCAAGCCCTAAAAAATACAATGCAATATAACGCAAGCACAGTTAATGCAATGCATTTTTTTTAATTAGTGCAATTCAACAAGCTTTTTTGTTTCGAATACATTTGTCATTACCTCCTTCCATATATAACGTTTAATCCAGAAGTGAAGATAATTTATTTCTAGTGCGAGAACACGGAGAGGCGCACAATTGCACACGGCACGGTTTAAGCGCACATACACAATATTTGAGCAAGAGGAGAGGCACTTCATGAGAGAGCGTGCGTCCAGTTTTATGCGAGAACAAACGATATCCGCGTGCTCTCGCGTTACAATAACAATGCGCTCGCGACATTTGTCATTAAATTAATGACAAATTATTTTAAAAACAGGAAGACTTCTGTAAAACAGGTAATCCTTTGCCCGCACAAATGGAGTACGTTAACATAAAAACAAAAGTGAATAGGCCTATGTATTATGATGAGTCTCGCACACTTCGAGTTTCCGAAAAGCAAGGAGTGAAAATAAAATCTTATCGCTGCGCCAGTTCAGTTGCATTTTTAAGACCTTTGACACGTGGGTTTAAGACATTTTAATGGCAATTTAGGACTTATGTTTACATTAAGGAATTTGAGACTTAATGTAGGCCTACCACAACAGTCAAAAAGATGAATGAAGAATAGACACCAACCTCCTTGTTCCTCGTGTTTTATTCTCCAGGGTTCTGGTTCACTCATGTCCTCCTCACTCTCTTCTTTAACAAACACCATCTTCACAGCAGCAGATCTCAGTTCAGTTGATACTCCTCCAGATATTCCTGCTTGCTTCAAAACTTTGTAACGTATATGAGGATGGGAATATTATAGGCATTTATTGACCTGATTTTAAAATGTTAATTTTTTTTATCTTTCTAACAGTTTGTATTAAGCCAGTACCACATAACACCAGAGATCATGCTAAAAGCTAATTCTTCTTCCTCTGAGGTTTAATGGTGGTTGGTAAACAAAAGTATGTCTTACCGCCACCCACTGGACTGGAGTGTGATGCGTCGAGAGTAGGGGGGATATTATGGAATCAATATAATGCCGCATAGTTTTGCAAAAAGAATAAAGCATTGAGCAAAAAAAAAAAAAGAAAAAAAAGTTTTGCTCACAAAAATAAAGAATGGCAAAATAAAATAAAGTACTGCAAAAAGAAAAATATAATTGCAAAAATCATTTACAGTAATCATATTTTTCTCTACAACATATTTTCCATACTCATACCCACTTGCCTTGTTTTAAGTTGGATAGTTCATTAAGGAGTCCGTCTGGAATTGTAATTTGATTATGGATGGATGTAATGAAAATGACTGCATATAGCCTAAATTGCAAGTAATCTAAGTCCAGCGGCTGGCGACTCACTGCACACTGGAGTTTGGAGAGGAGTCTCTCCATTACCATTCGCCCCAATTCAACCCTGGTGACATCACTGTCTTACAAAATACCAGTGTCTTCAATTAATTATGAAATGTATGTGTGGCGATACACAGAGGAATTGAAGATTGACAGCTAGCCACTACGCCACCCTGGAATCTTGCCAGGGACAATACTAAATTAAATTTCCTATTAAGGCAACACGTTAGTTCACAGTGAATCGGCGGGAGATGTGGATACAGAAAAATATATTTTTTATTAAAGATAAGAAGAGACTTTACAAAAGCTCAAAGAACAACCCATCAATAACATTTAATGTAGACAACAACAATTACACCATTTAACAAAATACACAAAGAGCGACCTGAGTAGTCAGCAGCATCTGAGTTCAGGATAAAGGAGCCGAGGTGTGACAGCAGGGAATAAAGGGCACAATAAGGCCTCCACAGCAATTCACCATTCCCGTACACCTGTGCATCAGCACTCACGCACACGTACACATATCAATCGACACAGAACTCGTGATGAAAAGGCCGCCACCAGCAATTAAACTTTGGCATTTATCTTCAGTTCACTCCACTCATCAGGTCAGGGAACTGTGACGGTCATGTCAGAAGCTTCATTTTGTGCTCCCTAACACATTTTTGTGTTGATTTTGATGTTTGTTTTGGATCGTTGTCCTGATGGAAGATCCAACCACGGCCCATTATAAGATTTCTAGCAGAAGGCGTCAGGTTTTGATTTTTTTATCCGTTGATATTTGATAGAATCCACGATGCCATGTATCTGAATAAGAAGTCCAGGACCTCCAGCAGAAAAATATGCCCACAACATTAAAGATCCAATGGTATATTAAATTGTACACATGGGGTACTTTTTATCCTTGTGTGCACCAAACGCATCTAGTGTGTTTGCTGCCAAAAAGCTATTTTTTTTAGTTTCATCTGACCACAGAACTCTGTGTTGTTTGAAGTTTCAGTCGTGTCTGACAACTGAATATGCTGGAGTTTGTTTTTGGAGGAGCGAGGAGCATTTTTCTTGAAAACCTCCCAAACAACATGTGGGGATGTAGTTTTTTTTTTTTTTTTTTGTTTTTTTTTAAATAGGCTTTCTGACCCCAATACTCAACTAATCTCTGCAATTCTCCATCTGTGATTATTGAAGAGTCTTTGGCCTCTCAAACTTTCATCCTCACCGTCCATTAAGACAATAGACACACGTCCTCTTCCAGGCAGATTCGTAACATCTTTAGTTGATTATAACTTCTTAATTATTGCCCTGATGTTCAAAATGGGGATTTTCAATTCTTTAGCTATTTTCTTACAGCCACTTTTTATTTTGTGATGCTCAACAATCTTTTGCTGCACATCAGAACTATATTCTTTGGTTTTAATCATTGTGATGGATGATTAACTGAATTTGGCCTTTGTGTTTACTCATATTTAAACTCCTGTGAAACAAGAAGTCATAGCTGGACAATTTCATGTTCCTAGTCCCCCTGGTGTGCTAAAAAAAGGTACATATTAATGGGAATATACTTCAGAGATATTTTATTCATAAAAAATTCGATCAAAAAAAAGATGAATGAAAGATCAAAAGGATAAACGATGCAGATTTATTTTTTACAGCCATTTTTGATCATATTTACCAGGGGTATGATTAATTCTGAGCACGACTGTATGTCTGCAGACCGGAGATCTAAAAAATGGGCGGGGTTGTTGAATGACCAACAACTTTCACCATTGGCTCTGGCTTCAGCCAATTGTCATTGACTTACATTTCAAATTAAAAGGTCACAAATTAAACACAGTTTCAAAATAAAACTTTGTTAGTAAAATTGTGTTTCTTAAAAAAAAATTAAGCATATGTTAAAGTAGGCCTATATATCAATATATCCATGCTTTTAAAAAAAATATTAAATGTTATTCAAAATCCTGTAACAAAAAAAAAAATGCCAGGTTTAACTGACCTACGGAGCACCTAAAGGGACGTGGTGGTGGAAAAATTTTTAGGATGGGAGATTTTTTTTTTTTTAATCTTTTGCATTCCCTCGCAAAACTTTTGCGCTCCCCCGAGAAACTTTGCGTTCCCACGCAAAACTTTTTGCGTTCCCTCGCAAAGTTATTTGCGTTCCCACGCAAAACTTTTGCGTTCCCTCGCAAAGATATTTGCGTTCCCACGCAAAGCCTGTTTTGAGCTCGGACAGGCACTTCCTGTTTAATGTCCCGCTGGCAGTGTTTCAGAGCTCCACCAGCATGGAACTGTGAATGAGAATGTTCTGGAGAGTGATTTTGTGGCTCTCTGTGATGGTACCACAAGCTGTCACTTATTGACCGATCGTAGGCTTCTGGTAGGGATGTAGACTCATAGGAGCGAGTGAAAGTAAGAGGGAGCTGAGCCTGTGGTAGATCTGTAAGCAAGCGTCAATGCCTTGAACATGATGTGAGCAGCAAGTGGTAGCCAGTGCAGAGAGATGAACAGAAGACTGACGTGGGCCCTTTTGGGCTTGTTGAAGACAAGACGAGCTGCAGCATTCTGAATCATTTGTAGAGGTTTAGTTGCACATGATGGAAGTCCAGCCAGAAGAGCATTGCAGTAATCAAGCCTAGAAATTACCAGGGTCTGGACGAGAAGTTGTGTTGAATGCTAAGTTAGGAAAGGCTTGATCTTCCTGATGTTGTGCAGTGCAAACCTGCATGATTGAGCTGTCTTTGTAATTTGGTCTGTGAAGGTCAGCTGGTCATCATATATTACTCCAAGATTTCTGACCGACCTTAATGGGGTGATTGATGATGAATCTAGCTGGATAGTGAAGTCGTGCTGTAGAGACGGATTGGCAGGGAGGACGAGAAGCTCAGTCTTTGCCAGGTTGAGCTGCAGGTGATGTTCCTTCATCCATGCCGAGATCTCCGCCAGACAGCTTGAGATCCGTGGAGCTACTGTGGGATCATCGAGCTGAAATGAGAGGAAGAGCTGTGTGTCATCAGCATAGCAATGGTAAGAGAAACCATGTGCCTGTATGATGTGTCCCAGTGATGTGGTGTAGATGGAGAAGAGGAGGGGTCCAAGAACTGAACCCTGAGGAACCCCTGTGGTCAGTTGATGTGCTTTGGATACCTCGCTTCTCCATGTGACCCTGAAGGATCTACCTGTGAGATAGGACTCAAACCAGTGGAGAGGAGTACCTGTGATGCCCAGTGATGAGAGGGTGGACAGAAGGATCTGATGATTCACAGTGTCGAAGGCAACAGACAGATCCAGGAGAATGAGAACTGAAGATATGGAAGCAGCTTTTGCGGTCCATAGTGCTTCTGTGACCGACAGTAATGCAGTCTCGGTTGAATACCCTTTCTTGAAGCCAGATTGGTTGACATCCAGCTGGTTTTTCAGAGACAGGAAGGATGTTACTTGGTTGAAAGCAACTCGTTCAAGTGTTTTCGCAATGAATGGTTGGAGAGAGACAGGTCTGTAATTCTCTACAAGTGATGTGTTTAATGTTGGTTTTTTGAGCAGTGGTGTTACCCGAGCCTGCTTGAATGCAGTATGGAGGGATGAGTTGATGATGTGTGTGAGTGCTGGAAGAAGTGTGGGAGAGATGGCTTGTAGAAGGTGTGAGGGGATGAGGTCTAGAGGGCAAGTTGTAGGATGACTGGAGAGGAGAAGTTTAGATACTTCTTCCTCGGTTAGTGGAGAGAAGGAGGAGAGAGGGATATTGGCTGTGGGAGAGGTTGGTCTGGGTTCCTGTGTGTGTGGAGCTGAGAACTGAATGCTGATAGTTGTTGTTTTGTTGGTGAAGAAGTTAGCAAAATCATCAGCCGTTAAAGAGGAGGTGGGTGGTGGTGGAGGTGGACAGAGGAGAGAGTTGAATGTCTTGAAAAGTGATCGTGTGTTAGAGGCGCTGTTGATCTTGTTGTGGAAATATGAAGATTTTGCAGCATGAACATCAACAGCAAAGGATGAGAGCAGAGATTGATACATACTTGGGTCAGATGTGTCTTTTGATTTGTGCCATTTCCTCTCTGCTGCCCTGAGTTTGGTCCAGTGTTTACAAAGAACCTCAGATAACCAGGGGTTCGAGGGAGTAACGAGTGCTGGACTGGAGGAGAGAGGGCAGATATTGTCCAAAGAAGATGTTAAAATGGAGCATAAGGTATCCGTTGCGGTATTCACATCCAGAGATGAGAATTGTGAGGGTGAGGGAAGATAAGAGGACACTCGAAAGTAATGAGGAAATTATCTGAAACTTGTAGAGGTTTCACCAAAATGTTCTCTGTGATGCAGTTGCGTGTGTAAACCAGATCCAGCTGGTTGCCTGATTTGTGAGTACCTGAGGTGATGAGCTGTTTGAGATCGAATGAGGCTAGGAGAGAGATGAAGTCTGTTGCATTCAACTTCTATAGATGAATGTTGAAATCACCAAAGACTACAAGTGGGGTGCCATCCTCAGGGAAAGAGGACATCAGCACATTCAGCTTCTCTACAAAGCTTCCCAGTTGACCTGGGGGGGGGGGGGGGGGGGGGGATATATTACTACAATATGGATCATACTGGGAGTTGTAAGTGTAATAGCATGATATTCAAACGAGTTATTATTGCATAGAGAAGACAGAGTTGAGTATTTCCAATCGTTAGAAATGAGAAGACCTGTACCCCCACCCCTCCCAGACTGGCGAGGGGTGTGAGAGAAAGAGAAAGAGACATTGCATTCTGCACATCTGAAGTGCTAGGTGGACATGCTGTCATTATTTGAGGATCATTTAAGTCTGGGTATCGCACAGGAGAATGTGAAGTACACAGTTCCTTTTTCCACGAGCTGTGAGTGGAAATGCTTGTTGCCTGCACATAGGGCGGTGGCGGTCCAGTACTTTTTTTCTTTCAGAAATGTTTTTCTTATTCGATTTTTCTGGCCACTGATCCAACAACATCCTTCATTTACTTCCACAAACTATATGACTCCTTAATATATCTATAGTCCCACTCTAAATCTCCCCACCCCCCTAGTACCATGGATTTCATGGTTTTTATATAATCTTTAAATGATCCCTCTCTAGGATATGGGTTTAATTGAATTTTGCCTTCTGACCATCCTGACAAATTTGATGTAGCCTAAAAGGTTCTGTCCAGAACCCTTTATAGTTTCTGTATATAAAGTCAACAAGTGTCTCGGCTGTCAGTGGTCTAGAAACATCTTGCCCCATATACAACCAAGCAGTTTCCTTATTCACACACAGAAAGGAAAAACACAAAAATTGTGCCAATCTGTTTTAAGAAGCCAATTAGTACAGATTACATGAATTATGTAATCTGGGGATCTGGGGACCAATAATGACACAAACAAGAAGTGCAGACTCAAAGTCAGCTTTATTGTGCTCGTGCTATAGTTTATATAGCAAGTCTCAGGTGTTGGCTAAAACCAACAAATAGAATAAGTCCATATAGAGAAGAAAGGGGAGCTTTGCTGAAAGAGTCAAACACTTCCATTCATAATTACACCATATGCAACGTTGATCCTTATGGATAATAACTAGCACGTCATACGAGCATGTGACTAGACAGGGAGTACAAGAAATGATTAGATAGACAGAAAAGGAGATGCAAACATATTTATCCTAACACGTGTAAGGCACTGCTTCAGTGTGATTTCTCATGTCTTTCCACACTGGGAGCAGGTAAAAGGCCTTTTTCAAGTATGAATTAACATGTGATTTTTAAGGCTTGCTTTACGTGTGAAAGAGTTTCCACACTGAGAACAGGTGAAAGGCTTTTCTGAAGTGTGAATTAACACATGATCATTAAGGTGTCCTTTCTGTGTAAAACTCTTGCCACACTGGGAGCAGGTGAAAGGCTTTATTCCAGCATGAATTCTCATATGAGTTTTAAGGTATCCTTTACGTCTGAAAGTGTTTCCACACTGAGAGCAGGTGAAAGGCTTTTCTGAAGTGTGAATTAACAAATGATCATTAAGGTGTGCTTTCTGTGTAAAACTCTTGCCACAATGGGAGCAGGTGAACGGCTTTTTTCCAGCATGAATTAACATGTGAGTTTTAAGGTATCCTTTATGTCTGAAAGAGTTTCCACACTGAAAACAGATGAAAGGCTTTTCTGAAGTGTGAATTAACACATGATCATTAAGGTGTCCTTTCTGTGTAAAACTCTTGCCACAATGGGAGCAGGTGAAAGGCTTTATTCCAGCATGAATTAACATGTGAGTCTTAAGATTTTCTTTACGTGTGAAAGTATTTCCACACTGAGAGCAGGTGAAAGGCTTTTCTGAAGTGTGAATTAACAGATGATCATTAAGTTGTCCTTTCTGTGTAAAACCTTTTCCGCACTGAGAGCAGGAGAAAGACTTTATTCCAGCATGAATTAACAGGTGAGTCTTAAGGTTTTCTTTACGTGTGAAAGTATTTCCACACTGAGAACAGGTGAAAGGCCCTTTTCCAGCATGAATTAACATATGATTCATGAGGCTTCTTTTATGTTGTAAAGTCTTTCCACACTGAGAACAAGTGAAAGGCCTTTCGACTTCTGTTATTTGAATGCTGCTTTGTGAGCAACTGTTTTCAGTTTTGGAGCAACTCAATGGCTTCTCTCCATCAGTGACATCATGAGCTTTCTGATGCTGATGTTTCTCCTCCACTTCATTCAGATCTGGTCTTTCCTCTTTCACTTTCACCAGGCCTAAAATGAAAACAATTAAAATTATGAAAATCAATTGTTAAAATTGAAAAATAAAAGGAAATTAGTAGGGGTGCAAATTTCAGAAATTGATTTTCTAAAGTGTTACACTTGTTTAACTTCACAGTACTACTTAAAGATACTTAAGCACAATAAGCCGATAACAAGGACTCAAATGCAGTGCTCGCGCTGACAGACACATGCCGCTTCTCGATCTCGAATTCAGTTCTTTCAAAGCTACACACACAATTATGTCAAAATGCACATTGTGTGGACTGTGGAGTATTCAATGTAAACAGAGTCTTATGTCCTACACGAATGAAAACAAAAGGGAGAAAATAGGATGTGTAACTATATCTGCACATTTATTCTTAAAGGGACAGCAGCCTCATAAACTATTGCCATAAGTTTCATTAATGTTAATAAGAAAAGAAAAAACTACTCACTGCTTTTGACTGAATCACTTTTTTATCTTTAATATTAATAAATTTATATTTAATTCATACAGTGAAGACTATACAGTGTTTAATTTTGACCAGGGTTTTTCCTGCATAGAGAATTACAAGTGGCCGCCTCCGTCAAATTTCTTGTCGCCTCCGGCTATCGACAAAACTATCAACTACAGTCACATGCTCCAATACCCCTTTTCCACCGACACGGTTCTGTTGCGGGATCCATGTATCCATTCTCCAAGCGTTCGATGGTGATGCCCAGATCGCGGCTATATCCGCAGCTTTGACGGGGCAAATTATAAAAAATAAATTATTGGCGGGTGGGTCACGGGTCGATGAGAGAAGATCATTATTGTAAGACATGGAACTCTAATGTCAGGGTAAAACGCAATGAATGTGTGTCACTTTAACTTTAAATAAACTTTTATTTTAAATAAATGTTAATTTAAAAGCAGCCTACTTCAGTGTGATTTGTTACCATATCATCATGCTTTACACTGAAAATTCAATGTCCAGCCACCACAGTTTCACAAAATCCTGTGGGAAAACCAGTATATTATAGTGTCCTCAAAATAATCTTATTATTAAAATGCCAAATATTTTGCGTGTAAAAAGTGTTTTCTTCAGCCATGATCAGGGGCCTGTACAATGATGGTAGTTGAACAAACTCAGGGTAACAGGATTAGTTGTGAATTGACAAAACCAAACCAATCCAACCAGGCTCTGTTGGTACCATGATGCTGATCATCAACTTTCTCTGTCAACTCAGGCTTTGATCCAAGTTTAGGAGTTTAGGTGTGTCACCAGTAGCGAACAGCCAATCACATAATGAGAAAGAGCGAGACTGCGATTAATTTCTTGCGAGAGGAGCAGCACGATTCAATTCTCTCTTCTGCAGAATATTACGAGATTGAAAAATATTAAGAATTTAAACAAACTTACACAGTAAAAAGCAGCAGTCGAGCAACAGGAGAGAACATCAGTCTGTGAGTGTTTACTTTTGTCATTAGATTTTAGCGGGTTCTTCATTTCTAGGAAACTTTTTTTGTTTGTTTTGTTTACTGTGTTTACCTTAGCAAAGCGCGTGCTGAAGTGGCCTTTGTTTGTTGTGCATCTCGTGCGAGTTTTACTTTTGATCTGCTTAATTTGATATTTACAGTTAATTTGAATATTTACTTTTTTTACTTTCGGTACTGAAGTACATTTTAAATCTGATTTTTGTACTTTTTTTCAAGTGATGTTTGAATGGATGACTTACTTTTACTGGAGTCATTTTCATTTAGGTATATATACTTTTACTCGAGTATAACTTTTGAATACTTTTACCACCCCTGCTACTGACTGACCTTGGTCTTTTATCAATCCCTATTCTCTTCCTTCTCTGCTAATATCTCTACTGCTAAAATGACTTAGTATCACAACAAAATTAACAATTCTTCTGACTCTCGCATGCTTTTCAAAACCTTCTCCTCTCCTCCCAACCCTCCTCCTCCTTCTCCTCCTCCTTCATCAACCCTAACAGCTGACAATTTTGCAACATTCTTCATAAATAAAACCACCACCACTACTGCTCTCAGTAATTGAAGCTCTGAGACTGGCAAGAGCAGCTTCCAAATCCTCAGTTCTCATCCTGCTGGATCTGTCTGCTGCCTTTGACACAGTTAACCACCAGATCCTCCTGTCAATCCTAAAGATGAAGGGCATCTCGGGAACCGCACTCCAATGGTTCAAGTCTTACCTCTCAGGTAGGTCCTTTAGGGTGTCGTTGAGAGGTGTGATGTCTAAGACCCAACATCTAGCTACTGGAGTGCCTCAGGGCTCAGTGCTTGGACCACTTCTCTTCACCATCTACATGACATCACTAGGATCTGTGATTCAGAAACATGGCTTTTCCTATCACTGCTACCCTGATGACACACACCTCTACCTCTCATTCCAGCCTGATGATCCGACGGTACCTGCTCACATCTCAGCCTGCCTGACACAAATTTCTGGCTGGATGAAGGACCACAACCTTCAACTAAACGTTGCGAAGACAGAGCTACTTGTGGTCCCGGCCAACCCAACACTTCATCACAACTTCACCATTCAGCTAGGCTTGTCATCTATAACTCCATCAAGGTCAGCCAGGAACCTTGGAGTTGTGATTGATGATCAATTGAACTTCACAGACCACATTGCTAGAACTGCCCGGTCATGCAGATTTGCCTTGTACAACATTAGGAGGATCAGGCCCTTCCTATCATGGCATGCTACATAACTCCTTGTCCAAGCACTTGTTCTATCCAGACTGGTCTATTGTAATGCTTTGCCTACAGAACAACCACTGGCTCTGCTCCCTTTTACCTAAACTCATTACTTCAGACTTATGTGCCATCCAGAAACTTGCCCTCTGCAAGCGAACGTTGTCTGGTGGTGCCATCTCAAACAGGCACACAATCTCTTTCTCTGACTTTTACCATGACTGTTCCCTGCTGGTGGAATGATCTGCCTAACTCAACCAGAGCTGCTGAGTCCATAGCCATTTTTAAGAAACGGCTGAAGACGCATCTTTTTCGGCAGCACTTGATCCAGTAATACTAACACTTACTCTTCTATTCTATTTATAAAAAAAAAAAAAAAAAAATGTACATGTACTGCGTTAGATTAAACTGAGAAGGGTCATAGCACTTGCATATTGTTGTCCTACTGTTAGTTTAACTGCTTCTATTGTTCTCATTTGTAACCCCCAATTTCCACCGGCTGCGTTACGGCTCCGACACAGCGGCGGAGTCAATAGGTTTCCATTAAAGTCAATGAGTGTATTTCCACTGAATGCCGTACAGCTGCGTTCCGACTCCGGCGATCCGCAGCCCTCCGGAGCAGATACGCAGCGCTTCTATTTTTGCCGGATGCCGGAGAGCTCCGCAGCAATTCAGCACTTATATCGCGCGATCATACGTGAATTTGCGAGATCTCGTGGGTCCTTGTGACTTCAGCTGTCAGTCATGACCGCAGCCGTTCCGCAACAAATCCGGACCTGGTGGGTATTGACGGACGACGGAACACGGAGCTGTCACGCAGCGGAGCCGTTCCGCAGCCGTTCCGCATCTGGTGGAAATTGGGGGTAAGTCGCTTTGGATAAAAGCGGCTGCTAAATTAATAGGCTAAATGTAAAATAGCTGTCTATGAAATAGAACAACTAACGCAAAAAGTCTTTCTATATCAGTGCAAGTAAAAGTTGTGAAGTTGAAATTGAACATTTAAGCTTACATGTAATCATTTTATAGCTTTATCTATTGATTCTAAAGCGTATTTATATTACCTTTATATAGGCTATTTATTCATTTAAACTGCGTGATAATTGATCAACAACATTTTTTTACATGTGTGATAGATTAAGTATAATAATAACATAAATAATATTTAAATAATACATAATTATTATTCTAAATAAGCTGAAAGCTAGAAGATTTTGTCTTTAAAAATCATTTGCTATGTAGTGGATGAGTTGGATGATCTTACTCCCGGAGTCGGACACGTTTTTGGAACCAGGCATACATTGAGTAAGCAAGGTTTGGTTAACCGAGAATTCAGACTTATTAGACTGAACACATACTAGGTATGTGCATTATATCACTATTTTCACAAATTTGCATTTTTGTAGTTTATACGAAGATGTTTTTGAAACAAAAAAAAGCTTGTTGAATTGCATTAAAGGAGAACTCGGTAACTCTAGCGAACTCTACTCACTTCTTCGCTGATTTTCCCTTTTGTTGTTGCATGTTTTCCCCACGAGCTCCCCCTACAGCTGTGGGAGGGTGTATATTTCACAAAACGGTCGTAAAAAACTCACTTGCGGCGGCCTCCTCCCCCTCTCTACCGCTGCTCATGTGCGTTTGTTATGATCGGAGCAAGCCAACTGTATGGTGTGGAGCTATGTCTACTGAGGTGGGTAATCTGGTAATACATCATACATGCGTGTTTGTTTATGTCGAATTGCCGTAAAGCAATTTGTGTTTCGCGCTCGTTCTCATTCTCGTTCTCGCTTCTCACGAGACTTCCAATTTCTATCTTGCCGGGACGGTAGTCCCCAAGTTGCAAGGTTGGTTTTCCGCCTGGGAACGCTGGGGGGAGCGGGGAAAGTCACCAATATCACCAGAACAGGTTGTTTAACCATCCAAATAATTTCTAGACAGTTTTATTACGTTAAAAAAGTTACCAAGTTCTCCTTTAATAAAAAAAAAAAATAATACATTTCATTAACAATGCTTGCATTGCATTTTTTCGGGCTTGCATTTTTATGGGCTAAAATTCAATATGGACGTATATTTAAGCTGTGAATAATTAAATTCAAAACATTTCACAACATTATTAAAAATTAAATAATCCATATTCACCTGTAAGATTTCACTTCCAAAATATCAGGTCTGTTTAAAAAAAGTACATTTTATTTCACTATACAAATTTGCTTCCACAAATTCAGTGGTTCAAATTCGACAGAAAATTTGACATTGCATATCTGGGAACTGCAGTAATAGTAGTAGATCCATAACGTCCATCTGCTGTTAGTCAGCTCACCAGCAGGAGTTGCAAGCGGCTGTTGACGAAGACCAGAGCAACAGGTAGAGAGAGTCCTTCAATCATAAAAACGGATTTACAGAAATGGAGCAAGCTTGTATTTGTGATGATTATCAGGGCCAGTATATGGAAAGGATGATAAAGACAAAGGTTGTGTTTACATTTTAGTCTGCACGTTTACTTGTGAAGGCTTGTAAGACTGTTTTTACTTCGTTTCCCCCATGCTGATGTAAGTTACACATGAAACGTTAAATCTGAAGTAGACATATTTCTCTCGGTTGTTTTAAATTATAAACTTTAGGCTATATTGCAGTGCTGTGCTGCAGTACTAGGGTTTCCCTTATATGTCATACTCCAGGATTCCCCTGCCATCAGGACATATAAAACGCTTAATGTGATAAAAGACCAAACTCACAACTAATTAGGGATGTAGGCTACTAAACAGGACATTGGAGAGCGCGCGCGTCCAGTTTTGTGCGAGAACAAAGGAAACCCGCGTGCTCTCGCGTTACAATCACAATATGCGCTGGCGACAGTTGTCATTATAATAACGCCATAGAAAAATGCAGTAAGAATTCTGTAAAAAAAGGTAAACCTTTGCCCGCACAAATGGATTACGTTCACTTAAAAACAAAAGTGAATCTGTATGACGAGTTGCACACAGTTTTGAGATTCAAAAAAGCAACGGGCAAAAATAAAATCTAAATCTTATCGCTGCGCCAGTTCAGTTGAATTTTTAAGATATTTGACACGTGGATGAAGCCATTTGAATGGGAATTTAGGACTTGTTTTTACATTAAGGAATTCTTAATGTAGGCCTACCACACCAGTCAAAAAGATGAACATGAAAAATAGACACCGACCTCCTTGTTCCTCGTGTTTTATTCTCCAGGTTTCTGGTTCACTCATGTCCTCCTCACTCTCCTCTTTAACAAACACCATCTTCACAGCAGCAGATCTCAGTTCAGTTGATACTCCTCCAGATATTCCTGCTTGCTTCAAAACTTAGTCACTTCTATGAGAATGGAATTATTACAGGCATGTATTGACCTGATTCATACACGTTTGTCTTTCTATACACTAAAAGCACATTCTAACAGTTTGTATTGAGCCAGCACCTCGACATAACAGCAGAGATCATGCTGAAAAATCTTCTTCCTCTGAGGTTTAATGGAGGTTTGTAAACAAACGTATGTGTCTTACCGCCACTCACTGGACTGGAGTGTGAAGCGTCGAGAGGAGGTCCCAGTCATGGTCCCAGTATTTTCAGGACCGCAGTTTGGACCCTAGGTTTTTTTTTATAATATATAGTTTATATAGTTGAATCAGTTTTCTTTTCATGGTACAGACCAAAATGTATTATGTGTACACTTTCTTCACCTAAATCCATAAAATCCCATTAATTTCAATGGGACATTTACTTAAGTGTTCTACTAGGTACAGTGGGAATGAGTTTAATTTTGTTTTGTTTTTGTTTAAAAAGCTGTTTGTTGTTACCAATGTAGCATGAAAAAGACTTGCTTGAATACAATAAGTGTGTTTTTGAAACTCATTTTTATAATACATTATGTAGGGAAAACCACTGTTATGAATGTGACATTTTCACATTACGGATGTTAAGTGTCTAAACTAATGACTTTTGATATAAAACTTAAATAGTAATAGCAAATAATTACAAAACTCTAAATTATCCATGATCCACAGGAATACTCCAGACAGTCTTTTAAAATATACAACTTATATACATAAACACGCAATACAGCCAAATTGCTTCACGTCATTTATTTTTGTGGAAAGCCAGTGCAGGCCTGAGCGGCGGTCATATTTTGTACCGCCATGCGGTACATCTAGTTGTCTTTTGCATTAATACAATTATGAGGGTTTTTATAAATATTGGATAAATCAAGAAAATAAGAAATAAAGTGATTCATATTGTCAGTAGTGTGTAATTACATGCATTTGATTCTTGTTGGTTTGTCTCAGTCTGCTGTCTCTGCGCTTCTGAATGTTCTGCCTCTGTGTTAAAACAAAACGGATTTATCCTGGGCTCAAAAAACACCGCTATTCTAATAACATGTTCATTTATTGATAAAATGTGACTACTGCAACTGCTAAAGCACAGGAAACCCCCAGTGATAAAATAACACTCTGTGTTTATATAATCTATACTCAAGAGTGTTAAAAAAGTAACACTGAAGCAATGTTAATGACATAAGTGATTAATTAAGTGATACTTGAGCATTAATGACGACACCTGATGAAAACAAGCTGAATCACTGAAGGAAAAAGAAACGACAAGAACAGAAAAAATAGAAGAGATGGAAGCGTCGTGACGTAGAACGAGCGTGACAGCGCAGCCAGAGAGCAGAGCAAAACAAAACTCTGCGTTCGTTCTACGTCACAACGCTTCCTACGTTACGTCCTACGTCATATGCCAGCATCCATCTCCATGAACGCGCACCGACCGCCACCGGAAGCCAGTTATTTTCGTTTATAAAGTTTTAAATATGTATATTTTTACGACAAAACCGCACGGATTACCCTCAGAAGGCCTTCGTTTATCCCCCTGGAGCCGGATGGATTATTTTTGTGAAGGATGCATGCACAATTTGCGACTTGGAGCAGCTGGACCCCATTGCTTCACATTATAACCACTGGAAGATCTAAGACATTTTCTAAAATAACTGAAAATGTGTTCGTCTGAAAAAAGATTGACATATGCATCTCGAACGGCTTGAGGGTGAGTAAATCATGGCTTAAATATCATTTTTGGGCGAACTATCCCTTTAAGTATGTCTATAACTTGTGGGATGAATAAGCGAAAAAAAACTTGCATCAGTATACTGGCATTATCAAGTGAAACTGCCCACACAGTCATAGTGATCCACAGCCACTAGCGATTGGCTGCTTTCAAAAGACTATGGTTCAGAGTGCGCTTTAAATTTGTCAAAACTATTTCACCAAATTTCAATGTTTCGCCACTAGGTGGCAAGTTTAGTGAACCCATGAACCATGTGGGTTTTACGTGACCTCAGATAAAAAATTTTTAATGTAGACATTGACACTTTTGTATAATAAATTATGTCTCTTATTCGCCTGTTGTTAGCATGTTGAGTACTTCAGAAGAGGGAAGTTTTTTTTTTTTCTTAGCCTGACACTCAGCTATAATAACTTATGGAAACAAATTATTCAGAAACTCTTACCTCTACTCAAAACGAAAGAGAGCAGCACAACAAATCCAAAAAACATTCCAAAAATTATGCGCCATCCAGAGGTCTTATAATGTGCACTCTTTTTCCAGGCATCTATAAAAAAAACTGCCAGAGGAACAGATGAAAATGAAATGCCCAAAAAAGATGTGACTGTACAAGATAAGTATAGACCTTAAGCTGTAGTGAACTGTGCAAATGTTTGTGAACATTTGTTTTTATTAAATAAGGCTGTTCTATTTTATGTGGAGATAACCTCATCTTATTTCAGAATGATGAAGAATGTTTAGTTTACATTTATGCATTTGGCAGACGCTTTTATCCAAAGCAACTTACATTGCATTTCAAGGTATAAATTTACATTCTTATCAGTTCTTGCTTTCCCTGGGAACTGAACCCATTACCTTGGCGTTGCAAGCGACAACACTCTACTGTTTGAGCTATAGGAAGGCTTTAGTTCTTATAGCTCAAACAGTAGAGCATGGCGCTTGCAATGCCAAGGTCAACGGTCAGTGAAACATTTTTAATTACTTTTAATATCAGAATAATGAGCATGACTTCTGTGCAAAATGTGGATGTACCTACCTGAATAAACAATAATGGTGAAAACCATAAAAAAAAATGTTCTACATGATAACCTCATCCATGTTTTAATGTTGTCTGTAAACAAAACATTGAAAATACCATATTAATATTTTATAAAGCACTATGATGTTTGCTCATCCTGTTCTGCTTGAGTAATTTGCCCCTCTATTAAATATTCTTATCAAATTTTGAAGCATGGTTGCTAGTCACCCAGCAGACACCAGGTTTTTAAAAATAAAATAAAAACATGTTGTCTTTATGCATTCATCTTGAGTTAGGCATAGGGATCTTGACCATGTTTCAATATTTGACATCTTAATGTATTTAACTGTAACAGCATTAATATACTCTATGCTAAGTATTAGCTAATATGTCATCATCAATGTTTATTCTAATGATCTCCCTGAAAAAAAAAAAAAATCTGTACATGGTAAAACATACCTTGAAGATAATTGAAATAGGACAAAGCCAAAATCAGCATGAAAAACCTCAGAATATTAAGAGCACAGCAGGTGATGATCTCAGGCAGAAATCCTGGAACAGAATATTAAATGATGGTCATTAGATGATATAGGACAAAAAAAAAAAACAATCTTATGTAAATTTCTCATCATGAAAAAATGAATATTTCAAGACAGAAAATGTGCCATATTCTTAATATTGTGTAGCCTATAGGCTATATATTAACATATATCTGTATATAACTACTATATAAATATAGCTCCATGCAGCAATAATGGGGCAGAAGCATGACCATCAATTGTATAAAGTTTGATTGGTTGTAGCATTATGGTGATTCTTTTTGGGCAAATGTTATACAATTCAATGAGAAGAGGACTTTTGCAATTATCTACCAATCAGGACATTAGTTTTCTTGTTGCCAGGCAGGTCTTAGCCAAGATATTACATAAAACACTAATCTGTGTGGAATTTGGTGAAGATTGGACAATGGTCAAGGACGAGTTCGGAAATGGTATACAGACTAAATGGCACAGTGTCAAAAAATGTATACCACTGGATTATGTATTGGAATACAGCTCTGTATTTTAAGTAATTTTTTGTATTATGTTTTGTTATGTCTTTTGATCACTAGGTGGTACTGGCCCAAAACTTCATAGGTTGCTTCAGGGCATGGTGCCAAAGACACGTCAAGTTTCTTATGCATTTGGCAAAGCATTTATAAAATATAGCATTTGTTGACAAAATTCAAAATGGCCGACGCCCAAAATGGTTGACATGGGAAAACTGTATATAATCAACTTGATATGTTGCATTTAATGTAATAAGACCAATCTCATAATTTCCGCCAAACTGTTCAGATATTATGCAAAATGCCAATTTTTATGTCACTTGACCAGTAGGTGGCACTGTGCCAAAACTGTGCAACTACCCTCAGTTCACATGGTCATGTGATGACATGTACCAAGTTTTGTCTCAATACAACGAAGTGTTGCAGATATATAGCCTGACGACATGCTCAACGTCAATTTAGTAAAATCACATCTCAGGAACAATTTAGAATATTGAAAAAAATATATAGCCTAATCTGATCATCTGAGCAAAATTTAGTAAAGATTGGACAAAATTGGTAGGAGAAGAATCGAAAAACACATTTCGGTAATATTAAAAAAGCCGGACAGCAAGCTCGGCCATATATCATTTTTAGCTAACTGTGACTTTATATATGTATACATTTCTGAAATACTTAACTTAGACAGTTACCTCTGATAACAGAACACTCTAAATTGTAATGTGGACTCATGCACTTTCTGTATCTCTGACTGCTTTGAAATGATGTGTATTGTGAAAAGCGCTATACAAATAAACTTGAATTGAATTGAAAATATGACAAAATTGGTATTGCTGTTCTCAGCATGACCCAAGGAACCTATCAAGATGATGACAGTTAAAATTAGTCGAAAGCTATTATCATTTCATCATAATTGTCATGGGCATAAAAATGGGCATAGTGTCGTTGACAAATACCGAATTTCTTACTGATATGCCAATGCATTCGTAAAGTATAGCATTTTACGGCAAAAATCTAAATTACCAACATGGGAATTAGCTATCAATCTACTCCGCATGTTGCAATGAACTAGACTGGGTAAACCCAGCCTGATCTGCCAGCGATTTGATTTCGCCCTGCAGCTCAGGCTGGAAACCTGTACATTTATCTCTGCTGCTTCCTTTACAAATTTGCGGGAACCAATCACAAACTGGCTTATCCACCTGGCGCGCTATTGACGGATTTAATACAATCCAATTCCAGAGCCGTCACGGCTCAGTCCAATTCCTTTTAACCTCTCGACGATGCTCAATGGCTTCTTTTTAGCAAACAAATTGCTCGAGTGGGTGTAAATACCACTAACTTTCATGTTTTTTTTTTTCATAAACTGAAAAAAACGCTCGATTCCATTGCTGCTTCTGCAAATCGCTGATCAACACGTTTGGTTACACATTTCCTGCCTGGAGTTTTCACAAAGTACATCACTCGGATTGTTGGTCTGATTGGTTGAAGGACTATCCAATTGCGTACAGAGTCATCTGAAGTATGCCCGTTGATCACACCTCTTGTGCAGTAGAAAATACATAGCAGACTCCCCAGACTAATGTTAAATCTGAAGAGATTGAGCTTGATCTGGTCATAGCCAGACTAACAACGAACCTAAAGAGACCAGTTTCGTTATTTTTGGTCAAACTGTTCAGAAGTTATAAGCAAAAATACTGTGGCTGTGGTTCTTATAAGACACACCAAGGTTGGTCTAAATACCCTAAAGCATTCCAGAGATGTAGCCTCACATCACTGATGTCAAATTCGAGAAACCATTCATGGGAATGATTTTTAATATAAAAATAAAAGTGATAACGTTCTTGTGTCTCTGCCTCATGATCATCGGAGCACAATTTGGTGAAGATTGCATAAAATGTGTAGGAGAAGCAGCGTTGTAATTAAGCAATTAGGCCTTGGTTCAAAGGTTATTGGCAAAAAAAAAACAGTAGTGCATTTATGACCCATTGGTGGTGCTAGATTGTTTGAAAGACTTACACCAAATAAGTCAAATTAAAGCTACAACCTTCCTCTATATCTCTGTGCCCATTTTCACAACTTTTTCTATGGGCTGCCATAGTAAGAAGAAGAAGTAGAAGAAAAGGAACAGATACAAAAATTAAGACACTAAACTTGTACTTTTGTACTTAACTCACCTTCAGTAAGACCGTAGAAGATGAAGACAAAAAACATACAGATGTTTGGACAAAAGACCAGAGAAACCTGAAGATTCCAGATTTTTCTGCTAGTGACTGGAGGGAAGATACAGAATAATTAAAAGACATTTATGGTGAAACATACAGAGATAAATCCCAAGAAATAAAAAAAAGCACCTGTGTTTTTTGATCTGCGGTAAATCATACAGCAGAGCCAAAGTGCAGCTCCAGATGCAGCATCAAAACACAAAACCAACATCATTATGTGCAAAGTAGAGAAATCTATGAAACACAAACACAACTTTTACATCTGAACTTACTATATTTGGTCATTGTTTCTTATAGAGAAATATTTAGATTAATGTGCAGTTAAGAACATTCATTCTGTTTTAGTGTATGTCATTTATACTGTGTACAGAAAATAAATAGTTTGCACCATAACTAGCAATAAAAAGCATCTTGTTTACACCAAGTACAAATGGCAATAAAGTGTCAATGTTTTCCAAAGTATTTATTTGCCATGTTTTGTTGACTCACACAGTTGCTCCAGTACTACAGTTGTATTGGCTGAAAGTACTCCAGCAAACACTTCACACATGTAAACTCCTTTGTCCTCAGTTCTGACACTCTTCAGTCTGAGAGAGAAGTTTCCTTTGGGGATTTCATCAGTGAAGAACTCAACTCTGTCTCTGTATCGCTCATCTGATGAATCTGGAAAAGCCTCATTGTTTTGATAGAGCAGAACCAGAATATCTTCATCTTCATCGGTTTTCCTCCATGAAACCTCTTCAATGTGTTCAGGTTTGATGTGAGAGTCTACAGAGCAGTTCAGAGTGACGTCCTCACCCACAGACGCTGATATAGACTCATCTGATCCTGATACTTGCAAGTACTCTAAAAGAAATACGTATAACAGAATAAAATATTACATACATTCAGTAGCCGTTTTTGTTAAAAAACTGTTTCAAATTTAAAGTAGAACTGGAATCATTCCATACACACTTACCAACATCTTTTATTTCAACTAAAGTTTTGTCAGCAAACTGTTGACTGTAAACTTTACATCTGTAAACGCCTTTGTCTTCTGTTCTCAGATTGTCCAGACGGAGGGAGAAGTTTCCATGTTGAATCTGATCAGTAAAGAAATGAGCTCTATCATGATAATCCTGCTGCTGGACCTCTGCTCGACTTTCACCATCTAGAAACAAATGAACCAGAGTCTCTGAGTCTGTTCTTCTCCATTCCACCTCCAGACCCTCCATTGGTAAAGGTTCATCAACATAACAAGGTAAAACCACTGGAGATCCCAGGTGAGAAACCAGAGGACCAGATGGACCACGCACAGTAAAGCCTATGAAGAAATAGACAAACTGATTAATGTGTAAAATAAGGAAGAAAAGTGCTAAGGGCATTTTTAACTAAATGTGATAATACGTACCATCAGCAATCATCAGAAGTATTGAAGTAAAAATACACTTAACGTGCATGTCCATGTATAAAAACTATGATAATATAAAATAAATGATCATGTAACAGTTCTTTTGTCCGTGTGTTTTCATACGAGAGAACACATATGAAGTAATTCTTTTAGTTTCGCTTTTTTAAATTATGTGCGCATCAAGGCTTAATCAGAAATTGTCACAACAGAATCTTGTTGACCCACCATTACATAGCTGATGGAGAAGGTGGCTTCTGTTTACACTCAAATCGAATGCACATAAAAAAATTAAAAAAAGGAAATTGTACAAAAATACAAACTTTGTCTGAAAATGTGTCTTCCATGCATCAGAATTTAAGTTTATGCAATGGTGTAAATTTGTATTCATGTGTGTTAATAAGCTGTTTATAGGCTATTTATGTGTGTGTGAGTGTTTCATAAGTCTGCTAATTATGTTTATGTATAATGTATAAACAGGTTCATGTATAAATATGTGCACGTCAAAGGTGTCGTATAGGTGAGCCCAGCTCCAAGTCTCCGTCGCGGCTGATCCCACCCAGCCTCCCTCCCCCTCCTCCGCCAATACCAGTCAGTTCTTCTGCCCGGTCTCCACTAGCTTCAGCTGTCAGATTGTCCAGACAGAGGGAGAAGTTTCCATGTTGAAACTGATCAATAAAGAAATTAGCTCTATCATGATAATCCTGCTGGCTCTCACCATCTTTATGAGCCAGAGTCTGTTTTTCTCCATTCCACCTCCAAACCCTCCATTAGTAAGAGTCAAAATAAATAAAAAGAACATCCTCCGCTGATATCTTAAGAGATTTAATGTATTCTTATCTTCAGCTGATTTCATCTAAGGCAGTTGTAGTTGTTTCTGCTCATCTCTTCTTTTTTTCTGCTCGTTCCTCTTTCCTTCAGTGATTCTGCTTGTTATCAGCAGCTGTTCGTCACTAATGCTCAATCACCACTCAATTAAATCACTGAATTATCTAATTAACTCCAACACTGATTCAGAGTGCATTTCAACTCATCTGGGCTAACCCATGTGGGGCCTAAATGGAAACTAAGGTAAAAACTGTCTGGGCACCAGTTAGACAGCCCATGTGCAACTTATCTGGGCCCGACTTGGCTGTGCTGGCTGGGAGATTTCAACGATAGGTAAAGGTTTACTGGGAACCAATATTAGTACACAGAGAAGGAATATGCACATTTGTATGAATAGAATACATTTGTTTATGTAGAAATGTGTTACATGTAAACAACGTAGGGCTGTAGGGCTGTCCCCAACTAAAGATTTTTCTAGTCAACTAGTAGTCGGTCATTTAAAGGGTAAGTTTACCCAAAAATGAAAATTCTGTCATTCATGTCGTTCCATACCCGCAAGAGTCAGTTCAGATAGGCAAACGTTTGGATTTTCTGCCCGACACTGTAATTACCACTGCTGACATCCTCACGGATTGCATGACTTCGCCACTTCCTGTGAAGTTTTTTTTTTTTTTGCGACCAAACGACAAGTAAAATTTTGGTCGACTAAGCTTCTTAGTCGAGTACCTCTTAGACTATTTTCATATCTATTTTTACATTTTACACATAGTGAACGGAAAACAATGTCTGTTTGACTCAGTGACAAAATCAACATTATGAGAGAAAATAGGTCAATTGAGCTCAAAGGGGATTATTATTAATTAATTTATAGGGAATTTTGAAAGAATCACTTATTTTATGGCAGAATAAATGAATCGTCCAGTGCTCAATTGAACGGGCCGTAACTATACACTCTGTAGCCAATATCCAAACTATAATGAAAACACAATTTATTAGCACGGTAACAAGATCAGCATATTAAGTCCTTAAATTAGTAAGCACATAACACAACACACTTCTCTTTAAATACAAACAAGACTTTATTGATTGTTATAACACTTAAAACTAACATTTAAAGGAACATGCCAACTTTTTGGGACTTTAGCTTATTCACCGTATCCCCCAGAGTTAGATAAGTCCATACATACCCTTTTCATCTCCGCGCGTGCCGTAACTCTGACTGACGCCCCCAATGCTAGCCCAGCTTAGCACAAAGACTGAAGGTAACAAGACTGAAGGTCTTATTATATTCCAGCTAGCATACTGCTCCCAATATGTGACAAAATAACACCAACATTTCCTATTTACATGTTGTGATTTGTATAGTCACAGCGTGTACAAATAACAAGGTCACATGATGAGGCACAGCCATCTTCTAACCGTATACATACTAGGAACTATATTCTCAGAAGGCAAAGCACTGCTACTTGGGCGGAGTGATTTGCTCGCAGCACCTGAGAAGCCCTGTGGTGAGGAGCAGAGAGTTCGCTCAGAGTTAGAGTAAATCACTCCGCAGAAGTAGCAGTGCTTTGCATGGAGATGAAAAGGGTATGTATGGACTTATCTAACTCTGGGGGATAGGGTGAATAAGCTAAAGTCCCAAAAAGTCAGCATGTTCCTTTAACGCATAAACAGGCACACACATTCACACGAGTTGCAGAGAGAGAGAAAGTTAGGAAAGAATGATTTAAGAAAGTGAAATTATGAAATCCCAAGTTCCTAGCAATATATGCACTTTATAAGACCTGACCTGAAAAAATCATAAATCATTCATTTAAGCCTTCTATCGGTTCTAAGGCAGGGTTTTTAAATTTGATAAATGCACCAGTTCGGCTAGAATGGAGGTGTTACTTGCATTGGTGCTGATCTTTGAATGGGGATCCGGGAAGGTGTGGTTTGCTGCCAAGGGGGTTTCCCAGTTTCAAGGTCTACTTGCGTCTGGAGTGACGTCTCGGGAAGCCAATCATGTTCTGGTGTTTTGGTGGATAAATGGAAGCAGAGTCTCTGGCTGAAGTTTGAGGCGGGCAAAGACTATAGAGTCGTTGACTGAAGCTTTGCAGCAAAAATATTAAGTAGATAATATTATAACTAGATTCTCAATGGAAAAGAAAAGAAAGAAAAGGCTTGCATGAAGCTGCTCGTTCTTAACCCATTTTTTATCTGATCTCTGTCTGTCTTCTCTTCTAACCTCATCTAATGCTTTGTTTTTGGTCCCGAGTTTTGAAACTGTGGTGTCTATGTTAAGAGTACAATACATTTTACACACATTTGATTCATACAATAATTCAAGAAATGGGAAATCATTCACACTGATATCAGACACTCCATGCTTCCATGAACTATTAAATAGTTAATAAAAAGGACATAAACAATGAGTGATTACAACATGATAGTCAAATGTGTGGGTTACAGACATTATGTAGAATTATGTAATGAAATTATGTTTTTAAAAAAGTATCTGATGCATTTTGATATAGGTAAAGGCAGTCTATATGGATTTTAGAAAGGGTCCTGCATTCTAGAGGTCACTCAGAGGTCTAAGAAGAAAAACAGGTCTGTTTTAAATCTCTGTCTTGGGGATCAAAAAAATCCTTGGCGTCAACTTGTGGTGTTCCTCGTGAGACTCAAGGTGTGCCATCTCCAAACCAATCCGTCTTTTTAAAATGTCTTTTGTTCGTTCTCTAGTTGGGACCATAACTTACAAATGTTCGTTGTGTTATATGTAGAAGAGTCAGTTAGTTTCCAGACTGAATGGCGTCCCAAATGACAGATCACTTATTATGATCCTTGATGTTGACTTGGAATTTGGCTCTATTCAGTTTTGAATGAGTAACTTATGTCTGATTCACTCTCAGTTCCTTCTCTTATTTAATGTATAAATTAAGGTATATGTAAAAAAAAAAAACAACAATGTCATACTTTGTAGTAGTGGTATTGTGTAGGCACGTCGCCCATCGTAAATAAGGTAAAAGTACAGTTTTTTGTTTTTCCCGTTAGAAATGAACTCAAGTTAAAGTAAAAGTACCCACATTGAAATCTACTCTTAAAAGTAATATTTTTCCAAAAAATTACTCAATGTAATGTCAAGTCAAGTCACCTTCATTTATATAGCGCTTTTAACAATATAGATTGTTTCAAAGTAGCTTTACAGTGATTGTTTTGGCTTTACAGCAGCTCTAGAATAAAGTTATTGTCCAGCTAAAGTTAGTTTAGATTGATTCACTTCAGTTGCAAAGATCATTAGCTATTAACTTAGGGGCCGCTAACATGACGACACCGTTCTAACAGACAACCCTTAATGCGCTCCAGTCCACTCATCCGCACAACAACAGTGCCTGGTGGCTCTAGAACACAAACCTTGAAATAGGTTCCAAGGTGCAAATGTTGAAAAAAAGTAAATGGAGTAAATGTGCTTAGTTACTACCCAGCTCTGTGGATGCATTGGTGTGGTCTCAAGGACTCGCTGTATTAAAGCCTCTCCTACACTCACAGCACACAAGTTTTCACATTATTGTGTACTATTTTCTGGTGCCTTTTCAAGGAGTCAACCCTTAGAAATCTCCTTCCACAAACAGGACAGGAGTTTGGCTTCTCATTTGTATGAACTTTCTGGTGGTTCTTCAGTAATGATGGCAAAGCAAATGTTTTACTGCAGTGATCACATTTAAATGGCTTTACGGCAGAGTGAGATCGGTGCAGATGAACTGTGAGACCACAGTTCCATTTAAATCTCATCTCACACAGATGGCATGCGTAAGGCATCGCTTCAGTGTGAATTCTCATGTGACAATTAAATCCTTGTTTACTGGTGAAACTCTTTCCACACTGGGAGCAGCTGAAAGGCTTTATTCCAGCATGAATTCTCATGTGATTCTCAAGGGTTTCTTTACGCGTGAAAGTCTTTCCACACTGAGAACAGGTGAAAGGCTTTTCTTCAGTGTGAGTTACCAAATGATCAGTAAGATTTCCTTTATATGTAAAACTCTTTCCACAGTAGGAGCAGGTGAAAGGCTTTATTCCAGCATGAATTAGCATGTGATTCTTAAGGCTTCCTTTACGTGTGAAAGTGTTTCCACACTGAGAGCAGGTGAAAGGCTTTTCTTCAGTGTGAATTACCAAATGATCATTCAAGTGTCCTTTATGTGTAAAACTCTTTCCACAGTGATGGCAGACGAAAGGCCTTTTTCCAGTATGAATTAACATGTGACTCTTAAGGCTTCCTTTATATTTAAAAGTGTTTCCACAGTGAGAACAGGTGAAAGGCTTTTTTCCAGTGTGAATTATCATGTGAGTCATAAGGCTTCTTTTATGTTTGAAAGTGTTTCCACACTGAAAACAGGAGAAAGGCTTTTTGACTTCTATAATTTGAATGCTGCTTTGAGAGCAATCGTTTTCAGTTTTGGAGCAACTCGTTGATTTTTCTCCAGCGGTGACATCATGAGCTTTCTGATGCTGATGTTTCTCCTCCACCTCATTCAGATCTGGTCTTTCCTCTTTCACTTTCATCAGGCCTGAAATGAAACCATTAAAATGATGAAAATCAAAATGGACAATTGTAAAATAAAATGAAATTATGATAAATTTACACGACAACAATGTACTAAAACGGTAAAAGATTTTCCTTTGGGTTTTTGAAAGGTTTCATGTACAGATGACAAATCCACTAAATATGCTGTATTATTCATGCCAGTCCAGTAGTTGGAGATGTCACTTTGTAAAGAAACAGATAGACTAAACATGTAATACACATGATGTCACATACTCACAATTTACATAAATTAGCATTTTTGTAGTTTGAAAACATTGAAACTAACAACCCTTTTTTAAAAGTGTGCATTTTCAGTCTCCCAAAACATTGTTGTGTAAATCAGTGGTTCTCAAACTTGGGTACACGAGGTGACAGAAGTGGGTACGCGAACAAAATGCTGAGTTTTGCCATTCATTTAATTCAACCACACCTTAAAAAAAACATTAAAATTGAGCATGTATTTCTATCAGGTAAAATGCGTTAAATACATGACATCCGATCAAATTACTGTGAGAGTCAATGATTCATTCATAATTACAGCCACTTGCTTTGTTACTGAATGAATGAATGACTTGATGACACACTCAAAGACAGTGACTTTCTGCCTCCTACTGGTGGTTTTAATTTAATATTTCAAAGCATCAGTTTGTTTTTACTAGTGTTGGGTCCGAGTCCATCTTTGTCCTTAACAATCGAGTCCAAATCCAAGTCCGAGTCCGAGTCCAAAGAGGGCCGAGTCGGACTTGAGTCCGAGTCCTTAACATACGAGTAAGGCCGAGTCCACAAAGACTTTAAATGATTTGAAATTGACCTTTCACAAAGACCCGCCCCTCTTAGTTACTGTTGCTACGTCCGACAAGCCATTCCGCTCTCACTCCACATGTTCTCACACAGTGAAAAAATCTATTGCGGAGCAAAGAGGACACTGACAATGCGCCAACAGGCAAAACAGAGCAGGCTACTGTTGGTATGAAATTAGGGCTGGGCGATAAAACGATAACGAAATTTTCTCGATAAAACGATATCAAGAGTTTGATAAATGTTCGATAATGTTTATGCGCCAAAAGCGGAATGAAACTCATTTGAACCGCGCGCCACACGGACCATTTATCCGCTCGGCTCAAAGTCCAAACGGCAGCGCAGCGCGAGCTCACTAGAGCAGATGCGTTTACTCTGATCGGTCTCGGTCACGATGAAACAGCGCTGACAAACAGGAGAAACACTGTGCGCAACGATACAGTCTGAAGGCTTTTCCGTCTACAAATTCCCATCATTTACCATGGATTTACTGTAACATTAGCCTAGTAATATTAACTGCACCATGAAATGTGGGATATACAGAATTGTATTATATTATTAATGTAGACAATGTATTAAAGGACTAATGGAATATAATTACAGTATTTAATAATGTATTTAGGCTACTGGTTTTCATACAAATACCATAGAAACCATAAAGTTAAATTTTGCCATGATAGTGAGGTGCTACAGGCTATACCTGGTTTCATCTGTGGTTATCATAATCTAAAAGCATGATACTGGATGACCAATGGTTAATTTTAATAAAACTCAAACAATCAGAATATTACATTTTACCAAATAAAAATTAGCACATAACTAAGAAATTAAGAAATTAATTGTCCAATAAAGATATTTATTTTGTTAAGGAAAAATGACAAATGTTTGAATGTTCTACCTCAGATTTGTGAATGTTCACCTGTTTGGTAAGTGTTTGTCCTGATATGTTCTGACAATAAAGAGTAGTTTAAAATCACAATTAACGCTCTGGTTTCTACAACTTTCACTTAGGAGCAAAAATCTGCCTTCAAAAAGACTTGACATTTATCGTGATAATTATCGATATCGACTGATGTAAAAAAAAAATATCGTGATTTTTTTTTTTTGCCCATATCGCCCAGCCCTATATGAAATAGGCCTAAAGTCTACAATCTGCCTTGTTCCATAGCAAATACTGCATCTAAAGCATCTCCACATCAAGGCACAACTTGACTTTGAGAGAAATGTTGCACATGTTACTCTTTGCTAAATTCTTACCATGTAGAGAGTTAGTCACCACAGGACTTACCAAGTTTAACGATAACCCAGAGAACTTCAGAGCGTGGGAGTCTTCATTTGTTAATGCTACGCAAGACTTACAGCTCTCAGCCAGTGAATAGTTAAACTTATTAGTCAAGTCTGTTAGTCAAGTCAAACATGGTGCTGTCAGAGTTCTTGTATCAGTGCACACGACAGATGTATCTACAAATATTGAGTCAGATTCAGCAAATTTGAAGGACATTATCAAGAGACTTGACGAAGTACTGCTCTATTCACAACAAATCACATCCCCTGTTGAAATGCAGAGCCTTCGTTGTTGATAAAATGCAAGAACTTCCTGAAAGAACATAAGAGATGATTCAGGCATTGCTCTCCGAATCATGTAGCAAGATAATGTCTTGTAATCCTCAAATGTGCAGAGTATGATTCTGATAGACATTGCACAGTCATGCATCCGGAAATAGCTCCGCCTCTCTCCAGACCTCCGATGCAAGAAACGGACACAGAACAGCAGGACATCACTACCCCAGAGGTAACCTTGAAGTGTACAGAAGTTTATGGAGAAAGCGCTCCAATGCGATCCTGTGTGAAAGTGGGAACGAGCTATCAAGTTGTATGCCATAATTGATGACCTGGCCAAAAGAGAGTTCTTACGGTTGTTCAGAATCCAAAGTAACCCCTCTCCATATTTGTTGAGAACATGTGCTGGATCCATAGAAATGTCTGGAAGGAAAATGGTTGGAATCCAAATAGAGACGCTGGATGGTAAGACATGTCTTGATCTCCCACCACCACAGATCTGAATTAGGTCACCCTTGCTTATCCACACTTAGGGCCCGTCCACACGGAGACGCGCTTCGCTGTATACGTATAAATTTTTTATCGTATTGGCGTTTCGTCCACACGGATCCGGCGTTTTGGGAGACTGAAACCGCTATTTTTTTAAACCGGGTCCCAAAGTGGATAAATCTGAAAACGACACCCTTGCAGTTTCGTGTGTACAGCCAATCCGTATATTTTGTGAAACGATGATGTCATCACATCACGTGTCGTCTGTGTCACGAGTAACAGCAACAACAATAAAGGCGGACTTATATGATTGTATTCGTGCTGAAGAAGCTACTAAGCCTACTAGCTTTATTACAGCAAAATCTATTGCTTCTCTGCAACTGTGGTGAGCAAAAAGCGATAATCTTTGTCTTCTTCTTCTTGGTTCGTATACAGCGCGCAAGGTTATGCGCATGCTCAAAGTCTTCTTCTCCGTGTATAGTGTATCTCTGTGGCAGAATTACAGCGCCCCATACTGGTCTGGCATATATACTACACCGTTTTCAGTCGGTTTCAGTGGTTTCGTGTGTACGCAGATATTTCTTGAGACGACGCCGTGTTTACGGAATTTTGAACGAGGTGGTCTCGGCCCGATTGCAAACAAACTCTGAAGCGGTTCGGTTGAGGTGAGAAAGCAATCCAACTGACTAAAGAACCAAGTGGTATCATAACTCATAATGGCAAATGCGTTATATAAAAAGCAGCAGTGTCTGATTCTGTGAGTGAGCAAATTAGTTATCACAGTTGAAAACCAAAAAGCTCCTCTTTGATTTCCCAACAAAGCCTTCCTGCTCTAACTGCATTATATAGGCTACATAATAATGGGGGAATGATGGCTACATTCGTATAGAGTTTGCATGCGTGTCTGACGACAGTTACAAATAAGCCAAAATAAGCTTGTGGAGTGAACTTGTCAATCATCTTGATGAAGAGACAGTGGAAACTCTGACCAATAAAAGGATTGTCTTACTTTCATGTGACTAGAATTAACACATTTGGTATGCTTTGAAATGTTGCCTTGTGAAAGCGAACCGAACCAAGAAGAAAATGCAACATTTCTACATGTCATAAAACGCTATTAATATCGCTGAGAAGAGACATGATCCGTGTACACAAAGCGAGACAACAAATTAATGGGCCTAACAATGCACCCTTTGTACAGCGGTTGGATTTAGGCTGGGTGATTGTAGGTGATGTCTACATTGACAAAGCCCATAAGCCAATGGTGAGTGTAAAAAAAGAAACCCAGCGATCTAGTTTTGCTTCTTTGCCATTCAGGTCACCCAGATCATTACTCCCAAATAATCGGGAACAAGCTGTCTCGCCTTAATTCTTTGCGTCGCATGCGGAGTAGAAACCCTGAGATAAAGGAACTGTTTTCTGCCTTGATGGAGAAGCTCTTTCAGCACCATCATGCAGAAAGAGTGCCACCTATCCACGAGGATGAAGAATGTTGGTACTTTTTCTACCTATATTTCGAGCACCGTGAACAGTGATCTTGCTGTGCCTGGTATTTTCTCTGCTGCGCATCTGCGCTCTGCTCTGACCCGTCTCTGGCCTGTGTTTATGTCCTGTTAACAGATTTCGTAATATTTTCACACATATTTCATTTTGGAAAATTATTGCAATTAGGGCTGGCCGATATATTGAATATTAACGATAATATCACAATAATTTTGACAACGATGTAAAATGTGAAAACAATGTGAATATCGAATATTTCAAATGCAAGCATACTTTCCAAAAGAACACGCCGAACATCAAATATTACGTCCCCTTTTCGTCGTCACGTATCAGACTATACCGTGCAAGAGACATGATGTGTGGGGGAGGGTCTTTATTTAATTTTTTAAACATTAGCAAAATGGAGACGAAAAACAAAACGGGTGTGGAAAGAGACATGGGAGGGGATGATGAATTAGTCTCCAAAAGAAATGCACAATCTGTAATATGGGGGTGGTTTGGTTTTCAGATAGCCAAACGGATACCAATCAAAATACCGTCATTTGCAAGGTGTGCAGGAATATTATACAAAATGTGGTAGCACCACTAATGTCTTTCAATGCATGAAACTCTGTGAGCCTTCACTAGCCTCGGCCTCTTAATCTGCCGAAAAATCTGGTAGGCCTGTTGTCCCCTAAACAAATAAAGCTGGTCGATTCATTCTCTTGCGGTGTGCCATATGCGAGAAATAGTAAAAAGTGGGAAGAAATTACATCGGCAGTCACGTTTCACATAGCCAAAGATATGATACCTGTCAGTACCGTGGAAAAACCTGGCTTCAAACAGCTGCTAAAGACAATCGATACAATTTGCCTTGCCGTAAAAACTTTGCCCAGGATGCGCTCCCGAAACTGTATTTTAAAGTTCACGAACAGCTGTCACAGAAGCTTTCTCAGATAACGCACTTCGCGACCACTTCCGATCTTTGGACGAGCCGAACCTGCGAGCCATAAATCAGTCTTACCATTCATTTTATTGATGGCTGGGAGCTGAAATTCGCTTGTCTGCAAACCAGTTACTTTCCGAATGAACACACCGGGGAGATCATTGCAGATGGATTACGTTACACACTTGTGTCTTGGAATTTGAGAGAGGAGCAACAAGTTTGCATCACAACTGATAACAGGAGCAATATGGTCGAAGTGTCTGAATTGCACTTGGATTGTCTGAATTGCTGGCGATACGTCCGCAATATTAATGCGATATGGCTCAGCTTGTCAGTTAACTACGGCTCTTTGTAGTAAATGCCGCTCCATCTGAAAGCAGGTGATGGCGATTTACTACTAATCAAGGAACCGGCTTTACTGACGAGGTACTAGCAAAACAATACATTTATAGTTTGTAAAATACACAAGCAGGCAATCAAAGAAAGTTAGTTTTGTTACACGTCATGTTTAGTGTGAAAATTCGATGTCCCTACAACAAACCGACATACATCTTAATCCTGATGAGCGCTTATTGTCACACAAACATGACAGCGTTTTTCTTCCATGAAGGGTTTCGCATCACAGCATTTAAGATGATGCGTTCTAAAATAATGTTGCGTTAGGTGGCTTAGGTTTTATTGTGAATTTATGTAAATGTGCTGTGTTTTCTATTAAGGCTACTTATTTAAATAAATTTAAGTATACTTTAAAATTGTAATATATTGTTATTTTAAAAAAAAAGTAAAAAAAAGTTTATAACAAGTAAACAAAAAAAAAAAAAAGTATCGGTTCAGGTACCGTTTTAAAAGTATCGATTTGGCACCGGTATTGATAAAAACCCAAACGATACCCAACCCTAGTCTTATTCTATAGGCAAAGTGACATTGCCACCTACTGGCCTAGCATGAATAATACAGCATTTTTAGTTGGTTTCACAGATCCGAGTGAACAAGAATCATTTTGACACCTTTGGAAAAACTAAGGCAAAAGGAAAGGAAAAACTTTTCACGTATAAACAAACCTGAATATAATTTTTTTTATTTTGAAGTAATTTATTTCCTTTTTATATATAGGGACGCACCAATACTTCACTTGTGTACTACTCATACACATTAAAATTCTCAGATACCAACAACCGATACCCCGCGGCGTGTACAGTAATACAGTAACACAAAATAATCATACAATTAAAAGAAATATCTGATCATCCTCCATAACGCAGTCACTATTTAGGTTAGCTCAAATATTCTGTGTAAACTCTTGTGTTACCAAGGCAATGACTGACTCAATTGTATTACATTCCAAAGAGCTTCGTTATTAGCTCCACAGTGGAAAACTAAACCATATATTTACCAGCCGGCTCGGATCGGAATGGAGCAGTTAAGCAAAGAGAATGGTTTGGCCCGATGGTGGAACAGTGGCTAATGAGAAGTAAAAAAAAGATACGCAGTTACAGTATGGAATTCCAAAGCTGCCAATATTAAAAATAAATAAATACATAAATAAATATACAAATAAATGTAAAAAAAAAAAAAAAAAAAAAAAAAAAAAATATACATAGAAAAGCAAAAAAACTAAAATAAATAATTATTTCTACATTTATTTCCTTATTTATGTATATATTTATTTTTTTCCATATTTATTTATTTATTTATTCTTTTATTTATTTCTACATTTATTCATTTCTACATTTATTTATTTATACATTTATGTATTTCTACATTTATTTCTTCCTACATTTCTTCCTGCGTAGGGTAATGAGGAGGGCGTGGTTTACCTCAGACATAGCAATCGAGCTCAGAGTAAGCGAAGGCGAAGGGTTGAGGCCACAGTGACACCCTGTGGCGAAATACAATAAGTATAGCTCACTGACGTTGATACGGTCTGTGACTGCGAGGTATATGGTCAAAATCCTAAATCTTACTGTGTGACAGCCTAATTTGAATGCGAATCCGCAACCTCTCATGTCCAAACGTATCATAATATATTTTGCCATAGTATTAATTTACTCCACAAGAAGGGTTAATTGCCCGCATCACATTATTGGTGTAAATTACAAATTTTATTGGATGATCTCAATAAAAGCGCAACACGCAAAACATAATCAACAGCTACAGCGGGGAGAGAAAAGAAAGAGAAGAGCGACAGCAGTTGAATTTCGGGGCTGAGCTCCGTCGGGTTTGTCTTGACAAAGTCGGACCAACAACAAGATCTAAAAGCTGCTGAATTTGCTGCCGTGGCAGGCAAAATTTATTTTGAATGGCAGATTCTGACATGATAGCCAGGGGACTAAGGTTTTCACGGATGAAATAGTGTACGTAGAAATGTCTCTGTGGACGGCGCCGTCTTTTATTTCAACCCGTTATATTCGCTGTAGGCTATCACTGCCATAGTTTGACCAAACTCCCCGCCACAATCATTCCCTTTAAATAGACTCCATAATGGTTTGCCAGCTGATGATGATGATAACAATAGCCTAATAATAATAATAATAATAATAATAAAAAGAAAGAAAGAATGATAATAATACAAATTAAAAAGTTATGTAGGCTACTAGCTATTTTTTTATGTTGTTGGGCTACAGAAATGTTTACAAAATTTAACAATAAATAATTTGATTTGATCTTTGAAGTAGCCTATTAGATAGAGATAGCTTCGATATTTGATCACTATGGTTGGTTACAAAGATTTTACTATTCTGAAAATAATAACGAGATACAAAACTGTAAATATTCAATCGACTTTTCTTAAATTCAAAACAAAATATTAATGCATTCGTAATTTACATTTCTGAATATTTGCTATATGGTCACGCAGGTTTGCGCATTAAACTCATGGCCCCGAAAAATAGCCTATCAACAATTATGTTGTTTCCCCGAACATGACCCATCTCTGCCAACTTTTTGAACATTTGGTCATTTATTTATTATTATTATTATTATTGTTGTTGTTATTATTATTACTATTACTATTATTATTATTATTATTATTATTTAAATAACGCATAGGCCTAAATAGAAATGATCAGAAACAAATCCACAGCTGATCCGCTTCAACACGTCGAGTTGTTTTTGATTCGGTGTATTTTAAGGAATCAAATGAGTGGATTGAACTCACTCATTAAGACAGTGACTTTCTGCCACCTGGTGTCTGTTTTAGTTTCCTATTAAACGTAGGCCTATCACTTCATTGATTCCATCATGTCATATTTATGTCTTCAAAATGTAAAACACTTCGTAATATTTTTATGCACTTGTAGGCTAATTGCTGTGTAAATGCATTAAGATCTCTTCTGTATTGATGGCTCTGATGAAGCTCTGGTTGGATTTTAGTGGTAGGCTAACTGCCCTACAGTCTTATCCTCTAACTGAATTTATCGATGTGGATTAACGTGACGTTCATACACTTAATAAGGTTGCCCCTGGACATGAGTTTATGGAGGTAGGCTAAAGACTACCACCGCTTAATAGCATAAAAAAAAAAATGTTTCTGTTGCTGTCAGTATTGTTTTTGGAAATTAGGCTACACTAAAATGCAATGGTCTCGTTTCAAAAGCATTGGTCAATATACTTGCGTCGACTTCACTGTAGCCTATATGTGCCCTGCTTCCTATCTGTAAGTTCTGACCGAAAAATGGAAAATATCAAGCGCTTCCGTTTCAGAGTCCCTGTTTCAAGTTTGTTAGCCCAGGACATTTTACAAATCCAGACCAAACGATGTTCTACGGCCATGTCCGGAATAAAGAGTAGCCTATCCATGTCACACAGTAAGATTTAGGATTTTGACCATATACCTCGCAGTCATAGACCGTATCAACGTCAGTGAGCTATACTTATTGTATTTCGCCACAGGGTGTCACTGTGGCCTCAACCCTTCGCCTTCGCTTACTCTGAGCTCGATTGCTATGTCTGAGGTAAACCACGCCCTCCTCATTACCCTACGCAGGAAGAAATGTAGGAAGAAATAAATGAAGAAATAAATAAATGTAGAAATACAGAAATGTAGAAATAAATAAATGTAGAAATGAATAAATGTAGAAATAAATAAGATAATAAATAAATATTGAAAAAAATAAATATATACATAAGGAAATAAGTGTATAAATATTTATTTTCGTTTTTTTGCTTTTTTATGTATATTTATTTATATATTTATTTTTTATTTTTTACATTTATTTGTATATTTATTTATTTTTAATATTGGCAGCTTTGGAATTCCATATTACAGTAGTCTTAGATTTCAAAGGTAAAATGCATGGTCAGCAAAACCTTTTTGCTAAATGCATGACAGAAATATATGCACTTAACTTTTTTTGTGTTAAAAATGTTATAAGCGAGTACGTCATGAATCTTTTTGTCTTATCTTGAATCCATACGGAACACCTTTAATAGGGGTTTATTGGGACTATTTTAGAGCGGTCGGGTCGCACCGCCGAAGAGTAGCCCAGTACCTGAGTGACTCGTCATACATAGACATAAACAGAGAGAAGTAGTTATTGATACTACTTCTATTGATAAAAGATCAAATAGATCAAACAATAGAACAAATAGTGAAAGTAACAGAGGCTTGTACAATACATTTTAAAAAGCATAATTAAGCATGAAAATAACTGAACAAATAAATAAATAATAAAATATATGCTAAACAAATTAAATCAACAAATGAGATTCATATTCTTTTGGTTTCTCTAACCAATATATTTTAAAACTTATAAATGCAATGAAAATACAGGTATCGGCGACTACCAAAAATGAAAATATCAGTCTCTGCCTCATTCTGGAAAAAAGTGGTATCAGTGCATCCCTATTTATTTATTAGTCTAATCCACATTTCACAGCTTTTCGGATTTTAGGAATATGCCACTGAATCTAGGCCTACAGGGAATATATAATACATTTTAGTTTGGGAGTACAGTAATATATTAATAGTAATATATTTTTGACTAAATCCAGTTTTATTCTTTACATTTGTTTTTTTTTATTTAGGTGAAAACTCGCAAGAAGACTTGTAAACCCTGTCCCACACAAATGTCTGATATTACGCTAATGTAAAAACAAAGGGAATCTGTATGATGAGTCGCACATGCTCCGAGTTCAAAACAGTTTTGAGATTCCAAAAAAGCAACGTTATAAGATTTGTGGGCACCCTGAGTCTAAAGCTTTGTTATCTTAATGTACCACAACAGTAATTAAAGATGAATGAAGAATAGACACCGACCTCCTTGTTCCTCGTGTTTTATTCTCCAGGGTTCTGGTTCACTCATGTCCTCCTCACTCTCCTCTTTAACAAACACCATCTTCACAGCAGAAGATCTCAGTTCAGTTGATAGTCTTCCTAATATTCCTGCTTGCTTCAAAACTTAGTCACTTCTATGAGGATGAGAGTACATTGTTATGCATGTTAGTACACTAAAAGTACATTGCTAACTGTTTGTATTCAGCCAGCACATCGACAAAACAGCAGAGAACATGCTGAAAACTAATCTTCTTCCTCTGAGGTTTAATGGTGGTTTGTAAACAAACGTATGTGTCTTACCGCCACTCACTGGACTGGAGTGTGAAGCGTCGAGAGGAGGTCCCAGTATTTTCAGGACCGCAGTTCGGACACTAGTTTTTTTTTTTTTTTTTGTGACAGCGCCACCTACCGAATCAGAAAAACCGCAGTCCCAGGAGTTTTGGAGGACCAAAAAAAAAGTGCAACAAGGCAGTTTATTTCACCCCTAAATAATACTTTCTTATAATTAAACCTGGTTGCTAAGAGCTGAATGTTAAATAATTATTGTGACTAAGTTTCAAAGGTTTATTACACCCAAATGCTACTTTCTTGCTATTAAACCTGGTTGCTAGCTGAATGTTGAATAATTACTGTGACTAGCATTACATAATAACTCAAGTAAAATAAACAAAAATTAAGGAATCATTGCCTTTTCAGTCACTAGATCAACCACATATAAAGTACAGAGGGAAGACACAAGAATGACTCTGGGGGTAGATTTAATTTTGTGTATATTTTATAAAATAATATTAATAACATTTGAACACACAAAAACAAATAATATTAATAACACAAAAACAAATTTGTTCATGACATGAACCACACAGAAAGACCTTCAACAAAGACATCTTCACTGACTGAAGAGAGAGAAAGTGAAAGAAATAAGTGGTCAGAAGATTGGGTCATACAGTTAGAAGATGGTTGTCTCATGTGACCCTGTTATTCGTACACGCTGTGACTATACAAATCGCAACATGTAAATAGGAAAATGTTGGCATTATTTTGTCACTTATTGGGAGCAGTATGCTAGCTGGAGCCATTTACCTCCAGTCTTTGTGCTAAGCTAGGCTAGCGGTGGGTGCGTCAGACAGAGTTACGCCACGCACGGAGATGAAAAGGGTATGTATGGACTTATCTAACCCTGGGGGATACGGTGAATAAGCTAAAGTCCCAAAAAGTCGGTGTATTCCTTTAACACAATGATCAAATACACATTGATGGATCTTCTTCCATCTGTTTTTTTTAAATATAATCCAATGTGAATTTCTGCAGGCATGTTTAAACTGGTTAACTGTGTCTAAGCAAAGGCATTCCTTTTCAAGACGAAAAGGCTACCGCCACAGCTCAAATACCCCACATTGCAAGTTGGTGGGTATTCATTCACTATTCTGTGAAAAATGGTAGCTTATGTAAGGGAAATCAATTTTGTCTCAAAGAGAATTAGTTTATAAGGAATTTTGAAAGAATCATGCCGTACAAATAAATTGTCAAGTGCTCAATTGATCAGGCTGTAACTATAAACTCCGTAGCCAATATTAATAATGAAACTATAAATGAAAACACTTTTAGGACGGTAACAAGATCAGCAGTTTAAGACCTTAAATTCGTAAGCACATAACACAACACACTTCTCTTTAAATACAAACAAGACTTTATTGATTATTCTAACACTTAAAACTATCAACTAACACATTAACAAGCACACACACATTCACACGAGTTGCAGAAAGAGAGAAATTTAGGAAAGAATGAGTTTTAAGAGAGTGAAAATATGAAATCCCAAGTTCCTAGCAATGCACTTTATAAGACCTGACGTGAAGCCTTCTATCAGTTCTAAGGCAGGGTTATTAAATTTGAATTTTAAAGTTTGGCTAGAATGGAGGTATTACTTTCGTTGGTGCTGATCTTTGAATGGGTATCCCGGAAGGTGTGGTTCTGCCCAGTTTCTCCGTCTAGTTGCATCTGGAGTGACGTCTCGGGAAGACAATCATGTTCAGGGGCTTCATTATAAAACTTTGGTAGGATTTGCGTCAGAAGTGGCGTACGGATGAAACAAAGGACGTGCGTACACTAAAACCGTGCGCACGCACATCCTAAGCAGTTTTCTCTTAATAAATCACAATCAGTTCTAAATGTAGCGCAGCTTTTGCGGCTTCATGTCACTCCCATAGTTGCCCATAAATAGTCCATGAAACACCCACAAGTTAATATTCATCGATTCATCTTCTTGCTGTCTGAAGATGCGTTCACTCCGAATCCTTCCATTTGCCACATTTTCTAAGAGCGCAAGATCAGCCATTGTGTGTCATTACACATTGTGATGGCATCATGGCATTTTATTACCATCCATTTGATTGCATCTGACAAGCTACATATGTTATGAGGATGAATTGCATAACATGCCAATATTATTGCAGAACATATTTCACTTTTCTTTTTGCAAATATGTGTTAAAGGGTTAGTTCACCCAAAAATGAAAATTCTGTCAGTAATTACTCACCCTCATGTTGTTCCAACCATGTAAGTCTTTCGTTCATCTTCGGAACACAAATTAAGATATTTTTGATGAAATCTGACAGAATTTTGACTCCTCCATAGGCTTCCAGTGTGACCGAAACTCACCGGCCCAGAATAGTTATTAAAACATCGTTAAAATAGTCCAAGTAACTACAGTGGCACTACATTAAGTTTATCATGCGACGAGAATACTTTTTGTGCACAAAAACAAACAAAAATAACGACTTTATTCCACTTTTCATTTCCTTCTCTCTGGGCCTCGTAGTGTTTTTGCGCTGCGCGTCTGTGTTGCACGTCATCACGCAACACACACATGACCGGCGTCGACCAATAGTGAGCCTACGTGGTGACGTGTAACACAGACGCGCTGCGCAAAAACACTACGCGAACCAACTAGAGGTCGAGAGAGAAGGAAATGAATAGTGGAATAAAGTCGTTATTTTTGTTTGTTTTTGCGCACAAAAAGTATTCTCGTCGCTTGATATACTTAAGATTGAGCCACTGGAGTCACTTGGACTATATTAACGATCTCTTTAATAACTTTTCTGGGCCAGCAAGTTTCGGTCACATAGAAGCCTATGGAGGAGTGAGACAAGGCTCAGATTTCATCAAAAATATCTTAATTTGTGTTCCGAAGATGAACGAAGGTCTTACGCGGTTGGAACAACATGAGGGTGAGTAATTACTGACAGAATTTTAATTTTTGGGTGAACTAACCCTTTAATTTGCATTTCTGTTGTAATCTTCGTTTGATTTGGTTTGTTTTACACTGCAGATTGATCAAACGGGTGTTCGTGTTGGCTGTTAATTGTAAGACTTGCTTTGTGAAGTCTTCATGTTATTTATGAGAGACAGTATTGCCATTTCTTTTTCACAACGGTCTACAGTTTCACACACTTTTTTACGTGTTTCTTCCATCTGCCGACGGTGTCGCCATTTCTCATTTCACCCGTTTTTGTGCGTACGCCTGGGTCAGAGTTTGCGCACATTTTCCCGTCAAGTTTGCTTTTTATAAATACCAATTATTGTGTAGAGAGCGGCGCACACCTTCTTTTGTGCATACGCAACGTTTATAAATGAGGCCCCTGGTGTTTTGGTGGATGAATGGAAGCGGAGTGTCTGGCTGAAGTTTGAGGCGGGCAAAGACTATAGAGTCGTTGACTGAAGCTTTACGGCAAAAATGTTAACTTGGAAAAAAATAGATTCTCAGTGGAAAAGAAAAGAAAGAAATGTAAATGAGACGATAGTAGTTAGATGGCTTGCATGAAGCTGCTCGGTCTTAACCCATTTTTATCTAAATTCTGTCTGCCTTCTCTTCTAACATAATCTAATGCTTTGTTTGTGTCCTGAGTTTTGAAACTGAGGTGTTTCAAACGTTAAAAACCAGTAAATGGGGTAAATGTGCTTAGTTACTACCCAGCTCTGTGGATGCATTGATGTGGTATCAAGGACTCGGCAGTATTAAAGCTTCTCCTACACTCATTATCGTTTTCACATTATTGTGTACTATTTTCTGGTGCCTTTTCAAGGAGTCAACCCTTAGAAATCTCCTTCCACAAACATGACAGGAGTTTGGCTTCTCATTTGTATGCACTTTCTGGTGGTTCTTCAGTAATGATGGCAAAGCAAATGTTTTACTGCAGTGATCACATTTAAATGGCTTTACAGCAGAGTGAGATCGGTGCAGATGAACTGTGAGACCACCGTTCCATTTAAATCTCATCTCACACAGATGACATGCGTAAGGCATCGCTTCAGTGTGAATTCTCATGTGACAATTAAATCCTTGTTTACTGGTGAAACTCTTTCCACACTGGGAGCAGCTGAAAGGCTTTATTCCAGCATGAATTCTCATGTGATTCTCAAGGGTTTCTTTACGCGTGAAAGTCTTTCCACACTGAGAGCAGGTGAAAGGCTTTTCTTCAGTGTGAGTTACCAAATGCTCAGTAAGATTTCCTTTATATGTAAAACTCTTTCCACAGTAGGAGCAGGTGAAAGGCTTTATTCCAGCATGAATTCTCATGTGATTCTTAAGGCTTTCTTTACGTGTGAAAGTGTTTCCACACTGAGAGCAGGTGAAAGGCTTTTCTTCAGTGTGAATTACCAAATGATCATTAAGTTGTCCTTTCTGTGTAAAACTCTTTCCACAGTGATGGCAGACGAAAGGCCTTTGTCCAGTATGAATTAACAAGTGACTCCTAAGGCTTCCTTTATATTTAAAAGTGTCTCCACAGTGAGAACAGGTGAAAGGCCTTTTTCCAGTGTGAATTATCATGTGAGTCTTAAGGTTTTGATTACGTGTGAAAGTGTTTCCACAGTGAGAACAGGTGAAAGGCTTTTTGACTTCTGTTATTTGAATGCTGCTTTGTGAGCAATCGTTTTTGGTTTTGGAGCAACTTGTTGATTTTTCTCCAGCGGTGACATCATGAGCTTTCTGATGCTGATGTTTCTCCTCCACCTCATTCAGATCTGGTCTTTCCTCTTTCACTTTCACCAGGCCTGAAATGAAAACATTAAAATGATGAAAATCAAATTGGACAATTGTAAAATAAAATAAAATTATGATAAATTTACATGACAACAATGTATTAAAACATTGAAAGATTTTCCTTTGGGTTTTTGAAAAGTTTCAAGTACAGATGCCAGGCCAGTAGTTGGAAATGTCACTTGGTAAAGAAACAGATAGATTACAGACAGAATACACATGATGACACAAACTCACAATTTACACAAATGAGCATTTTTGTAGTTTCAAAACACTGAAACTTACAACCCCTTTTTAAAAGTTAGCATTTTCAGGCTCCCAAAACGTTGTCGTGTAAATCAGTGGTTCTCAAACTGGGATATGTGAAGTGACAGAAGGGCAGGGCTGGACTGAGACCGGGACCAAAAAAATAGGCCTTTGCATTTTGGCCCAGATTGGCCCACTACATATGATCATAAACACACCCGATCTTTGCACGCCCTTGAATACCTTGTATACCAAATGTATACCAACTCCTATTCCTTAAAACCACTAATGCCATGTAATGAGTGAGTAGGAATGAGTAAAAGTTAACAGATGAAATAACTACTAATTGTAAAATACAAATGAACTATACTCCACAGTGATGAATCCTAAAACAAGCAATAAGCTGCACTGGCATAGCAACAGCAGTGTTTCCCATAGGAGTTTTGGTAAATCTGTGGTGAGTGGACCTCTGTCCCTCTAGGGGGGTTCTGGGGCATACTCCCCCGTAAGAACATTTTGTGCTTTTTAATGTTAAATTCATCAATCTAGTGCACTTTGAGAGTTCAAAATTAAAAGCTCCAACCCATATTCTAATGTGTGCAAATTGAACAAAGAAAAACTCAAAAAACTATTTTAGTTGTGATTAGGGTTGCAAAGGGGCGGAAAATTTCCGGTAAATTTCCGGAAACTTTCCGGTAAATTTCCATGGGAAGTTAAGCTGGGGAATTTTGGAAATATTCATTACCACGGCAACCGCTTGCGCGTCCACTCTGAAAGTAACTGTACACATAAGAGACAGATAGATACATTATTTAAGGTTATTTCTATTCGTTAGAATATTGATATATGAACTTGTTGTCAAGTAAGCCCCGTTGCAAGCATGTGCGTCTCTCTAAACGTTCAGTGTGCTGCACTGCTCTAGTTGACTTCTGCGCCTTCCCCCTGAAAATATCACGTTAATTTTGAAAACGTAATTCCTTTTGTGGATCCTCTTGGTCTTTCTTCATATTTCTTTGACAAATATCAGTGTCTCAGTCTCACGCACGCTGCACATGAGTTAACCACGCCTACTTATTTACATGTTGCGGTATACACGGAATAAAAAAATCTGTTACGGTTGACATTTTCTTCCGCGGTAACGATATATACCGTCATACTGCCCAGCCCTACTTATGTGGTAAATAAAGTTATGCTAGCTTATTTAGCATCTAACTTATCAGCTTGCTATCTACTAGATGAATACATTTGTATGTGATATTTGCAATTTAAACATTTAATAAATATATTTCCCCATAATATCATCAAAACTTACTTCACTTTGTTTAGTCCACAGGCTCAAATGTGTGCCTTCAATAGTCTTGTGCTTTGGGCTTCTGTACATGTGATGGAGGCATGCACAGTGCCAGTAGGGGGTGTGGTCTCAGCCATGCAGTAAGCAGTGTGCTATGTGCATGTGATATAGGAATGGCATGGATATTCAAGTGTATTTGAATGGCATCTGTTTGTTTTAGTCAAGATTATGCTAAAATATACTTTCCTCAACTATATTTAAGTTCCCTATAAGAGCCAACCTTCAACTTTGAAAATTCCCAGTTTATTCCCGTTTATTCCCATAAATTCCTGTTAATTCCCTTAAATTCCCATTAATTCCCATGGAAAGTTTCCATCTTTGAAAATTCCCAGAATTTTGCAACCCTAGTTGTGATATAGTGTCTGTCAACATTACACTACTACGGGGTGCCCAATCCTGCTCCTGCTGATCGACTGTCCTGCACAGTTCATCTCCAACCCTAATCAAACACACCTGAAGCAACCAATTAATGTCTTCAGGATGACTTGAAAATTAAAGGCAGGTGTGTTTGATTAGGGTTGGAGATGAACTGTGTAGGACAGTCGATCGGCAGGAGCAGGATTGGGCACGCCTGTGCTACTACATAATAATAGTTATAATTTTAATCCCATGGCATAATAGCCATATTTTGTAAAACAAATGCACTGAAAAATAAAATAAACTTTCATAATTAGTTTTGTACTAATTTCTATACTTGAAAGAGTCTGGTATACAACACAAGACATGATATTTTATTTTGACGGAAACTGCTTCAAGCTTTTATTTTGGCGGAAAACATGGTTTACAAACAATTCTAGCAAAATGCGTAATCGTCAAATATGCAGATGTGGAAATAATGCGTAACTGGGTAATGGGTTCATACACTCATAGCCTAAAGCTGCATTCACACTACAAGCAACTTTGTCGCTGCATGTCACCAGTGGCTGGCGGTGCGGTTGCTAGTAGGTGTTCCCACTACTGGTTGCCTAGTAATGTTTGTGAGTGACATTCATAGATGTTACTCCATGTTGTAGAAAAATCTGTTTTCTTGCCGCTACAAACAAACATTTTGGAAGGGAAAAGTCTAAATATAAATGGAATCAGTACATAAAATGCATAATATTAAAGATGAACGAGTGCTCTTTGCCATTGTGGCTATTTTAACTGCAGCAAACGGGCAAATTCCGATCTATCTGGGTTCACGAAAGCATTCAAACGCGGAGTCAGTACGGCAAGTACCACCGTATGTACACAGAGATATATCATATATTATAGGACAGTTTCTGACTACTAAAATGAGCTTCTCATTCTTCTTGCCTTGGTTTGACTTGGCACTGAAGAGTGACGGATTACGCTCGCCCCACTGACTTCACTCGTATTGGTTGTCGGTCCCGAAAGTCGCTCTTCATTTGCATAAAGTTATAAACAGATCTCAACTTTGTCGCGTTGCCAGACACGCCCCATCCGGTCGCCAACGGTCGCTGTCGCCGGAAATCGCCCGCTTCCCATTGAAATTAATGGTATCGTGTCGTTTTGTCGCTTGTAGTGTGAACGGGGTACACCGAAAGTAGCCTAGTTCTGGTTACCGCAGTTCTCTACACTCATTTCCCTTCTTATCCTCCTCAGCCACTTGAAGGGCCTGTTTCTTTTTTTCACGCTATTTCTTTGCACATTACTTGCGTTTCTTCTCCATCTATTTGACTATTTGGACAGATACACACACTGACACTGCACACTCGCTCACAGCCCAGAGGGGGAGGTGTTTAAAGATGTGATTGGACCAGCCCAGTGTCAATCAAGAAAAAAACCAATGGGCCGCTGATCTATGTGTTTCATGGGCCGGTCTGTGAGAAAAAAAAAGATACATTAATCACAGATACATTCATATAAACTCCCCCCCCCCCAAATTCAATTAATATTTTTCTCCCTATATTTCGAGCATCGCAAACAGTGATCTTGCTGTGCCTGGTATTTTCTCTGCTGCGCATCTGCACTCTGCTCTGACCTGTCTCTGGCCTGTGTTTATGTCCTGTTAACAGATTTTAATAATTGAATTATTGGGACGCACCAATACTTCACTTGTGTACTACTTGTACACATTAAAATTCTCAGATACCAACCACCGGTACCCCGCGGCGTGTACAGTACAGTGGCTGTGACAAAGAAACAGACAACAGAGCAAATAGAGAGCAGTATTGATATGGGTTACGTGCTAGCATTTTTGTTCCCTTCCCTTTTTGTTATTGGTTGCTGTGTTTCTCCCCTCTGCTGATGGTTTCTTCCTGTTTGCCCGCTCTCTGCTATCTTTAAGTTTGTATACTGCTATTGGTCAGAGACAACCAATCATCGACTGTGGTCCAGGATATAAGGCACTCTGGAGAATGGAAGAGGGGGAGCTTGGAGAGTGTTTGTTGGCTGTGCTACCGTTGTTGATGTTGAAAAGTACTGACTTTGTGGTGGTTCGCTTGCTTGCTTATTTTGATTTGTGTTTGCTCACACAGAGGACTTCTTACCTTATCTAGACTGCACCAGTCCAGAGAGAAGAGATAAGGAAAGTATGTCATACACAGAGTTACCGCTGTTAGACACACTAGGGAAGGAGCGTGTGCAACCATGTGTAAGTTTTGTTTGGTTAGTTAGTGAAGTTTTACCTATGGCGTGTTAAGAACTTAAGAATCCTTTATTTTCTTCTTTTTTTCTTTTTTTTCAGTTAGTTTAGAAAGTTGGGGATTAGTAAGCGTGTGTTTTGGTTTTGTTATGTTGTTTAGCACTGCTCATTTTCTTTCTCTCTGTAGCTTATTTCAATTATCATTTTCCAATTATTTTGCTTAAGTTGAATATAGCTGTAAATAAGTTTGTTTGTTTTCATTTATGCCAATTGAAATGTTCGTATTGTAAATAAAAGCGAACCACCTGCTTGCAGTAATTTATTGAGAAGTAAAAGTTGTGAGTGTGGATTAGTATTCCGGCCCCTTGGTATGAAGGATTAAATGTGCGCTGTGCTATTAAATGAAAGTTCCAAATGCAATGAAAATACAGGTATCGGTATCGGCGAGTACCAAAAATGAAAATATCTCTGCCTCATTCTGGTAAAAAAGTGGTATCATTGCATCCCTATTTATTTATTAGTCTAATCCACATTATTTCACAGCTTTTCGGATTTTAGAACTATGCCACTGAATCTGATGAGCTGTCTACAGGGAATATGCAGGTACCAGCACTTCAAATTTAATACATTTGATTACAACTTTCAAGACTTTTCCCAAAAAAAATGAAGACCTGCACATCACTTAATTTACACGACATAATACATGAGCTATGGATTGTGCTCATGCATACAAGATGTATGATCAAATTTAACATCACTCCTTTTACAGTATTTACTACATTTTTTATTTAGAGGCAGAGTGATAGCCTATATCTATTTTTAAAGAATAAAAATATATAATACATTTTAATTTGGGGGTACATTAATATATTAAGAGTAATATATTTTTTACTTAATCCACTTTTATTCGTTACATTGGGGCTTTTATTTGTTACATTGGGGCTTTTATTTGTTGACTTGTCCCACACAAATGTTTGAGATTACGCTAATGTAAAAACAAAGTGAAACTCATGAGTCGCACACGCTCTGAGTTCAACACAGTTTTGAGATTCCAAAAAGCAACGAGCGAATTTTTTTTTTTTTACATGAATGAGTTTTAGACTTTTAAGGATCCGCGGGCACACTGAGTCTAAAGCTTTGTTATCTTAATGTACCAGAACAGTAATTAAAGATGAATGAAGAATAGAAACCAACCTCCTTGTTCCTCGTGTTTTATTCTCCAGGGTTCTGGTTCACTCATGTCCTCCTCACTCTCCTCTTTAACAAACGCCATCTTCACCGCAGCAGATCTCAGATCAGTTGACACTCCTCCAGTCCAGATATTTCTGCTTTCTTCAAAACTTAACGTTAGTCACTTCTATGAGAATGAGTATTACAGGCATTTATTGATCTGATTTGAAAAAGTCTATCTTTCTATACACTAAAAGTACATTTCTAACAATTTGTATTAAGCCAGCACACGACAAAAAAGCAGAGATCATGCTGAAAACCTGAAAACGAATCTTCTTCCTCTGAGGTTTAATGGTGGTTTGTAAACAAACGTATGTGTCTTACCGCCATCCACTGGACTGGAGTGTGAAGCGTAGAGAGGGGGGAAATATGTTTTTGAATGTCAGGTAATGCGAATTCCATTTCCACAAAAGAAGATACGATGTTTTTAGAAAAACTGCCTTTCATCTTAATACTTGATAATGAACTCATTGCATTTTACAATGTTTTGCCTTTTTGTGTCTTTTTTCTATGGTGAATCATTTTGATATTTTATTTTCCCTCCAATTTTGCAAGAAGCTCCGTGAGACCCAAATTCAGAGACATATCACTTAACAGCATACAACAGCAGTAAAAAAAAAACACACAAAAAAAAAAAAAAAAAAAAACAGGGAGATTCGAGAGGTTACTCAATATGAACTCCAAACTCAAAAGGGAACCTTAGCAGAGCATAGCTGGACAAACTAAACAAATGGGTAATGAAAACTGGCTTACTGAACAGAACAGAAAACTAATAACCAAAACAGAGTACTTTTTCACCATGCTGAAGAACCTTCAATCATGCAGGTGTATGGCTGTTCTCTAACTGTTGTTATGGAGGCAACAGAACACGGTTTCATTTCATTACTGTAATGTTTAAACAATGTCTCTATTAAATAAGAAGATCATATAAGATGCTGAACACTGTCTTTAGCTTCATATCTTCAGCCAGAAGAAGATGTGTACAAAATACATAGCACATCCTTATTACAATTACAGATAACTACATTAAATGTATAACATGAATTATTTATTTTATTTTAAAATGTCCTCCATCTGTGTGCCAAATTTCACAACTTTCCTGCAAGCGGTTCTATGGGCTGCCATACACTCAATAGTGGAAGAAGAAACGGAATAATAAATAATAAAATGAACGCCAATGGATACATTAGGTGCCTACTAGGGCTGCACGATATTGAAGAAAAATGCGATATGCAATAACTCATTAAATATACTTTAAGCTTGATAATGCTTAAAGTGTGTAAAATAAACTTAAATTATCTTTAAAATATATTTAAAATTATATAACCTATATATGTGTTTCATATTCTTTTTGTGACAAGAAAACATCCCTACAACTTCTGAAAGTGAACAGCAGTGTTTTACTGTACCATAATAAGTGTTATTTTAACATCAGTGTAATCCACAGGGTTTAGGTTTATTTAACAACAGAAACTGAATAATCAAATGTTTTCACTGTATGATTGAAATATATACTGATTCTTTTTAAAGCTACAAAAGTTATTTAGCCAAGAGCAGTGAGTGATTTTCTCTTCGTCTTTTGTTCATGACCCTAGTTATTGCAAGCCATTGCGATATGCATATACATTTGCGATATTTCGATAATTGATATATACTTTGTGCAGCCCTATAGTGCCTACGCACCTTTGGTGCTTGGCACCTAAATATCAGTGTGATAAAAATTTAAAGTAAAAGTTTTCTTAAATGTTTTGCAACTTTCAATCAACTTTTTATTTGAACAATAGTTTCCCCACAGAGAGCAGAGGTAATGGTCGTCCATTAAATGTTTTTACATTGGGGCTCAGCTAAGATTACGTCATGACTGAGTATAATAAATCTGCATTGTATATTATTTTTATATGACAAAAGATCAATGCAATGAAACTAAAAGACACTCTTTTGAATGAGCAGTAACCAGCAAACAAATGAAAATAGTCTACTTAGAAACTAGTGGTTCTTATGAAATTAAACAGAATGTATGGGGAACTTAACACTTTTCAAGAAGAGTTTTTTTTTTTTTCATATTAGATGAGCTTGAAGACTTCAATAAAAAGCATTCTCTCAACATTTATTTTATTGGACTGCACTCACATAAACTATAAATTCAGACACTGCTGGTTTGTTTACATAAATATCTGGAAATCACTGGAAAATGAAGGTTTATGACCATGTTAATATTAGAAAAGCTTTTGTAATGTCTCTCAGTCATGTCTCTTTCTAAAGTCTTTCTTGATTGGCCACAAGTGTGTTGTGCTCTTTGGTTTGATCCGCTTCAACAGTGTTTCTCAGAAATCAGTAACTGTTCCTTTTCATTGCCTTATACCGCAGAGTGAGAATGGCGAAGATGAGCTTTGAGACTCGTGTTCCATTCAAATTTTCTCACACAGATCACATGCGTAAAGCCGGGTGCACACTGTGCGATTTTGGAAAAAAATGGCAAATCCTAAAAGATTCCCTTGATCCTTGGCTAATATCTGAAGTCTTTGATCGTTAGTTTGACATGTTCACCGACAGCCATTTAATGACCACGGAGACCAAATTTTACTTCGGACAAAATTCTGGCAGTGTCAGAAGATTTGACTCACAGTTCTGCAGTGTAACTTCTCCTAAGACGACTGTCAAATTGTCTATGTTTTCCAAGACAATCATGACCAAAATTAACGTTAGAGATTTCTTTGTAGCCACCATTTAAATCCTGCCTGTAACGCAGCTCACTGTCACCGAACGCGTCATTAATTGATGATATATATATTTCACATATGAAAGAGTTTCCTCACTGAGAGCAGGCGAAGGGCTTTTCTGAAGTGTGAATTACCAAATGATCATTAGGGGCTTTTACACCGGAGGAACCTTTTCATAGTTCCTAGAACTATTGGCGGAAGTTCCCGGATTTTGGCGTGTTTGCACCACAGGAACTAGGAATGATTTTAGTTCTAGGAACACCTTTTGGAGGAACTAGATTTGCTCCTACTTCAGAGTAGGGTCTAAACCAGCACTATAGGAACTATCAGTGACGTTATTGTATGCCAATTGGCCGAACGCACGTGAAACCCCAGCAGCCACCATTTTTTAAAAAAAGCTGTGTTTCCACACAGATTATAGCCTATATATTTACTATCCAAACTCTATGAACATGGAAAACAGTGATAGATGGGCCTCTTAAACTTTACGCTAAGGAGAAAATCGAACACAACTTTGAGGGGACCAAACCAAACAGAGTTGTCAAATGTACCGACTTCGGTACCAAACGGTACTGACATTTTTTTACGCTTTGAGCGGAATCGTAAACACCTCTGATTACCCATTGTACTCAAACGCTCATCGGATGTGTCTGTGATTGGCTACAATGATCAGCGCTTCAAAAACATGTTGTAAATATCAATGACGCTCTTCACCAAACACTTACACAGATACAGACAGGGGTGTTTGAAAGCAGGCGTCTATCTATCAGTGGACCGTCCGCTGTTAGAAGGCTGTTTCGGCTGCTCCCATTTTTAAAAACACTTCCGTGTGCTCTCAAACGCTCCCGTGCGTTGATCATTGTAGCCAATCACAGACATATCCGATGGGCGAGGGGAAACAATGGCCAATCAGAAGTGTTTACGATTCCGCTCAACAGCGTTTTTTTTTGTGATATCCCAAAATGTGCATGAAAATAAGTGGATGGAAACATAGCTAGTGAGAGCATGTGAAAGGCTTTATTCCAGTATGAATCAACATGTGCTTCTTCAGGCTTACTTTACGTCTGAAAGTCTTTTCACAGTGAGAGCAGGTGAAAGGCTTTTCTTCAGTATGAATTAACATGTGATCATTAAGTTGTCTCTTCTGTGTAAAACTCTTGCCACATTGGGAGCAGCTGAAAGGCTTTATTCCAGCATGAATTAACATGTGATTCTCAAGGTATCTTTTGCGTGTGAAAGTGTTTCCACACTGAGAGCAGATGAAAGGCTTTTCTTCAGTGTGAGTTACCAAATGATCATTAAGGTGTCCTTTATGTATAAAACACTTTCCACAGTGGGAGCAGACGAAAGGCTTTATTCCTGTATGAAGTAACATGTGCTTGTTAAGGTTGCCTTTACGTGTGAAAGAGTTTCCACAATGAGGGCAGACGAAAGGCCTTTTCCCAGTATGAATTAACATGTGATGCTCAAGGTATGCTTTACGTCTAAAAGTGTTTCCACACTGAGAGCAGGTGAAAGGCTTTTCTGAAGTGTGAATTAACAAATGATCATTAAGGTGTCCTTTCTGTGTAAAACTCTTTCCACACTCAGAGCAGGTGAAAGGCTTTTCTCCAGTATGAATTAACATGTGCTTCTTCAGGCTTCCGTTACATGAGAAAGTGTTTCCACAGTGAGAACAGGTGAAAGGCTTTTTTACTTCTGTAATTTGAATGCTGCTTTGTGAGCAATTGGTTTCAGTTTTGGAGCAACTCGATTTTTCTCCAGTGGTGACATCATGAGCTTTCTGATGCTGATGTTTCTCCTCCACTTCATTAAGATCTTGTCTTTCCTCTTTCACTTTCACCAGGCCTAAAATGAAAACATTAACATTATGAAAATCAATTGGGACAGTTAAAAAAAAAAAAAAAAATAGGGTATTTTTACATGACAACACTGTACTAAAAACTGAAAGATTTTTCCTTAGTATTTATTAGTAAATAAATAGTAAAAATTCGCACACAGAGGACAATGTCGTCAAAACAATCCCTGTTTACATGGATCTGCGAAAACGACTAAAAACACTGTATTATTCATGCCAGGCCAGTAATTGGCGATGTCAGTTTGTAAAGACACACTACACACACTATAGACTGAACACGTAATACATATGTGCATGACATCACAGTTTTCACAAACGGTTATCATTTTGACAATGTTGAGTGTACAGAGAGCTTTTTAAAAATGCAAAGAGAAAACTTCTACATTTTTAGAACATCACTGTCACATAAATGTTCCCTTAGATGCATTGTGAAAAGTATTTGTCTAATCTACATTATTTCACGTCGCTATTGGTTTTATAACCACATCCACTGAATCGGATGAGCTGTCTGGCTTCAGCACTTCATATTTTTAATACCATTTTCAATAACTTTCCAAAAAAAAATGTATGACTAGCACATCACTTCAATCACGCTACACGATTACATGAGCTATAATGGATTGTGTTCATCCATGTATTTTTTTTTTTTTTTTTGTAATTAAGTTAGTGCCAGGGTAAAATAATGCAAAGTATTAAAGAATAAATGTATATAAACCATTGCTATTTTACAATATTACATTTGCACTGAAAAATTTAAATGTATAGGCTAATAATAATAATAGGGTAGAGTGGGGTAAAATGACCCCCTTAAGGACTGTATTTTTTTTCTGTGAAAATTGTTCTGTTGACTATCTATTGATTATATTGGGAGAAAACAGTAGGAGCGGGGTTTACCCAAAGGGGGCGTTTCCCCCATTCTACCCTACATTTTAATTTGGGGGTACAATATAACAAAAGTAATATATTTTTAATAGAACTTGGGGCTTTTATTTAGGTAGAAAACTGCAGGAAGACTTCTGTATAACAGGTAAACCTTTGTCCACACAAATGTTTGATATTACGCTAATCCAAAAACAAAGTAAATCTGTATGTAGAGTCGCACACGCTCTGAGTTCAACACAGTTTTGAGATTCCAAAAAGCAATTAGTAAAAATAAAATCTAAATTTTATTCATACCTGTTCAGTTGCATTTTAAGACTTTTGAAATGTTGTTTTAGGACATTTTAATTATGTTACATTAAGGAATTCAAGACTTAAGGATCCATAATGTGCACCCTGTTTAAAGCTTCGTTAAAATGTTGTAAAAAAAAAAAAAAAAAATTAAGTATGATGAGTCGCACACGCTCCGAGTTCAACATAGTTTTGAGATTCCAAAAAAGCAACGTTATAAGATTTGCGGGCACCCTGAGTCTAAAGCTTTGTTATCTTAATGTACCACAACTTTAATTAAAGATAAATGAAGAATGGACACCAACCTCTGCGTTTTATTCTCCAGGGTTCTGGTTCACTCATGTCCTCCTCACTCTCCTCTTTAACAAACACCATCTTCACAGCAGCAGTTCTCAGTTCAGTTGACACTCCTCCAGATATTCCTGCTTGCTTCAAAACTTAGTCACTTCTATGAGGATAGGAATATTACAGGCCTGATTCAAAAATGGTATCATTATATATACTAAAAGTACATATCTAACTGTTTGTATTCAGCCAAACAACAGAGATCATGCTGAACAACACTAATCTTCTTCCTTTGAGGTTTAATGGTGGTTGGAAAACAAAAGCATGTGTCTTACCGCCACCCACTGGACTGGAGTGTGAAGCGTCGATAAGAAACATAGATACACTAGATGTCGCCTTGGGGTTCTAAGCATGCGTCAAAACTGTCGCCATCTTGGAACAGGGGTCTTGTCATAGGAAATAGCAAGGTAACGCTGCTATCTCCGCCTGTACTTCGAATTCATGGTTGATGCCGGACTTTTGTGATGCGTATGGATGTTCACATGAACGAAATCTAAAAACCAGACAGCAAGGGATTACATTTACTGTGTGGATGGTAGTAGTCAAGTTGTTTTTTTAAGTGTTTTTAAGTTAAGTGTACATTTCTCTGCTTGGAGGAAGAAAATGAACTGTGATTCTCACACAGAAAATGAACTATGAATGTGCTGTACTCTTTAGATATTATTTGAAATAACCCTTGTGTTTAAGGGGCTGTTTACACCTGGTCACTTCATGCGTTTTCTGTGAAAAGACCAGGTGTAAATGCCCTCCGAAACGCATTCGAGACGGATTTGAATCCGATCGCTTAAACCACTTCAGGAGGAGGTCTGGGCCGCATTCCAGATGAAACTGGACAAGTGTAAACGCATCTGGTTGTTGAAACCACATAGGTAAATTTTACTTGATTTTTTTACCGATTGTACTCAAACCTTTTAATAAAAAATAAAAAAACAGTGTGGTGCTTGTAACCTGTAAGTACAGTCCTAATAGTATGCTTGTCCACTCCCTGTCAATCTTCAAACAGTACATCCATGATTATTATACATAGAATTCCACAAATCTTATGTATGTGTGAGTTTTGCACAAGGATACAGTGGGCTCAAGTGCTTGTTTCTTCCTTGCAAACTGGGGATGGAGGTGTGGAAGGACACTGGAATTTGTGAAAATGTCAACTGTTTAGATATTTAAGATGTATTTACTACTTTAGTACATACTTATTTAATGTGGCAAAAGTATTGCGGGACAGGAATAAAGAAAAGATGAAACGGTCTTTAGCACCTCAACTAACTTTCACATTATGTTCCTCTCAAATTTTTGATTTGCTTCCACCTGCAAATTGCTTTGTGGCTGGGCGATATATATCGTGAGATTGTTATGCGCATCTCGTCAGTAAAGCCGGTTCCTTGATTAGTAGTAAATCGCCATCACCTGCTTTCAGATGGAGCGGCATTTACTACACAGCAAAAACGCCAGTGTTAAATTAACACTCGAGAGTGTTAAAGTTAATGAGATAATTAAGTGATTAATTTAGTGATGATTGAGCATTATTGAAGACACCTGATGTTAACAAGCAGAATCACTGAAGGAGAAAATCTCAAATTGTAAGCCACCGTTATGGTCATGGGTGTTTGCTTTAGTTGGACTCTTGACCCTTATACATTCACTTTAAATTTTGTTTGTCTGCTGTTTTTGAATTATAACAGTCAAATGAACAAAGAAAAGTGTGATCTGTTAGTGTTGGTTATGTTTTGACAATCATGCTGTGATCTGAAAAATGAAACTTATTGAGATAGTTTGGTTTAACTTGTTAGCAGCAGCTTTGTGATTTTACAACATGTGATTATCAGTATTTTTCTTATAATCCAAAATATTTATTAAACATTGTTCTGATCAAAACACTTTCAAATGAATTTATTTAGAAACACAGATATCAATAATCAGCCTGTGAATCTCAACAATGGTGATAATAATAAAGCATGTTGCAGTGGCTACCACCAATCACAACTCATTAATGGCTCCCATCATGCATTGCGGCATGAATAAATTATGATCTGAATTGTCTATGTAATTTACTTTTCCTAATTGAATATTCTGCTCGTCACCATTGTTGAGATGCATAGACTGAATATTGACGTCTGCGTGTGCCTAAAAGAAAGAATTTTTTTTTTTTACTTTTAAGAAATCCTTTGTATTATATCTAAAATTCTGGATATTTATGCAAAATCACAGTTATGCTGTAAACAACAATATAAATCAAAAACATAAAGTTCAAATGATGATTGTCATAATATAACAAACACCATCAGATCACTTTTTTTCTTTGTTCACCTGGCAGTTATAACTCAGATACAGCAATCAAACAAAATATAAAGTTAATAATTTAAGGGTCAAGAGCCCAACTAAAGCAAACACCCATCACCATAACGGTGGCTTACAATTTGAGATTTTCTCCTTCAGTGATTCTGCTTGTTATCATCAGGTGTCTTCAATAATGCTCAATCATCACTAAATTAATCACTTAATTATCTCATTAACTTCAACACTCTTGAGTGTGGACTCATATACACTCCCAGGAGTGTTAATTTAACACTGGAGTTTTTGCTGTGTACAAAGAGCCGTAGTTAACTGACAAGCTGAGCCATATCGCATTAATTATCGCTGGCGATACGTCCGCGATATTAATGCGATATGGCTCAGCTTGTCAGTTAACTACGGCTCTTTGTAGTGAATGCCGCTCCATCTGAAAGCAGGTGAAGGTGATTTACTACTAATCAAGGAACCGGCTTTACTGACGAGATGCGCATAACAATCTCACGATATATATCGCCCTGCCCATATTTAATAAACCAATACAATTTAAATGCTTAAATTAACATGTATAGTCACACCATTGTAGCCATTTTGCATGCAGTAGGCTAAGGTAAGTAGCGATAGTTTATTTTAAGTTTACTCAAGTGGAAGAATGTGACTAATAAACTTAGGCCTACTAGCACTATGCATTATATTTTGAAAAAGAAGTAGATTATCTTAATATCAAAACCTTAAATTTTCTCTGGACTCCATGATAAATACATGTCTGACCGTTGGAACGAACCAAAACAACAAGGAAATCGCATTCATGACGATTTATGGTGATTTTATTTCTGTTAGACCTTTGCCTACATTGATGCTGATGCATTAAAGAGAAAGGGCTCCCCTGTTCCTCTATTGACGCATTCGTTCCAATGAACTGCCGTAGCCAAGGCAACATCTGGTGTATCTATGGATAATAAATAGCTTTAAAAAACCATGACAGTGGTTGAAAAACCATGACAGAAAGGCTTAGGGGCAGCCCTCCTACAGAATGGACAACCTGTAGCATTTGCGTCCAGGACACTGACCCCAACTGTAGCTGTCGCAGATATTTTTTCACCTTTGAAAGTTTTTGGTTTGTTTGTTTGTTTTTGTTTTATAAATTTTGTGTAATACTTATGTGAGAATTGTATTGATCTACATGATAGTTTGGTAATAGTGACACCTACTGGGAAAAGGAGTAACATGAGACGTATTGGTCATATGATTTTATTTTTTGCGTGCTCACCGGAAAAGGAAAAAAGATAAGAGAGAAACACGAGGTGTCGCACACAAATCGAAAGAGGTAAAATAGAAAGAGTGTTTGAGAAAAAAAATGGTCTACTGATGTCTCCTGAGTCCCGATTGGAAAGCACACGGTATGTTTGTATGTATTTTGGTTATTGTTTATTTATAATTTGATGTACTGTGTGTATTGATTTCAATTTTAATGGGATATGTTTCGAGTGATGTCATGGCAGAATCGCTTCAACAAATTTGATTGTAATTTTGGTTTATTTTTCAGTTTTTTCACGGTGTCCATTCGATTTTTGTGATATGGAATATCCTGATTCCTGAAAGGAAGACATTAAAAGATCGAAGGCATCAGTTGAAGCGTGATTTTTCTGATCTGGAAAAACATTCAGGAGCCGTTATACCAACAGAACAACAATACGCTCAGATTGAGAAAGAATGCCTTGCCATTGTCTTTGTGTGTGATAAATTCGACCAGTATCTACATGGAAAAGAGCACATCACTGTACATAGTGATCACAGGCCACTTGAAGCAATCTTCAAAAAAACCTTGCTGACAGCACCCAAGCGATTACAGAGGATGCTATTGAGGCTACAAAGATACCAGATACACCTGCAGTACAAACCAGGCAAGGATTTGCACATCGCAGACTTTCTCTCTCGCGCCTCAGACGAGCATGACACTCACAAATGCAGACACCAGCCTCAGTATAGGCAATGGGCCTTGCCCCGCAAGACTTTGAACAAGTTAGCCATTCCAGCTGTATCAATATCTCCACAAAGACACTGGAAACCATCATAACACACTCTGCCAAAGACACGCTGTTCCAAAAACTACATGCTTGCATTAAAACTGGGTGGCCCAACCACAAATGTGCTCTCAACAGCTTATTGCGACCATTCTGGACTTTCAAGGAGGAACTAGCCAGTGACAGCGGTCTAATATTCAAAGGACAGAGGATCCTCATTCCTAAAGCTTTACGCCCTGTTTTTTTTAGAAAAAAATCCACACTGGACACTCTGGAATTGAGGCTAGCCTGAGAAAGGCTTGTGAGGCAGTTTTCTGGCCTGGCATCACAGACGAAGTCAAAAACTTTATCAGCAGTTGTGCCACATGCAACACTATCCATGTGAAACAGCAAAAATAAACATTGATTCCACACAAAATACCTCACCTCCCATGGTCTAAGATAGGATTGGACCTATTTACTGCAAATGACTCCATGTTCCTAATTATGGTGGATTACTATTCTGACTACTGGGAGATAGACAGAATGCCAGATTACACCTCATCCACAGTCATTGAATGCTGCAAAAGACAGTTCAGCAGACATGGTATTCCCCTTGAAGTTTTCACAGACAATGGACCGCCATTCAGTGGCATGGACTTTCAAGAATTTGCAGAGGAATGGGACTTTAACCATGTCACATCATCACCATATCACAGCAAAAGCAACGGTAAAGCAGAGTCAGCTGTAAAAATAGCAAAAACACTGATAAAAAAAGTCCACCTTGGAAGAGGGAGACCTCTGGAAAGCAGTTCTGGCATGGAGAAACACCCCAACAGAAGGCCTCAATAGCTCCTCAATTCAAAGGCTCATGTCAAGGAGAACACGCACTACCCTGCCTACTGGAGAGGCCCTTCTGCATCCTAAAGTAGTGCAAGAAGTTTTCACAAGAAAAATAGCCAAGCGAGCAGCAGTGAAGCAACGCTATGACACTACAGCATGTGACATGCCAAGCATAATTCAAGGACAGACAGTGCGGGTACTTCTTCACCCTAATAACCCAACCAGTACATGGGCGCTTGGCATCTGCATTGATCAGCTCAGTGACCGTTCCTGCATACTGCTAGTGAAAGGCAAGAAATACCATTGCAACAGAAAAGACATTCGTCCCGTGCCTGAAAAGCTCAAAGTCACCTTACCAGCAGACCAACCCAACGTAAATGATGACTACTGGGGGACAGGAGAGTTTTCAGAGAGCATAGCACAGCAAATAACAAAGAGAAGCTACCTTGCCAGCCACAGTCCCAGTTCTAAGACACACAAGAACCAGGTCCAACATCAAAATTCCTGCTAGATACTCTACGGACTATGTTATGTAAAAAAAAAAAAAAAAAAGGATAAAGAAGAAAGAATAATATACATTTGCAAAACAATGTCATGCTTACTGACCTATTCATTAAGCTATTCACAGAATAACTTTTTAGTAATAACAGATAGTTTTGTTCAACCTGTTAATCTGTATAATGGGTTTTCTAATTGAGCTGGGTTATGTCGTGTTGTGTTCAATTTTAAGAACATTCCTTTGTTATGTGAAGGAAGATGTTACGATGTGTTAAGATGTGTTTGACCCCCATCATAAGTCTCATTTATGAACATGAAACATGGTGTCAGAAGTCAGAACCAACAAAGACCACTCAAGCCGAACAAGCAAGTCTCCTTTTCTTGACATGTCTCTTCCACTGAGCTTTGACAGATAGTCTTTTTTTTTGTATGTGTCAGTGAAGAAAGTAAACATAGTGTCAACTGATATTTAGCCTGTTTTATAAACCATTTTCTTAGACAAAATTATTTACTGAAGGCTACGAACACTAGGAAAATAAGTTTATTAAATTCATACACAATATGTACACATTCATTACTATATTGAAAACGGCTTTGTTAATGTTTCTTGTCCTGTCACATTGACAGTTACCAATTATTACAATATATGAATCAAGTAAATTATATAGGCCTATTTTCAAAATTAGACAAAAGTTTATTAGTTTTCCTGATTATTTGACGGCCATTTAACATTTCTATCCTAAACAGTCAAATATAAAATAAACATTTATACAACAGTTCTTTCTGGATCTTGAATCTGATTGGCTTAGAGCCTTACAGCTTAGAGTTTACTAAGCCATACAGCTTAGTAATTGGACATTTCGAACTATATGATGATCTTTACCTCATTTTTCTGGATCTTGTGAGTGACCTAATGTGGTACAATCTGTCAGCCAGGTCACATGTGCCCATGTGCTAATTTATGTTTCTATAAAAACTAGATTTGTTTGCATTTAGATGTGGAAAAAAATCATATAAATGATCAGCAAAAAAAAAAAAAAAAAAAAAAGAACTTTAAGATGCTGTAAAGTAATATTTATATATAACATATTCATTGTAAATACTGTATGTCATTGTAAAAGAATTAGCTCATTTTATGTATCTCAGCATTGAGACCACAGTGGTTGGACATGAACAAAATTGGCGTTTGGACCAATAAATGCTTCATAATTTTTCATTAAATAACATTAATCAGTAATTATTTTTATGTCAAGGAGTGTAATAACACTGTTTTATTTATCAAGCATCATATGACAAATATCATAAATCTAAAAATTCACTGCTAGGACTTAAAAGTGACTTTAGTTGCAAAAACACCCGTATTCAAATTAAAATGCAAGTGAGAGACATGAATTATGGACACATGTCAGACTATACAAATTAAAAAAATGTAAAAAAAAATTCCCAAGTTTGTCTGAAGTTCTACCAAATAACCCCCAAAAATAAACCGTCCAAGAAGTTTCAGTTGTGGCCTAATGGTTATAGAATCGGACTTGTAACCAGAAGGTCACGGGGTTCGAGTCTTGGTACAGACAGGAAATGTAGATGGGGGGAGTGAATGAACAGCGATCTCTTCCACTTTCATTACCCACAACTGAGGTGCCCACCTAACCCCCAATATCTCTCCTTGGGCGCCGCAGCACTGGCTGCCCACTGCTCCGGGTGTGTGTTCGTGGTGTGTGGCATTTGTTCAAAGCCAAACACGTTCACTACTGTATGTGAACAAAGATTTAGACCAGAATGCAGTGACAAAATCCTATGTTATTCTATATTGTTGCAGAATGTTTAATCTGGAACAAAAATAGATTAATAAATGACGTCAAGTGGTGACCAAAACAGCTTATAGTAACAAAAGTAAATAAAAATGTCTTTAAAATTAAACATATTACATAATAATAAATATGAATTTCTGAAATACTTGATTTTGACTGGTCAGTTTTAACCCCTGGATGTGAAAATGAAACTACATCAACTGTGTTTGTCGTCACTCAATCAACTTAACTGAACAAACCTTCAATCAATCATCTTGTGACTGTTTGTATTGTTTTAAAGGGGTGGTATAATGCCCTTTTCACAAGATTAAAATAAATCTCTGATGTCCCCAAAGTGTTTATATGAAGTTTAAGCTCAAAATACCCTATAGATATTTTTATGTAGTATGCTCAATTTGTCACTTTTTTTAAGGGTTGAGCAAAAATGCACCGTTTTTGTGTCTATTCCTTTAAATGCAAATGAGCTGCTGCTCCCGGCACAGAGGGCGGAGCTTCAAGAGCTCCTGTGTGTCAGCAGCTCCGCTTACCTCGCACTGAATTTTTTTTTTTTTTTTTTTTTTTTTTTTATGTTCAAACCGGAGTCAGACAAAGATGGAGAGACTCAAGAAGAAGTGACAACATGTAGATAACATTTCTTAATTGTTAGTTGAGGAATTTAATGTAGCTTATGTGTAGATATCTTCTAGTCATTGATTGGCATTGATGTCTAGATAATCCAGACGTTTCCAAGCAGCACAGCAGTAATAACTTTATGAACTTCTTTACTTAGAAGATTGATAACATTTGGGAGAAAATTATAACTATGCAACCGTCTACTACAGTATCGCATCAGGCAGTGCATTGTAGTCTCAATGAGGAAAAATTTAATTCATTCATTGCTATAAGACAGGAACAATTTTGTAAACTCGTTAATTTATCTAAATCAACAACTATATGTTAGACCCTATAACGACTAAGCTTTTGAAAGAGATTCTTCCAGAGGTCATATATCCTCTTCTTAATATCATTAATTCATCTTTGTCATTAGGATACATACCGAAAAAATTGAAGCTGGCTATTTATTATTAAACTGCTTGTTAAAAAAACGCAACTTGATCCTACAGAATTAGTCAATAACAGGCGATCTCAAATCTACCTTTTCTGTCAAAGATACTAGAAAAATCAGTATCCTCACAACTATGTTCCTTTTTAGAAAGAAATGGTATCAGCAAGGATTTCCAGTCAGGATTTAGACCGTACCATAGTACTGAGACAGCTCTCATTAGAGTCACAAATTTGTTCTTATCATCCAATTGTGGTTGTATCTCTCTATGAGTGTTACTCAACCTTAGTGCTGCATTTGATACTATTGACCACAACATTCTTTAGACTTACAATTATGTTGGCATTAGTGGACAGTTATTTATTTTCACTTATCTGACAGTTATCAGTTTGTAGCAGTAAATGAAGACTTTATTCCACTATTCATTTCCTTCTCTCTGGACCTCTAGTTGGTTCGCGTAGTGTTTTTGCGCTGCGCGTCTGTGTTACACGTCACCACGTAGGCTCACTATTGGCCGACGCTGGTCATGTGTGTGATGCGTGATGACGTATAACACAGACGCGCAGCGCAAAAACACTATGAGGCCCAGAGAGAAGGAAATGAATAGTGGAATAAAGTCGTTATTTTTGTTTGTTTTTGCGCACAAAAAGTATTCTCGTCGCTTGATATACTTAAGATTGAGCCACTGTAGTCACTTGGACTATATTAACGATCTCTTTAATAACTTTTCTGGGCCAGCAAGTTCGGGCCACCTAGCAGCCTATGGAGAAGTGATCCAGCACTCAGATTTCATCAAAAATATCTTAATTTGTGTTCCGAAGATGAACGAAGGTCTTACGCGGTTGGAACAACATGAGGGTGAGTAATTACTGACAGAATTTTCATTTTTGGGTGAACTAACCCTTTAACACATTATAGTCCTTCATGTCTGTTGCAATCTTAAAACTCTGGCCAGTTGATAACACCTAAAATATCAAAATTGACTGATGGCAGTAGATCCTTTTCCTATTTAGCACCTAATCTCTGGAACAGTCTTCCTAACATTGTCCAGGAAGCAGTCACACTCTGTCAGTTCAAAGCTAGACTAAAAACACATCACTTTAACCTGGTATACACATAGAAAATTATACATTTCTATTATTCAAATCATTTAAATGATTATTAGGCTGCATAAATTAGGTCAGCCGGAACCGGGAACACTTCCTATAACACCCGATGTACTTGTTACATCATAAGAAGAATGGCATCTACGCTGTTAGTCTTTCTGCTTATTTCGAGGTTTACTGTAATCAGCTGGATCCAGGCCATATCCAGATCAGATGGTGGACCTGCACCTAGACACGACCACAATGCATGATGTAGTCAGCCGGATCTGGGCTGTATCCAGACCAGATGGAGGACCTGCACCTAGACACGACCACAATGCATCCCTGAAGTGTCAGCAGAGATTGTGTCAACTAGACTCTCCCCTGTGAAGGCCTCATTGACACGACAGCCATCGGCACTGATCCTCAACAAACCCCTCTCCATACCGGCATGACTCCGATCTTAAACCAGATGGAACTGGATAATATTCGGATTGTTCCAAAGCAATCTGACTTCTGACCTATAATGCTGCCTTAATCATAATCATACAGTGTTCGTTCATTGGCCAGAGGAGAACTGGCCCCCGACTAGGCCTGGGTTCTTCCAAGGTTTTTGTTCTCCACCTCCTGATGGAGTTTTGGTTCCTTGCCACTGCCACCTTTGTTGCCATTGGCTTGGCTTGCTTAGTTGGGGAAATTAAATTTAACATTTAATTTAATATTCAACCATAATATTGATCTGCCTGCATTGACACTATTATACAATAATTGAATTGAGCTGGACGATGACATCACGGTTTACTCCAGAGTGGCTATATATATATATATATATATAAATTAACTACATTAATAACTTCATCACTGAAACGCTATTTTCTTCTGGAAACAAACTTTTTTATATTACTTTCCTATTAGCTCTGTAAAGCTGCTTTGAAACAATCTGTATTGTAAAAAGTGCTATGTAAATAAATGTGACTTGACTTGACTGCTGGCAGTAAACTTTGGAAAAGTCTTCCTAACATTGTCCGGGAAGCAGACACACTCTGTCAGTTTAAATCTAGACTAAAAACGCATCTCTTTGACCTAGCATACACATAGAACATTATCAATTTCTATAATTCAATGTTAGGCTGCATAGATTAGGTCCCATAAATCCCGATGTACTTATTACATCATAAGAAGAATGGCGTCTATGCTAATATTAGTCTCTCTGTTTATCCCAAGGTTTACCGCAGTCTGCCGTATCCAGATCTGATGAAGGACCTGCGCCTGGACACGACGACACCGCAGGCCTGAAGTGACCACTAGTCTCTCCCCTGTCAAGACCTCATTCCCTTCCCTTTACCTCTGTACAGATAAAAAGGTCAAAATAAGTCAAAATAATAATAATAATGCATGGACAAGCAGAATCAATAATATAAAAAAATCTGTATTATGAATTAAGGCCAGACAGGTAGTTTTGTTGAGGTCAATTTGTAGAGAAAGACTACACGCCTGTGTACATATATACTCAAATGTGCATACCAAACTAAACACGTAATACGCATGTGTGCACGCCGTCGGCGTTGTCACATATTCACGTTTTTGAAGTTTGCATGGAGATAACTTTTTTTTCTCAAAATTATTCAACGCCTGCACCTTGGAACCTATTTCAAGGTTGGCGTTCTCGAGCCACCAGGCACTGTTGTTGTGCGAATGAGCGGTCAGAGCGTGTTGTCGTGTAAGCGCCCCCAAGTTAATCTTTGCAACGGAATTGAATCAATCAAAACTAACTTTAGCTAGACAATAACTTTATTCTAGAGCTGCTGTAAAGCCAAAACAATCTGTTACTTTAATTTCCTATTATCACTGTGAAGCTGCTTTGAAACAATCTATATTGTTAAAAGCGCTATATAAGTTAAGGTGAATTGACTTGACATGCCTCCAGGAGCTCGACTGTTTTACAGAAAGAATCTGTAAAGCGTATCTGTCTTTTATAAATCTGATAAAACTAAAGACTGTTCAGAGATATGAAGAACGCAATACTACTCTAAAGGTACACAAGATTAACATGAGATTAGCAGAAACTGTATGTGTTATTAACTTTTATTAACTAAACTTTTAAATTTAGTTTACAGCTAGAATGAATCAGCATTATACACAAAAATTAAACAATTAGCATTACATGAATAGTGTTTTTTTTATTTTTTTATCTTACATATATTTACAGCTACAAAACGTTTAGGTTACAAATGTAATCTAGGGCCAATTAGCTGGATGTCATATCGTCAGACTCTTTAGACTAAGGAATGGCAAGCATCGACTGGTGCATGAGTGTAGAAGCACAGCCAGGTATGCAATTTCGTTCCCGTTATCTCAGGGAACCCAAGGTTACATTAGTAACTGTAACTTTCCCTTTCAATACGATTCACTTGCATTCCATCAGTCTCTGATGCTATGGGGAACGCAATCCAATAGTGCTGTGCTATGAGCACAGAACGGAGACTGTCCTGCGAGCCCAGCCCGAGGGCACTTGGGGCCAGAGCCCATTTAACCACAAATGCTTGTCTTGCACTAGCTCTGCACATAAGACCCTTATTCTTCGTCTGGGATCGTGTAGAGCCCTTTGAAGCTGCATTAAAACTGCAATTTGGACCTTCAACCCTCTGAAGTCACTATATGCAGACCTGCCAACCTGTACGCATTTTGCGTAGCGGATACGCATTTTGACTTCAAAGTACGCTGCTACGATTTGTCACTATAAACTACGCAAAAACCTGGTGACGCCTCTGTGCACGCGCTGTCCTCAAATCAAGCTACAGCAAAAGAAGAAAAGTTCGACCAATCATAGCGCTGGGTTCATTCCCCAAATAGCAAGCGGGGATGATTGACAAATGCGTAAGGCCTATCATTAAAAAGAGACTGAAAATCGACACCAATAAAGATTCCCGCCCGATCCCCCTTCCACTCCCGCGGCCGCCGTCTGACTGATTTCATAAGCGAGGACAGTACAGTACGGTACTTCTGATTCCTGATTCTGAAGATAAACGGCCTGGGCTCGATGTGGAAAGTTGATTGTTGAGTTAAGTTAACTTAATCTTATGGATTCGATGATCACACAGATCGCATGGATTATCTTAAAATACTCCGTTAAGTTATTCATGGTCACTCAGAAAAGAGGAAGACATCATTCAGTCATGCAAATAATAAAATGCTCAAGTAATGCTGAACTATAAATCTTGAAATCGCTATGGTTTAACGTTAGTGATTATGAAAGTGTTGTGATTTGTGGATAAGCGCGAGTCTGGAGAAACAGGCGTTTATTTATTCATTCATTCTCAGTGTTGAGAAACGTAGCCTTCACGTGTTACGTTATTGTGTTAATTATAACTAAAGTACCTAATTATGTTACATATTTATTTTGTATGAAAACTAGCGCGTTAATTACTTATGGATTAAAAAGTACCGCTGTATCAGTGCTGCGCAAGCTCTCTCACAAACGCGACGCGTGTGCACAGAGAGAGAAGATCATTGTAAAATGATAATTGACGGGCTAAGTTTAAATTTTGTTCTTGCTTGTTTTTTTTTTCTGTCAAAAATCATTTTGTATTATCCATCCGTGCTTTTAAAATTCGTTAAATGGCGGACGTTTTACTGTTAACACAGCCCTCATTATGTCGGATTCTTTTTAGAATAAGTGATTGGTTATGCTATTATTGGACTCCTGTCTATTCTTGTCAACTGTTTTCTATAAATATGTTTGTATTGGCTAACATTTATTCAGCTAATGCGTGCATGTCCTGTTTAAAATGTCCCTATACTGTGTTCTAGGGGTTTCTTAATTTTAGACTAGTTGACCAGCAGTTATATGCAGTGCAATTATATAATGCATGTGTGTCATCGTCACACTTTGATTCATTTTTGACCGGGAAGACCACAAGTGTAACAAGGTGACAAAACCCCCCCTAAAAAAGTAAAAAAAATTGTCAAAAAACATTTGAGAAGTAGTTATACCATCTGTGAATCAAGTCACTAAGTTTCAGTCCAAAGCGTTAACATTAACTAGTATTTTTGGGTAAAAGAAAATTCTCTCCGGGTCAAAATGACCGAACACCACACAAGGGTTAAACATGCGCCCTGTCACAAGCGTTTATATACTGTCTATGGTCACAAGCACAGCAGTTCATCTACATTACTCACCGATCAAATAAGATTTTGGCGGGACAAAAATTCACTTTGGCGGGCGCTAAAACAAGTTCAATGCAGGAAAATTCATGCGTGAATTTAACTGAGTAGTACATGACCATGCACTCGCACAAATGCGACCACATAAAATTTTAACTAGCACATTCTAAAAAAATGGTCGCATATGCGACCATTTTGGCATGGTATTCAGCTCTGTGAGGCATGGTACCTTAGTCCATCAGAACCCTTCAGGGGCTGCGGACTAGTTTTAAATAGTCAAAATCCATGATTGAAGAGCAGGGAAATCTAGGTTGTAAAATCGTTGCACAGATGTCACCAATGGACACCTCATTTGCCTACGCCCAGGAGGAGGCCATTCTACCGGTGGAGTGAGCCCTCACTCTGATAGGGCACTGATATAGTCTCTGCTTCGTGATTGGCAGCCCATTAGAGTGGCCTTCAAAGTACACACAAAAAAAACAGCTTCTCTGATCACAGGAATTTATTTGAGCGCTTAATATATACACTTGAGGGCCCAGACCGGGCAGAGTAGATGTAACGACTGCTCATCCTCAGAAGCAAGAAAAGCATTTACATTTACGCATTTGGCAGATGCTTTTATCCAAAGCGACTTACAGTACATTGCATTTCGAGGTACACATTTTACATTCTTATCAGTTCTCAGTTCTTGCTTTCCCTGGGAATCGAACCCATAACCTTGACGTTGCAAGCGCCAACGCTCTACTGTTTGAGCTACAGGAAAGAGCAGAGAGTGTTATGACCTGAGCTCTGAACGGCATGAAGAGTACTGCTATCATTTGATATAATCTGTCAGTTGATTTACCAGTTCAGCATCAGACCCATTCAGGAGTCAAATGCTGACCTCCCGTTGCACAGGGTGTCCCAACCCGATTTGGAGATCCACACCCAACTGGTACAGATGAGCTGATTTCGAGGAGATAAGGGCCCTGGCACAACTGTGGGTCACCCTGACATTGAGGCGTTGCATATGGTATGTACGGTCCTGAGCCCCAGACGTTCCAGGCTAGATCTAGATCAAGATCAAGACTAGACAGTCGTCAAGATAAATCAGGATGCGTACTTCTGACACAACTTGGTCAGTTCATCATGATCTTTGGGAAAGAACAAAGCAGTTCTCAGCAGGGGCCCGCAGGCTGTGCTCTTCTGAATCCAACTACTACAAGCTGGGCTCTTCATCAGCCTCAGTAAAGTTGCTGCAGTAAAAGCCACTGTATATAATAATTTTCGTATTACTTGTACCTCAGAGGCCGTAAATTAATTAAACTCTGTCATGTTTTCCTGCATTCAGATGCCTAGTGTTTGAGAACGCAATCGTGTGAGGCGCTTCTGGGAGGGAATTATACAAAACCACTTTAACCCCCTGAGGTCGGGTGACGCGCGGGCGCGTCAACTCGATGTTTACTAAATGTTTCTATTAATATCTCCGCGATTGTGCAGCACACATAAATGGTTCTGATTTTGCCGTAATCGATAGATTCTCAGCTTCAACGTCCTTATTCTCGCGAAATCGTACGTGACTCACACAGGGAGCAAGAGGGAAGACAAGATGACCATTCACAAAAAAAATAAAAATTTTGACCGTTCACCTTGCGTGATTGGTGGGCTAGCTTGCCTGTCTGCATTTTGTGTGAAACTAACCAATAGATGCGGTTGAAATCCCTAAGTACCCTCCCATCTCCTCACAGTGATGAAAACAAAGCTGACATGGAGAGAGAAAGAGTAGAAAAGTCCGCGAAAGAAAAAGACCGCGAAAAAAACATGGCAAAAACATATATAAAGAAGAGGAAAAGTAAGAAGAAGACGATGAGAGGTAATGGCGAAGACATTGGTATTGAAAGACGTACTTGCGGCGGTTTTGGAGAGCAGCGACGAGGATGAACGAGTTTCCGAGCCTGATGGATTTTCTTCTGATGTAACTTTAGATGATGAGGATTATGATCACAGAAGAGATCCAGTTGAAGACGGGTAAGCATATTTATTTTATAAAAACCTTGTTCGCATGGTGCACTTTGTGCTAGACTAACTGTGACCATCTTGGCTAAAATAAGCTGCGCTGTACTGCTTTGTGTATCTGAACTTTGACAAATTGACTGTGCCTTTAGCAAAGTGTTTACTTTATGTAAAAGTTATTTTCTTGTGTAAAACTGAGGTAACGTACACTTACAAATAGTAACGTTGTAGGCTGTTTTTGGTGGTCTACTTTTGATAACTAATGTAATATTTCTTCACCTCAATTCACAATTTGAATAACATTATCTCTTGTAGTGATGAATCAATATGTTTTGGCCAAATTGATAATGCAAGTCCTAACTTATTTGTTTTTGTGTTTTTTTCAGAGAGGATTCACAGCTACCAGGGCCCAGTGTAACACAGGCAGCCTCACCTGTGCCTGCCACCAGTCACCAGGTCACCACCAGCCCTTACACAGCAACCATCATCACCAACCCGGCCAGCCAAGAGGTCCCGTACCCCCCCAGCATCAACCAGCACTATTTCTAATATCTAATATATAGTTCAGCTTTGGTTTGAAAAAAAAAAAATGTTGAAAAGTTGACAAGAAAACATGAACATTTTTACATTTTGTGAATATTGTTAGTAGTGAGCTTTTTTCACAAAGTAAACGTTTTGCTTGAAAGAAAGACCTGTTGTAATGCTACTTTTTCATTTGCACACATCCCATAAAGCTTGATATGTAGTAGGAAGTTATTTTAGTCCTATTTTATCTCAGTCCCTCTAACATTTGGTGAGGGTAGAGTCTCAGACAAAACTTGTACTAAAAAACGATTTTTCAAAATGTCACTTTAGACAATTATTATTCATTATCTACTATTTTATTCATATATTACACTACTTTTGTGACCCTAAGACTTTGGGGAACCCATATCAAGGGCCAAAATAATTCGTCCACATGAGTAATGTTATGTTTCCACAAGAGATTTGAAGAATTTCAAAAATCGGACTTATATTTTTCACCTTTTAGAGCCAAATGATCCCTCTCTCTCTCTTTACACAATGCTCTAGGACAAGTGGTGAGCTCATCAGAGAAAGAGCTGGGTTTTCTCTGCACATTTTGATATAAAACACATGGGATTATGTTATGTAATTGCCTTTAAAAGGTGAATTTAATAAGATATGTAAAATCGAAGAAAAAGTGAAAAAATGCCCTTAGACCTCAGAGGGTTAATAACAGAATGACCTAAACAGCATTTCAGATACTGTGCTACGAGATCGATCCGCTGGTTGGTCTAGTTATGCCGTTCCATCACACAGTCACATGTCTTTTATGATGCGTATCAATGAATTTTTTTGGTAAAAGTGTTTCCATCATAGTTTATGCGATTGTTTTTGTATCGCATAAAAATGTATCTGACTCAGTTGAGCGCATTTATACGCATCTTGGTGTTTCCATCCAGTGTTGTTGTTTGTTTGTTTTGCAATATCCCAAAATGTGCATAAAAATAAGTGGATGGAAACATAGCTATTGAGAGCAGGTGAAAGGCTTTATTCCAGTATGAATCAACGTGTGCTTTTTCAGGCTTACTTTACGTCTGAAAGTCTTTTCACAGTGAGAACAGGAGAAAGGCTTTTCTTCAGTGTGAATTAACACATGCTCATTAAGTTGTTTTCTCTGTGTAAAACTCTTGCCACATTGAGAGCAGGTGAAAGGCTTTATTCCAGCATGAACTAACATGTGATTCGCAAGGTATCTTTTGCGTGTGAAAGTGTTTCCACACTGAGGGCAGATGAAAGGCTTTTCTTCAGTGTGAGTTACCAAATGATCATTAAGGTGTCCTTTATGTATAAAACACTTTCCACACTGGGAGCAGACGAAAGGCTTTATTCCAGCATGAATTCTCATGTGCTTCTCAAGGTTGCCTTTACGTGTGAAAGAGTTTCCACACTGAGAGCAGATGAAAGGCCTTTCCCCAGTATGAATTAACATGTGATTCTCAAGGTATGCTTTACGTCTAAAAGTGTTTCCACACTGAAAGCAGGTAAAAGGCTTTTCTGAAGTGTGAATTAACAAATGATAATTAAGGTGTGCTTTCTGTGTAAAACTATTTCCACACTGAGAGCAGGAGAAAGGCTTTTCTCCATTATGAATTAACATGTGCTTCTTCAGGCTTCCGTTACATGAGAAAGTATTTCCACACTGAGAGCAGGTGAAAGGATTTTTCCCACCATGAATTATCATGTGAGTCTTAAGGCTTCTTTTATGTTTGAAAGTGTTTCCACAGTGAGAGCAGGTGAAAGGCTTTTTGACTTCTGTAATTTGAATACTGCTTTGTGAGCAACTGTTTTCAGTTTTGGAGCAACTCAATGATTTTTCTCCAGCGGTGACGTCATGAGCTTTCTGATGCTGATGTTTCTCCTCCACTTCATTCAGATCTTGTCTTTCCTCTTTCACTTTCACCAGGCCTAAAATAAAAACATTTAAAGGAGGAAAATCAATTGGGACAGTTGGACAATAAACATTTTTTTTTACATGACAACACTGTACTAAAAACTGAAATATGTTTCCTTGTTTTTTTTTATTTTTATTTTTTATTTCGCACACAGAGGACAATGTCGTCAAAAATAATCCTGTTTACATGGATCTGCGAAAACGACTAAAAACACTGTATTATTCATGCCAGGCCAATAGTTGGCGATGTCACTTTGTAAAGACACACTACACACACTATAGACTGAACACGTAATACATATGTGCATGACATCACAGTTTTCACAAACGGTTATCATTTTGACAATGTTGAGTGTACAGAGAGCTTTTTAAAAATGCAAATAGAAAACTTCTACATTTTTAGAACATCATTGTCACATAAATGTTCCCTTAGATGCATTGAGAAAAGTATTTGTCTAATCTACATTATTTCACGTCTCTATTGGTTTTATAACCACATCCACTGAATCTGATGAGCTGTCTACAGGCTTCGGCACTTCATATTTGTAATACCATTTTCAAGAACTTTCCAAAAAAAATGTATGACTAGCACATCACTTCAATCACGCTACACGATTACATGAGCTATAATGGATTGTGTTCATGCATGTATATATATATATATATATATATATATATATATATATATATATATGTATATATATATTTTTTTTATTTAGTTAGTGCCAGGGTAAAATAATGCAAAGTATTAAAGAACAGAAAAGTTTTAAAGGGGTGGTAAAACACCTTTTTTCGAAGGCTTGATTGTGTTTGTGGGGTGCACTGTAACATTGTGTCCATACTTCGTTTTTAAAAATTTGCATTACTTTTCACATATTTAACCATTATTCTACACTGCTCTGTCCCTCCTTGTAAAAACGGTCGAATGATTTCGGGTTCTATGAACGAGGTTGTGGCTCATAAACAGCAGCTTCTGTTTTTAAAGTTGGAACTGCTCGCTCTTTCAGGACAAGCCGTTGTTCGAATCCTGCATTTAGCTCACGTAGATTGAGGAAGCTTTCTTCCAGAAAATGTGCAGCACAGAGAGCGACATTTGGATTATAATTATGAGGGACCGAGTTAAAAATAAATTGTAACCGTCCTTAGGAAGACTGAACAAAGTGGACGTGCAATCTGGGTGAAAATAACAGCGTTTCGACGGCATAGCGGCAACGACACTCTACAACCAAAACAACTATTCTCCAAAGCAACATAAAATGGCCTCGCCCCCTTTATTTATTGTGTTCCCAGAGGAGGGGTTTATGTAAATGTTGGGGTTAGTGATGTCACTAACCCTGGAGGAATGTCTTGTAGTCCCTACCGACCGTTTGCTGTAGTCCTTAGAAAATTATTTCTTTAAAAGCAAATACCTCCCTTTGTATTGAACTTTGAGCGTTGTAACTTTGCAGATGTTGTTTATGCTCAAACAGCAACATTACACACTAACTAAAGTTAAAAAAGTGAAATCACATTCAACCACCCCTTTAAAGAAGAAAATGTATATAAAACATTGCTATTTTTCAATATTACGATTGCACTGAAAAATAAAAATGTATAGGCTAATAATAATAATAATAATAATAATAATAATAGGGTAGAGTGGGGTAAAATGACCCCCTTAAGGACTGTATTTTTTCTGTGAAACAAAAGTCAAATGAGTCTAGAATAGTTATCCTAGTTTTCATTGACAATTACATAATCATAGAGTTTTCCTGTTATAAAATGTTTTAACAAAATTTTTATTTGTACCAAGGTGGGGTAAAATGCCCCCACTTTGACAAAATATTTAGACTAAAAACAGAGTGTAAGCAGATTTTAAAAAAGTGTATGTTGACCATCTATTGATTATATTGGGAGAAAGCAGTAGGAGGGGGGTTTACACAAAGGGGGCGTTTCCCCCATTCTACCCTACATTTTAATTTGGGGGTACAATATAACAATAGTAATATATTTTTTGACTTAATTCACTTTTATTCGTTAGAACTTGGGGTTTTTATTTAGGTAAAAAAAACAGCAGGAAGACTTCTGTATAACAGGTAAACCTTTGTCCACACAAATGTTTGATATTACGCTAATGCAAAAAACAAAGTAAATCTGTATGTAGAGTCGCACAGTTCAACACAGTTTTGAGATTCCAAAAAGCAATTAGTGAAAATAAAATCTAAATATTATCGCTACCTGTTCAGCTGCATTTTAAGACTTTTGAAACGTTGTTTTAGGACATTTTAGTGTTACATTAAGGAATTCAAGACTTAAGGATCTATGATGTACACCCTGTTTAAAGCTTTGTTAAAATATTGTAAAAAAAATAAATAAATAAAAATAAATAAAAATAAAGCTTTGTTTTATGAAAATGAATGAAGAATAGACACCAACCTCCTTGTTCCTCGTGTTTTATTCTCCAGGGTTCTGGTTCACTCATGTCCTCCTCACTCTCCTCTTTAACAAACACCATCTTCACAGCAGCAGATCTCAGTTCAGTTGATACTCCTCCAGAATCCAGATATTCCTGCTTGCTTCAAAACTTAGTCACGTCTATGAGGATATTACAGGCCTGATTCAAAAATGGTATCTTTATACTAAAAGTACATATCTAACTGTTTGTATTCAGCCAGTACTACAACAAAACAACAGAGATCCAACACTAATCTTCTTCCTCTGAGGTTTAATAGTGGTTGGAAAACAAAAGCTGTGTCTTACCGCCACCCACTGGACTGGAGTGTGAAGCGTCAATAAGAAATAGCTTTAAAAAAACCATGACAGTGGGCAGTAGATTATTTGTCAATACATGCTCTCTCCCTCATATCCATCACTCTTTCCTTTTCTCTCAGTCTCCTTTTCTTGACATGTCTCTTCCACTGAGCTTTGACTGATAGTCTTTTTTTAATGTGTCAGTGAAGAAAGTAAACATAGCGTCAACTGATATTTAGCCTGTTTTATAAACCATTTTCTTAGACAAAATAATTTACTGAAGGCTAAGAACACTAGGTAATTAAGTTTATTAAATTCATACACAATATGTACACATTCATTACTATATTGAAAACGGCTTTGTTAATGTTTCTTGTCCTGTCACATTGACAGTTACCAATTATTACAATATATGAATCAAGTAAATTATATAGGCCTATTTCCAATTCAAAATGGCAAAATTAGACAAAAGTTTATTAGTTTGCCTGATTATTTGACGGCCATTTAACATTTCTATCCTAAACAGTCAAATATAAAATAAACATTTATACAACAGTTTTTTCTGGATCTTGAATCTGATTGGCTTAGAGCCTTACAGCTTAGAGTTTACTAAGCCATACAGCTTAGTAATTGGACATTTCGAACTATATGATGATCTTTACCTCATTTTTCTGGATCTTGTGAGTGACCTAATGTGGTACAATCTGTCAGCCATGTCACGTGCCCATGTGCTAATTTTTTAGATTTGTTTGCATTTAGATGTGGGGAAAAAAATCATATGGTTGGACATGAACAAAATTGGCATTTGGACCAATAAATCCTTCATAATTTTTCATTAAATAATATTAATCAGTAATTATTTTTATGTCAAGGTGTGTAATAACACTGTTTTATTTATCAAGCATCATATGACAAATTTTAACATAAATCTAAAAATTCACTGCTAGGACTTAAAAGTGACTTTAGTTGCAGAAACACCCGTATTCAAATTAAAATGCAAGGGAGAGACACGAATGACTGTCAGACTGTACAAATTAAAAAATGTAAGTTTGTCTGAAGTTCTACCAAATAACCCCCAAAAATGAACCTTCCAAGAAGTTGCAGTTGTGGCCTAATGGTTAGAGAATCGGACTTGTAACCAGAAGGTCACGGGATTCGAGTCTTGGTACAGACAGGAAATGTAGATGGGGGGAGTGAATGAACAGCGATCTCTTCCACTTTCATTACCCACAACTGAGGTGCCCACCTAACCCCCAATATCTCCTTGGGCGCCGCAACACTGGCTGCCCACTGCTCCGGATGTGTGTTCATGGTGTGTGGCATTTGTTCAAAGCCAAACACGTTCACTACTGTATGTGAACAAAGATTTAGACCAGAATGCAGATCTTGTATTATATATAATACAGAATATGTGACAAAATCCAATGTTATTCTATATTGTTGCAGAACGTTTAATCTGGAACAAAAATAAATAAATAAATGACATCAAGTGGTGACCAAAAACATTTTATAGTAACAAAAGTAAATAAAATGTCTTTAAAATTAAACATATTACATAATAATAATATTTCTATGAATTTCTGAAATACTTGATTTTGACTGGTCAGTTTTAACCCCTGGATGTGAAAATAAAACTACATCAACTGTGTTTGTCTTCACTCATTCAACTTCTGAACAAACCTTCATCAATCATCTTGTGACTGTTTGTTTTGTTTTAAAGGGGTGGTATAATGCCCTTTTCACAAGATTAAAATAAATCTCTGATGTCCCCAAAGTGTGTATGTGAAGTTTTAGCTCAAAATACCCCACAGATATTTTATATAGTATGTTAAATATGTCATTTTTTTAATGGTTGAGCAAAAATGCACCATTTTTGTGTCTATACCATTCATCCATCCATCCATCTTCTTCCGCTTATCCGTGGCTGGGTCGTGGGGGCAGCAGTCTAAGCAGAGATGCCCAGACTTCCCTCTCCCTAGACACTTCCTCCAGCTCTTCCGGGGGGACACTGAGGCGTTCCCAGGCCAGCTGGGAGACATAGTCCCTCCAGCGTGTCCTAGGTCTTCCCCGGGGCCTCCTCCTGGTGGGACGCGCCCGGAACACCTTCCCGGGAAGGCGTCCAGGAGGCATCCGGAACAGATGCCCGAGCCACCTCAGCTGACCCCTCTCGATGTGGAGGAGCAGCGGCTCTACTCTGAGCTCCTCCCGAGTGACCGAGCTTATCACCCTATCTCTAAGGGATCGCCCAGCCACCCTGCGGAGAAAGCTTATTTCGGCCGCCTGTATCCGGGATCTTGTCCTTTCGGTCATGACCCACAGCTCATGACCATAGGTGAGAGTAGGAACGTAGATTGACCGGTAAATCGGTTTATCGCCTTGCGGCTCAGCTCTTTCTTCACCACGACAGACCGGTACATCGACCGCATTACTGCAGAAGCTGCACCGATCCGCCTGTCAATCTCCCGATCCATCCTTCCCTCACTCGTGAACAAGACCCCGAGATACTTGAACTCCTCCACTTGAGGCAGGAACTCTCCACCAACCTGAAGTGGGCAAGCAACCCTTTTCCGACTGAGAACCATGGCCTCAGATTTGGAGGTGCCGATTCTCATCCCAGTCGCTTCACACTCGGCTGCAAACCGCCCCAGTGAACGCTGAAGGTCCCAGTCTGATGGGGCCAGCACGACAACATTGTCCGCAAAAAGCAGAGACGAAATTGTGTGGTCCCCAAACTGGACTCCCTCCAGCCCCTGGAGAGTACTGCCATCATTTGATATAATTTGTAAGTTGATGTGCCACAGGCCCATCCAGGAGTCAACCTCCTGATTGCACAGGGTGCCCCAACCCGATTTAGAGATCCACACCCAACTGGTACAGATGGGCTGATTTTAAGGGGATAAGGGCCCTGGCGCAACCGTGGGTCACCCTGAGATAGAGGTGTTGCATATGGTATGTACGGTCCTGAGCCCCAGACGTTCCAGGCTAGATCAAGATCAAGACTAGACAGTCGTCAAGATAGGTCAGGATGCGTACTTCCGACACAACTTGGTCAGTTCATCACGATCTTTGGGAAAGAACAAAGCGGTTCTCTGCAGGGGCCCGCAGGCTGTGCCTCAACTGCAGGAACTCCTCATCAATGTGGCTGTGGACGGCTGAATCCCACCACTACAAGCAGGGCTCTTCATCAGCCTCAGTCAAGACATGGATAAGTTTGGCGTCCAGACCAGGCCTGACATCACCTGGCTCCTTAGGTGGCCTCCATGGAGTTCAACCACTCCTCCACATCAGAAGCTGCCAATGACAAAGTGTTATTAACAAATTCCTCCTCAGAACCCAGATAAAGAGACTAAACAGCTCGTACCAGACAAGGGTACTGGTCTTCGCAGGAGAAAAGCACAGGGGGATCAACTCATTGTGGATTGACGCACGCAGATCTGGACCATCGTGAACTCACTTAATAATATATGCTCGGCCCCACGACTCTGCTGTTAACTCCTCTCAGGCTCCAGAGAAGAAGAGAACGGCAAAGCACGGGGGGCGGAGTTGCTTTCTTTAAAAAAAGTACCCCCACAAGTGCAGCGAGGCAAGATTCAAACCCATGCAAAGAGAAAAGTTTGTCTAGGCATTGTGGTAGATTTTTCCCCTATTTCGCACCTGACCTAAGTCTACCTGGGTCTCGTCTACAATAGACGTCCCCTAACTTCTACAGTCGACATTAGTTTCCTATAATATTTATACTCTAGCGCGCCTACACATCAACGTCGGCCGAGTCTAATCCTATACCCTAGCGCGTCTACACATCAACGTTGGCTAAGTGGTCTAATCCCATACTCTAACTTGTTCCCCTAACTAACTTGCTGCGCAGCAATAATAAACAGACAGACTTTAGCAAATGTCCTTCAAATGCTTTAATCATGGCCGGGAGAGTTCACGAGTAGTTCTCAGAGAATCCCCCAAGAAGAAGATTTAATCATGGCCGGAGGAGACAAATTTCAGATAGAATCCCACCAGCAAACAGGAATACAAACAGGTTTTATAGGATAAAGACAGACACAACAAATAAAAATCATTGTTACTAAGTCATGACTTAACTCATGTCACCTTCTATTAGGGGTGACCCCGAATAGTCGAAGATTCGATGCTTCGATTGAAGGAGCCTGATTCGACTACCGATCTCACGGTCGAATCTTCGCCAAAAAAATAAAATAAAATAGAACTACCGGTTTTCTGTCAATACGTTAATATTCAGCCTATTATGATAATGCTGTATATAAAAATGTGCAAAGAAAGAAGCTTTTAATAAATATTTTTTAACGTGTGTGAATAAATCCAAACACCCCGTGACAGATTTAAGTTTCACTTTCAATCCGTGACCGACAGAGGAACGTCTTGGCGGCAAGGATTGTTTTCTTTACATAATTTGATATTTTAATTGAACTATTTTAGGAGATTAAGCCGTAAACGCTTTTCACGTTTTAGAATGTATTTTATCCGCGTGCACAATTTGAAAAGACTCCAACGGACACAGACAGAGTGAAAGACTGGATTTGTTCTCTCGATCAGGTAGGGTACAAGTGATTTCAAAACTTTTCAGCCGTTTCTAATTAGATTTTTGGATGCTGTGAACATTTTTAGCTAAAAAGACTGCCACTCCAGTTTAGCATTTATTGTTGCTTCTGCAGTTAAAAAGACAAAGTTGAAAATTCTGGCTACTATCGTTATTTTAATAATTTATTTATTTTAATTTTATTTATTGATCTGTCAGGGTTATCTAATCTAACTATTTGTGCCTTGTGTTTTAAATATATGTTCCCCTGCACTTTAGGCATTTTGCACACATTTGCTCCTCATCTTGTGACTTGATTCTGATTTATTTCGTTTTGTATTTTTATTTATTAGAAAGTTATATTCTGTTCTAATTTAATTTTGTAAATTGTTTATTTTTTTCTGTGCATTGATTCTGTTCTGAGCCTGCTCGCACAGGTAATTTAGCCGATTTAATTTGATTTGCATGTGAAATGCAAATCCTGTCTGTGGCCTTTCTGGAGTTATGTTATTTCTTAGTTTTATTGATCCAAAATGTTTTTATACATTTTCTTCTATATCTTTGTGTGATTTTCTTTACATCGCGACTTTGAAAGGTTAAAGCCCCGCCCCCATACACATGATTCGACTATTAGTCGACTATAGGCAAGACTTGACGATTCTGATTCGACTATGAAAATCCATAGTCGGGGACACCCCTACCTTCTATCAATATGATTGGTTCAATTGGTAAAGCAAGCAATTGGTAAAAGATAGTTTACTATCTTATCTATTAAAAATCCATCACAGCATCAACATGGATCTGTGCATTAGGTCTTAAAGTGACAGCAGCCATAAAAGACCTGCTGCAGTCCGTGTTAATGTTGATCAAACAACAAAAGAGAAGATCTTGGCTGAATATCAGCAGCTATCAATTTATATTTTCGTAGCTAATGTATCAATTTACACTGAAAACTATGCAAGTGTTATTTTTACATTTGATTAATTTATTAGATTTCTTTTGTGGACTACTACCTGACTACTACTGTTAGTAGACCTTTCTGAAAAAACTTAAAGCAATATTTATTTAATTTGTATTTTTGGTACTTTTTTGTATTTTGTGTCTTTGTGCTTATTGTATCTTATGTATTCACAGTTGTGTATTTACAAATAGATATTTTATAATCATTTGTTTTGTTTCTATAATAGTGATTTGCTCGAACATTGATGTTTTGTTTACCATAGATATTTATTTAACATGTCAAAATATAAAGCAATGTTATTTTCTAAATTATTACAAAAAGATTCAATACTGTTAAAGTACCGGATCGATAATCAGTATTGGTAAGAGCAGTAATACCGTTAAAATCTTACTGATACAGTACACACAAGTTTTTCACATCCTCATATATTTTCTAGTGTCTTTAAAAAGAGACAACCCTTAGAAATGTTCTTCCACAAACAGGACAGACGTAAGGCTTTTTATTAGGTAGCCTATGTACTTCTGGTGGTTCTTCAGTAATGATGGCAAAGCAAATGTTTTACTGCAGTGATCACAGTTAAATTGCCATACAGCAGAGTGAGAGCGTGCAGATGACACCACAGTTCCAGTTAAATCTCTTCTCACACAGATGACATGCATAAGGCATCTCTTAAGTGTGAATTCTCACATGAATATTAAATGCTTTTTTACAGGTGAAACTACTTCCACACTGAGAGCAGGTGAAAGGCTTTATTCCAGAATGAATTAACATGTGCTTCTTCAGGCTTCCTTTACATACGAAAGAGTTTTCACATTGAGAGCAGCTGAAAGGCTTTATTCCAGCATGAATTAACATGTGAGTCTTAAAGTATCCTTTACGTGTAAAAGTGTTTCCACACTGAGGGCAAGTGAAAGGCTTTTCTGAAGTGTGAGTTACCAAATGATCAGTAAGGTGAGTTTTCTGTGTAAAACTTTTCCCACACTGGGAGCAGGTGAAAGGCTTTATTCCAGCATGAATTAATGTGTGCTTCTTCAGGCTTTCTTTACGTATAAAAGTCTTTCCACACTTAGGGCAGATGAAAGGCTTTTTTGAAGTGTGAATTAGCACATGATCATTAAGTTGTCTCTTCTGTTTGAAACTCTTTCCACACTGAGAGCAGGTGAAAGGCTTTATTCCAGTATGAATTAACATGTGCTTCTTCAGGCTTCCTTTACATATGAAAGAGTTTTCACACTGGGAGCAGGTGAAAGGCTTTATTCCAGCATGAATTAACATGTGAGTCTTAAAGTATCCTTTACGTGTAAAAGTGTTTCCACACTGAGGGCAAGTGAAAGGCTTTTCTGAAGTGTGAGTTACCAAATGATCATTAAGGTGTGTTTTCTGTGTAAAACTCTTGCCACACTGGGAGCAGGTGAAAGGCTTTATTCCAGCATGAATTAACATGTGCTTCTTCAGGCTTCCTTTACGTATGAAAGTCTTTCCACACTGAGAGCAGGTGAAAGGCTTTTCTGAAGTGTGAATAAGCACATGATGACTAAGTTGTCTCTTCTGTGTAAAACTCATTCCACACTGAGAGCAGGTGAAAGGCTTTATTCCAGTATGAATTAACATGTGCTTCTTCAGGCTTCCTTTACATATGAAAGAACTTTCACACTGGGAGCAGGTGAAAGGTTTTATTCCAGCATGACTTAACATGTGAGTCTTAAAGTATCCTTTACGTGTGAAAGTATTTCCACACTGAGGGCAAGTGAAAGGCTTTTCTGAAGTGTGAGTTACCAAATGATCATTAAGGTGTGTTTTCTGTGTAAAACTCTTTCCACACTGAGAGCAGGTGAAAGGCTTTATTCCAGCATGAATCAACATGTGTTTCTTCAGACTTTCTTTACGTATGAAAGTCTTTCTACAATGAGAGCAGGAGAAAGGCTTTATTCCAGAATGAATTAACATGTGCTTTTGAAGGTATCCTTTAGATGTGAAAGTGTTTCCACACTGAGAGCAGGTGAAAGGCTTTTTGACTTCGGTCATTTGAATGCTGCTTTGTGAGCAACTGTTTTCAGTTTTGGAGCACCTTAACGGCTTTTCTTCAGCGGTGACATCATGAGCTTTCTGATGTTGATGTTTCTCCTCCACTTCATTCAGATGTGGTATTTCCTCTTCCACTTTCATCAGGCCTGGAATGAAAACATTAAAACGATGAAAATAAATTGGGACAATTGCAAAATAAAAGTAAATTTTTACATTGGCGACTATGCAAAGAGTCCTGCACACGGGTGACCCGTTAATATTTGATGTAACAGGTGGAATAATATTTACGTATCAGGTGCGGTGCAGGTGCGGATCGGATGTGCGGTAGGCAGGGGCGGACTGCGGGTCCAATAGCTCACAACTATTTCAACTCAATTCGGTGCATTTGACAGCTGGTTTCAAACGGTATTGTGAAAAGTATTTGCCTAATCTGCATTATTTCACACCTCATAACATTTTATAACGACAGCCACTGAATCTGATCTGCTACAGGGAATCTGTAGGTATCAGCACTTCAAATGTAATACTTTTTAATAACATTTTCAAGACCTTTCCAAAAAAGGACCTGCATGTCGCTTTAATCACGCTACACAAATACATGAGCTATAATGAATTGTGTTCATGCATATTGGCAAATTAGAGCATGATTCCATCAGCTTCTATGCAAACACACTAAATCACCCGCTCAACAGAGAATTACTAATGAACACTGAACCCTTTGCACTTTTCTGACTTGAAGTAAACTTTAGCAGGGTAAACGGCTATAGATGTATATGGGAGATTCAAGAGACCAATCAAAATGTAATTTTTGCATTACCAATTGATCCAACAATGAATTAAAAATAAAATCCCCCATTGCCTTTCCATGGCTTTCCAGGAGAGGAAAAAAATTAAGAGATTGCAAATTACGATCACTCCCTCAGCAGCTGTATTAAGCCCCATTCACACCGCCAGTAACACACAGCGACATTGTGACATGATCCCATTCATTTTCAATGGAGGGCTGGCGACTTCCGGCGACATGAGCAACAGTGACCCTTGGCGACAGAAAGGAGGCATGTCAAGCGACGGGAGTCACACAACAAAAGTTCAGAAATTTCTACTTTATGCAAAAGAGCAGCGTATTTCGTGAGCGACAGCCAATAGTGGAGAATGTGGAGCTCACTTCACCGAGTTCCGGAGCAATTTCACTATTTTACATGATATGATATGATTTGACCTATGTGTATTTCAGTTAACTTTAGTCAGAGGCATTTACATTTTCACTGCACCCCAAGATGCAATAAACTGAAACAGTGTCTGTGAAGGTGTGAACCAAATGGCCCATAGGAACTGATAGGTGTAGGTCAGACGGCACACACATCGTGTGTATTCAATCTTGTGTATTCATTCTTGTGTACTGAGTCTCTGGTATAAAGTTCAGCTCCAGAGACAGAACTTTGGGTTAAGATTGTTTGAAGGCCGAGACGCTAAAATCATTGCTGAAGAAACTGTGCTACACTACTACCTTCAATAAATTCTTCTCCCCAAAAGAACTCCGGTCAAGCTTATTTTATGTATTAGAGATATCTTAGACACAATTTATACTTCTGCGTCGGATCTACGGCGGAGCCTCTACGCTGTAGGCAACGCGTTGGTTTTAATTTATACTTCTACGTCATTGTCCGCGTTGACGCGCAATTACTCATGCAGAGGGAGCATGTGAAACCCGAGGGAGGGGTTCTAGCAGACCAATCACAGTGCTTGCGTCCGCATAGAATTGACGCGTTGTTACATTTTTGGAGAGGTGCGCGTCAGGGTACGTGCGCTAAACACAGCCTACGACGTAGCTACGGCGTAAGTTTAACGCAGAAGTATAAATTGGGCTTTATACATTTGAGAGCCACCCAAACAACCGCTCGGCCAAATTTGGCGAGCCAGCCAGGAGGCTGAAAAGAAGACAACTCACCAACTGCAACAAGTAGTAAACAGAAGAGTATTGGATATTCAACAGTTTTTAAGTTGAAAATCTTCCTCTTTTGACAATTTATTTGAATCAACTGGATCATGTCTCAAAGATCCTAATTTGGTGAGTGAAACTTATCTCTCTTAAAGAACATCTTTTGAAAAGAATAATAAGTAGACCAGTAAAGATTTGTAGTGTAGTGTTAGGAGTTTTAGGCTTGGGCCTTTTAAACAAATTAGTTAATTCTCCTAAGACTGTAGGAGCTATCGAAATCAGGTTTATAGCTTAGCCCTGTTAAGCCCTTGAGTCTGTAAGAATCATTTCTCATGAGACTGAAGGAGCCATATACATATAATGTTTCCTTTCTCTGGAGTCTATGGGAATTGTTAAATAAACAATTTAGTCCGTTCATCAAGAGATTGTAGAAGCAGAGGCTTGGTCCTTTCTCTTTTGTGTCTGTAGGAATTGTTAAAGTAACAATTTGTCCAGCGACTATAGAAACCATATAAATAGTTTTAGATGTTGCTGCAAGAATTGGGAATTCTTGACTGGGTGCTCATCACACCGTTATCACACAAAGATGTTTCCCTCAACGAAACTTAAAGGAAGAATATGTCTCAAAATCATTTTGCTATTAGATAAGTTATCATCTCGGATCACTCGCACTACAACTGCGCTTACCTGCAGTCGTGATGCAGTGATAGACAGCTGTCTTTCCTCAGTCGACTGCAGTTTGGATTTCATGTGATTTCTCATTGTGGTGATGATATTATAACCCCAGATTAATTAATTAATTTGATCAAAAGTAATTCCATTTTGTAAGTTCATTTAATAACCTCATTTTCAAATAGTAATTCCAAACTTCGCGAGGCAGACGACGACATTATGATCAAATACAAAAAACTTGTTAAACACGCGCCACAGAGCCACCCAGTGCATTTAATTATAACTGCGAGTTAATGCTTGGGATTTATCAGGGATTCACTGCATTTACGACCCGCAAAGTATTTACGGCTTCATAAATTCAATAAAATTCGAATAGTATTTTATTTTTCGAATAATAATTACAGATCGAATATTCGAAAATTTGAATATTCGTGCACATCCCTAGTCTGTTGCCGTAACAACTGCGCGCTGAGTGACAGGATTTCAATGCGGAGAGACGCTGTTTAGTTTCGGTTTATTGGTTACTGAAAATGTACTCGTTTTTGTGCATGCTGACCATATCGTGATTCGTGACACTTATTTATATAGCAACAAATAAATATAAATAAATCAAAATAAATTAATAAATGCGGTAAAACCGCATATCGCGCTATTGAGCCACTAAAAATTACCGCAAGGGAAAATCCTTCACCGCAACAGCCCTAGTGGACAGCAATATGTTACACTCTCTGCACTTCCACAGCTAGTGCACAAACTTAAGAACAACATACAGAGTCCAGATCTTGAGACTGCACCAATGAGGTCATTTCAGTCTCATGCGACAGAACAAATCACAGCAAGATGGCAAGGACTGACAGAGTTTACACCTGAATCTCTGGATCCCAGGTTTCAAAAACTGAAGTTCTTGTCTGCTGACCAAGTATTCAAGGTCCAAAGCACAGAACAAACCATGGCACTTGCTGTTGCTAACAAAAAGCAAGTGAGGTAGCCCACTGAAATTGAAAATGGAGCATCCAGCACAGCACACGACTCCCCAGAAGTGCATGCCAAGAGGGTCACATCGTTCCTTGACATACTGGAATCAGACTACAGCACCAGTGATGATGAAGATGAGGAGCAGCAGTTAAACCAAGCTGTGCAGAAGGAGGTAGTCAAGTTTTTTTTTTTGGTCCTCTTTAACAATTTCCACAATAAGGCATTACACATTATAGAAAAATTGTAATACAGAAAAAGAAAATGACTTTTGCTTAAGTATTGCAAAAGATAAATAACAAAAACAAAACACAAAAAAAATCTAAGAAAAAGTTGGTTTCGTCTATACTACTAGGTACTTAAGTTAAAGCCTACTATATTGACAGGGTTAAATAGAATTGCATTACTAAAAAGAGATTAAAATACAATTTTCATTGACTAAAACTAGACTAGGCTTAAATGTCATCAGTTTTCGTTGACAATAGTCATGGATAATTCTGACTAAAATAAAACTAAAATGCTCAGACTTTTAGTCGACTGAAAGTTGATTAGACTAAAAAGAGTTTGAACGTGACTAAAATTAATAAAAACAAAAATGAGAGCTTGACACAAAGACTAGACTTAAACTAAAATTAAAACAGGCCCCCAAAAACAACACCAGTCAAAAGATTTGCCAGACAAGCAACCACAGAAAACCTTGGCAATTTCTAAGACAGAAAATCAACAATTTACATCCACTAGACGGAGTGATTGTTAATGTGAACTTAAGGGACAATGACCAAAAGAGACTAACAGAAAGTGTTGAAAGAAGGTTTGGTGAGTTTCAAGCTAACATTGAGGCTTGATGGGAAACTGTACAAACTTTCTTGTTCAAACTGAAACCTGCAGAAGTTAATTGGGCTAGAATTACCTCACACATGCAAAAGACAGGAGAAAGTGTGCAGAGTTTGAAGAATGCTTCAGACAAACTTGACTGGAACATTCTGGAAAATGAAATGAAAATGAAGATCTTGACAAAGACACCCCTAAGAATGCCCCTGAAAACAGCTTTTGTAAACGGGCTAAAACCAAATGAACGGGCTAGATTTCTAAAGCCCATAAAATCAAGTATGATGACTGGGACAGCATTCATGCAGATTGTTGAATGGTCAGCAAAGATTGAAATAATGCTGGAAGTCAACAAAACTTTGTCATTCAACAACAGGACAAAGGACAATGAGCAATGAGCCCAATGAGTTGAAGAGGTTTCAACAGTTGACAGCCAAACAAAAATGGACTCTGCTAAAAGCTGTTGAGCCGCAAGAAACTGAAGAGACACTCTCTGCAACACCAACTAGTGGCATCTCATCCAACAACTGATGGCATTGTATGCAAGAACAACAAATGAAGACAGCACCCCAAAGGTAAAAGCATATACAGAAGTCTCAACAACTGAAGTCAAAGATGATGTCCTAGTATATGGTGCTGCTAAACAAGCCATTAACGAGAGAGGTTTTTCTCCCCACAAGAACTCTGGTGGTCAAGCTTTCTTATTTTATGTATTAGAGATATCCTATGCATTGGCGAGCCACCCAAACAACCGCTCTGCCAAATATAGAGAAATCTAACAAGACCTTTCTAGCAGTTATCAGCAATATTAGCAAAAATGTCATTTCCACGGCATGTCGTTACTGCAGCATTTTTTGGTGTTGCGGTAATGACCTTGTGTTGAGCTAGAGCAAATTCATGGTTTATACTGTATTACATACAGTGCTATGCATAAGTTTAGACACCCATGCTAAAGTTGACTAAAAAGAGGAATAAAAAATCATCTTTTGGAAATTGAACTTAATGCCTTAATTAAAAAAATTAGGAAAAATCCAACCTTTAAGGACACCAATTTTCTTTGTGAATGAATAATGTATCGTAAATAAATAAATGTTCTTCCTTAAAATACAGGGTGCATAAGTTTGGACACCCCTATGTTAAATTCCCATAGAGGCAGGCAGATTTTTATTTTTAAGTATTTTTTTTTATTTTTTGTTTAGGATACTATGCATCCTGATAAAGTTCCCTTGGCCTTTGGAATTAAAATAGCCCCACATCATCACATAGCCTTCACCATACCTAGAGATTGGCATGGGGTACTTTCCATAAGATCATCTCTCAATGCAAATCAAACTAGCTATTAGGCTAACTGAAATAAAACCATGCCAATCTCTAGGTATGGTGCAGGCTATGTGATGATGTGGGGCTATTTTAATTCCAAAGGCCAAGGGAACTTTATCAGGATGCATAGTATCCTAAACAAAAAATAAATAAAAATACTTAAAAATAAAAATCTGCCTGCCTCTATGGGAATTTATCATAGGGGTGTCCAAACTTATGCACCCTGTATTTTAAGGAAGAACATTTATTTAGTTACGATACATTATTCATTCACAAAGAAAATTGGTGTCCTTAAAGGTTGGATTTTTCCTAATTTTTTAAATTAAGGCATTAAGTTCAATTTCCAAAAGATGATTTTGTATTCCTCTTTTTAGTCAACTTTAGCATGGGTGTCTAAACTTATGCATAGCACTGTAAATCAGCCATGTACCATTAAAACCATTGACAGGTGTGGTGAATATCATTTATTATTTCATTTCAATGACACGTCAAGGGACGGTATATGGACCGTTATTGAATTTAATGAATTGGAGCAGTGAAAAGAATTGTGAAAAGTGCTGAGTGACTTTGACAAGGGCTAAATGGTGATGGCAAGACAATGCATCAGGGCTTCTCCAAAACAGCAGGTCTCGTGGAGTGTTTACAGTATGTAGTGGTCTACCAAAAATGATACAAGGGTAGTGAGTGCCCGAGATTCATTGATGGACATGGGGAGCAAAAGCTTTATAGAAATTAAAAAAGAAAAGTGTATAAAATGAATGTTACTGTAATGTTGCGATAAGGACATTTTGTAAGAAGAAGAGATTAAAACCATAAAAAATAAACAAGTTCCAGATTAAAATCGTAACAACTATATTAAAATTTGTCTATATTGTAATATGTATTACAGACTGTGATGGTTAAGACTGTTAAATTTGGGAGAGTCAAAAGTACCCGTCGAAACACCCATCATAATATTACGAAATAGAAAGCTAAAAAAAATAAATAAATAAAAATAATATATATATATATATATATTTTTTTATTTTTATTTTATTTATTTTTTTAGCTTTCTATTTCGTAATATTATGATTGCGCTGAAATATATATGGATCATTCCTGGGATTCGGTAATAATTCAACATGGATTATAGTTTTTTTTTAATACTATAAATATTTCATTTCCAAAAAATCACATTGTCCCACCAGGATCTTTATATATATATATATATATATATATATATATATATATATATATATACGTTTTTTTCCCTTATTCTTTTAAGATTAAAACACCTTTTATTCTCAAGCCCGTAATGGACAAAATGGAATTGGTTTAAAAAGGATTTCACATAAAACTTGCTATAAAACAAACATCTACCTACAGCTCATGTGTCTCCTATAACATTTTAATAACTACAGATGTAACATTTATGATAATTTTAACCTTTTTACAGGACTGAAGTTAAAAATTAACAAATTGTGTCTGAGGTGTTTATTTTTGTAAAAACTAAATATTTTCAATTTAGATGTTTAAAGGAGTCATAACCTGCAATTTTCACTTTTCCACGAGAATCAATGTATGTTATGATCGACTAACGATTATACACTGGCCGGGAAGCCGATATTTAAAAGTGAAGCGTTTGTTTACCTCAGGGTAAATAAACCAGCCCGCGTGCACGCGCACTCAAATACGAGATTTTGATTTCAGCTCCCTCTTGACGTCATGAGGTAGTAGGATATACCATATATGGACACCGCAGCAGGAAGCCTTCCCCTCTCCCCCTCATATTCAGTTCAGTCGAGAAAGATGGAGAAACCGAGTGCACACCGGACTTGCTCTGTGGTTGATTGCCATAAAAAAACATGTAAATGTGTTTTATCTCCCAAAATCGGACGAAACTATCAGGGACCAGTGGATGAAATTCATTTTTAATGACGCTGTCCCAACAACCCTTTCAACTGGCGTGCAGAGCCATATAGAGCGTCCACGACAGCCAAAACATCGCATTGATCTCGCGAGACAATAATGCCTTCAGAAATAAGGGTAAAAGTAGGTCTGTGTTTATTTATTTTTCCACTTTTCTTTTTTAGAAGGGCCTGAAAGACTATAATACAGCAGTAGGTATCCAATGTAATATAGGTTATGACTCCTTTAACTAAAACCACAATTGCATTGTGTTAGTCCTTAACATGTCAGATTGTAATCAGCAAGAAATGCTTTCATTTTTAATCGTCTTCCCTATTTTTCCCCCAAAATATTAATGTGACAAGTTTGAGAATAGTGTGAAGGTTTAAAGGGAGGCATTGCCTTCAAGTTTATATTTTTTCTCTTTCTCATATTGTACAGTTCTGTCTGGGTGAACATATTTGCATGCACAACAAAGTCTTTCTGCTGCTGATGTGGCTGCCATTATCATTACATAGGATGCTTGTCAGTGCTTAAGTGGACACATTATATCAAATATTCCATTTAATAACAAAATTATGTTGTCGTGATTTTGGTAAGTAGGCTATATCTTCACTGAAACCCTGGCTATTTTATATTTTATTATTAAAATGATTCAGAAATGATGTGAAAAAACTCAACCCTGTCACAAGTTTTACAACCCCGAAACAATGTGAAATATACAGAAATGTGACAGAGATGAGTGTGATGGGGTTGAGTTTTTTTTTTTTTTTGCAAAAAATGGCCAATGCTCCTCGAGTAGTGTAGGAGAGTAGACCATTTATTACAGCAATAAAATAAGTACATTGTATATACTTATAGATTAAAAAGTATAAATATACATATATACACTTTTTTTAAAATGAAAAAAATTCTATCTTCATTTTATGTGATGGGGTTGAGTTGTTCAGCTTGACACCCTCCTCCCTTGACTATAATAGGCCTCAAAAATAGTAGCCTAATAAAAAGTATGATCCTACTATCCATATTCTACAACACTGTTAAAGCAAAGATAGAATAACACAAGACGCATCACTCGTATCGTTTCGAAATGGGGAAAAGTGCAACACTCAATATGGCGGAATAAGTCCAGCCTTCTAAATAAGAGCCAATCGGTGATTGGTAAAGTCATCGCGTCACTGCAGCTGCTGTTAGAAGCTTCGGTTCTTTCCAGACGTGCGCATGCGCATTAGTTTGATCCAGTCTGAAAAATATTGTTTTCTGTCATGATTCGAGCGTTTAGATATAAAATGTATGAGACAGTTGTTGTCAGGTTTCATTGATTTAAAATATGAAATTTAATCGTAAGCTTGCCGATCAGTTTTGGAGAATTTGATGCTTCCCCATTCAAGATAATAAAATAGCTGCACTTGCATGCCCAAGAGGCGTTTCAAAAATGGCCGCTGAATGAAATGTCTTAAAGTGACTTTAGTTAGAGACCTGAATGTTGTCATTTCTGGTAAATGTCACATAGGGTTGTCTAAATTATTATAGGCGGAGAATATAGTTGGCGTGACGGGGTTGAGTTCAGACTGAGGGACATAACTTTATAGTCTGTTTTTTATAAAATAGCTTGCTTTTTTTTTTTTGAAAAATTTTATTCACAAGAAAGTAACACAAATAAATACTTACAATATTGCCAAAATTTGTATATACTGTGTACATTTTGTTAAATATTATAATACACATAAGTCCAAATCAGTAAAGTACCTCAGGGACAACATGATTAGTGTGTAATAGAAATAAGATTTTTATGATAAAAATTATTTAAATGCAATAATTTTTTTTTTTTTTTTATTCCTCATAATGGACATACCAAAGTATTGTGAAAAGCTTTTAACATTTCATTTTGGTGAAAAACCACTTTAAAAAAAAAAAGAGAGAGAGGCTAATAATAATACATTTTAATTTGGGGGTAAAAATAGTAATACAACAATAATTAATACATGTTTTACTTTATCCACCTTTATTCGTCGGACCTTGGGGCTGTTATTTAGGTGGAAAACCGCAGGAAGACTTCTGTAAAACAGACAAACCTTTGTCCACATTTGAAACGTTGATTTAAGACATTTTAATGGTAATTAACGCTTTGTTTTTATATTAAGGAAGTCAAGACATTTAAGGGGATCAATGGAATGCACCCTGTTTAAAGCTTTGTTTGCTTAATGTACCAAAACATTAAATAATGAAGAATAAGAAACTTTGTAAAAGGGTAACGTTATATATGGGACCCCTTTAAAGATGAATGAAGAATAGACACCAACCTCCTTGTTCCTCGTGTTTTATTCTCCAGGGTTCTGGTTCACTCATGTCCTCCTCACTCTCCTCTTTAACAAACACCATCTTCACAGCAGCAGATCTCAGTTCAGTTGATACTCCTCCAGATATTCCTGCTTGCTTCAAAACTTAGTCACGGCTATGAGGATGGGAACATTACAGGCATGTATTGACCTGATTTAAAATGTATCCTTCTATACACTAAAAGTACATTTCTAACTATTTATATTAAGCCAGCACCTCGACAAATCAGCAGAGACTATTCTGAAAACGATTCTTCTTCCTCTGGATGTTTAATGGTGGTTGGTAAACTAACGTATGTGCTTTACCGCCACCCACTGGACTAAAGTGTGAAGCGTCGAGAGGGTTGGGAAAAATAGGGAAGGAATTACTTAGCGCATGTTCAAGGTACATTATTTTTCCTTTAAAAAGAGATGTGCACAAGACAAGTACTTGAAATTATATGCAATCACATGGGATTCTTGTTGTATCAATAGCCTACATGAGAGAGGATTTGATTTGAAAAATGAATTTATTCCAGTCAGTTATTTATGTGAAAATCACAGAACGTTCCCTTAATTAATTGTTGTTTACTTATCATAATCATAATTTTGCAGAATGACAGACGTTAAAACATTAAAATATAGAGATTAAGATAAATGAAAACATGTTATTATGACCAGATAGATAGCTAAAACCAACTCAAATATTAAATCAGGGTTTAGCGTATCATGAAAAAACAATGATACATCATTTTTTGAGGATATTGTTATATTTTTCCTCCAACTTTGGAAGAAGCTCTGTGAGACCCAATTTCAGAGCAAGATCTTATAACATTCAATAACTTATACAGCACTCAAAACAGTAATATTCAATTGTTTACTCAATAAAAACTCTAATATCTCACTATCAGTGAGAAAGACACATACATATCAGTCTGAAAAAAGCCAGTATTCTTCTTAAATGTCTTAAAATGGGTCGGTCAAGTCTCAGGTCAGATGAAGATGATCAAGATGCAAAACTTTCAAAACAAAAGTATTTATATTAAGTCAAACTCAGGTAGTCCACACAGGAAAGAAGGCAATGTAACCAAGTGTAACATATGACAGTACCAGACAACTAATTGAAGGAAATGAGGAACTTAAATACACAATGATGATCAACTCAAAGACCTACAGGTGTGATCGTAAATGAGTGAACTTCCATAGTGGAACCACAGCAGAGCGGACGAGACTGAAGATCCCACAGTGGAAAAGATGGTGGCAGGAGCCAGGGTGGAGTTAGCAGTCAGACAGTCAATGGAGGAACCCAAAGAACTGGAGACCCTGACTCAGCTGAGGAGATGGAGACACCAGACGACACCATAGGTTCAGGAGGCGACGAGCAGCCGAGGTGGAGCCGGAGGGGTGGAGGGATGAAGCTGGGAATCTTTTCTATTAACACGGGGTCCTAAAGCTGTTGCCTGATCATAACCCTTCTTTTTCCAGTGATATTCTTCTGACCTTTTCTCTTTTGTAATGTCTCTCAGTCATGCCTCTTTCTACAGTCTTTCTTGATTGGCCACAAGTGTGCTGTGCTCTTCGATCCACGTTTCTCAGAAATTGGTTACTGCTCCTTTTAATTGCCTTGCTGCAGAGTGAGAATTGCGAAGATGAGCTTTGAGACTCCTGTTCCATTTAAATCTCTTCTCGCACAGATAACATGCGTAAGACATCTCTTCAGTGTGAATTCTCACGTGACTATTAAATCCTTGTTTAACAGTTAATGGTAAAACGAATATCTTCACATTTGTAGTGGTGAAACATTTAGAAATATTTTTTTTTAAGATTTTGAATACAATTTTACATCTTACCTGGCTAGTTCTTGCTGGTTCTGCTTGCTCCGTCCTCGAAGTCTCTCTCAGTCAGGATGAAATGGAAAATTCGAGTGTGACGGCTGACGGTTAGATGATTGGTTGCCAGGTGTATATCCGGTGTGATTCGCTCTTTATGTAATTAAGTGTGTAAATCGAAAGCAAAATAATAATAATAATAATAAATCGTGGAAATCGATTTTTATCTATTTTACATTGCCTATATTATTGATCATTGGATGGGACTACATCTCCCATCCAAACATTTTAGGCTATATAACCTTTGAGATTAGTTGGGTTTGTGACAAAATCTGGCAACCATAAAAAAAAAAAAAAAAAAAAAAAACACCCAAGCAAATTTAAACTTTTTTTTTTTAAACTATATGCTAAATGCCTTAAAGGTATAGCGGAGGATTTTCTTTTTCCGGGTGGATCATCAAGACTGTTGGTCCTCCTAAGTGTCAATCATTCTGGTGATATGTTTACGTAAGGCCGTCGTACGTGCTCGTCCCTAGGTAGTTTTCGCTTTCTGCGCATGCGCACTTTCAGGTCTATATGTGTGGTGAGCTACGGTTTCAGCCATTCCTTTGAAAATGGCTGAGGGTCGCAAGAGAAAAAAAGTCTACGAGGTGTATGAGAAGAAGAGAAAGTCCGCAGAAGATAGAAACAAGACCAGAGTGTTTTGGGGAGATTCATTCACACAATGGTGTGCGCTCAAAACACAGGTTGGGCTTCCCACTGATGCCTCAGTCGCGAAGTTTCTACTCGACAGGTAAAGTTTGGCATGCTATTTGGAGAAATCCATTTAAAATCACTGTTAGTAAAAGTTAATGTAAGCTATGATTAGCGATGCTAGCCCTGGCACAAGTCACGCACCGCGCAGACACGGTAAACATCTCAATTTGCTCTCTCGTGCACACGTTTAATAGGCGTTCCCTCTCGGAAGCAGGTAGAGTGTTGCGCATGTGCATTTTTTTTAAAAAGTGGAGAGGGTGGTTCTTTTCTAAAATTCGCGAAAATCCTCCGCTATACCTTTAATCTATGGGTTACCTTATGAAACAATGTATTATAAAATTCCTAAGCTGAAATAACCTCAATAAACCAAAGAATGTCCTCTGTCGGGCTTGTCTGTTGGAATATTACTGTCATCAATTTAACAGGAGTATAAGAATTACTGTAATTATTTTCTTCCCCCACACCAAAGAAAAGCATAAATTGACAGCAACTTTCCTGTAAATAGTTATACAGTGACAAAGCTGGAAATACAGCAAAAATAATGTATATAAAATGTAAATAAAAACTTACTGTAAACTGTTTCTACAGTAAACGTTAACTGAAAATACAGCAATAATACTGTGAAAACAACAGAAATCATTTACAGTGTAGCGAATACAACCCCTTCAGGCTAATTCAAGACCCCTCCGCTTCGCGTCATTGCGTCGTGTTATTGTATTCGCTATAACAACCGCCTCGCTCTACATTATCCCTTACATATTAACTAAAAGTACATATCTAACAGTTTGTAATAAGCAAGTGCCACAACAAAACAGCAGAGATCATGCTGAAAACTAATCTTCTTCCTCTGAGGTTTAATGGTGGTTTGTAAACACACGTCTGTGTCTTACCGCCACCCACTGGACTGGAAAGTGAAGTGTCGAGAGGTGGGAAATATTATTGGGAAGAAATTACTTGGTGCATAGTATACACAAGGTGTACTGTTTTTGTTTTTTCTTTAAAAAAAAGACTTGAAAGGGATTTAAAACTAAGCAACATCCCACCAGTCTAGCTGTGCCATGGAGCATTCATGAGAGTTGCTATTAATTCTTCATCTGAAAGTGGGTAAAGAGCCATGAAATTATAAAATTTCTCCAGGAAGATCAAAGGATCATCACAGTCTTCTAGTCGACCAAAACAAGGGAACTGGATTTTAAGGGGCTGTTTCCCCAAAAAATGTTACCCAGTCCATATTGAAAAGTCGCTGTAATCTGGTATTCAACACCGGAGTTTCCACCACTACACAGTTGAAGGGGATGGTGACGTGATTTTTTTGCACAGAAGCATTTGCTTTCACTGAACTCTACTGTAGAGCTTCAGTGTCCAGAGATAATTAATGAAAACGTTGCATGCACTGGTGGAGTTCATCCTATTAATTTCTATTTTAACTTGTCTGAGCAATAAAGTTGTTTATTTGTTGAGTACATTGATCAATGGTCCTTTGTTGTTGTAACCTAATTCAATCAGGTTTATGTAACATAAAACAAGTGAATGCTGTTTTAACTTAATTGAGTTACATTGACCCAATATACAATTTCCAATAAAGCTAAAGATGAACACATTCGACACATGCGCACTACGACTGCACCAGGGCAGCATAGTTGTGACTCATGTCAGCAACAGGACAAAGAAGAAGAAAAGGTTTGTGTTTGGGTGTCTTTTCTTAATGGTTTATGATGTACATTGTGTATAATGATGAATGGCACTACTTGCTTAAGTTGTATATAATACAATATATATATGTCTTAATATAATGTCTTAAAGTACATTCTTGTGGTTAGATGGTTACTGAGTTTATGTAAGAGGGGAATGTTAAGTTCTGTGCAACTGTGCTAGAAGAGAAGAGAACAAGAAATGTGATATGTAAAGATAGGCTGCATCTGAAATCGTATACTTCCCTGTAGGCGAAAAACAATATGTGATAAAAGTAGTATGTCCGAATTGACAGTATTCATAAAAGAGTATAGGCAAAAAGTACCCGGATGACCTACTACTTCTGACGGGATTCTAAAGTGTGCATATGATGGCGAATGTAGTATGTCCGGATTATATTCATACTATACAGGACATACTTTTTTAGCTTTTATTATTCAAAATGAGTACTTACTCAAGAGAAAATGTGATTTCGGACGCAGCCACTGTCATGGTTTAGCAAGTTCATATTTTGAGTTAAAAAATAAAAGGAGATACATTGTGATTATTACCTCATCATTACGATCCCTGAGGGTGACTGCTTCCCTTTGCTATACTAAACATAACATAACCCTGCTGTGTTTAGTTAATTTTCATAATGTTTTTTGCACAATTAAATAGAATTGTGTGGTGTTAAAATCAACTGCAAATAAAAGACGACATTAAATCGTTAAAAGACGACATTAAAAAAAAAAGTTTTTTTTTTTTTTTTTTTATCTCCAGTTGATATTATCTATGGCTGTGACTTAAAGTCAGTTTTAGTTCTTGTGTTTCTTCTAGTCTACTCTTTTTCTGTTCTTATTGTTCCTTTTTCCTTCAGTGATTCTTGCTTGGTACCAGAAGTTGTTTATCACTAATGCTCAATCATCACTCAGTTAATCACTGAATTATCGAATTAATTCTAACACTGATTCAGTGTTCATTTCATCAATTCATCTGGTCAAACCTGTGTGGGGCACATGGAAACATGTGACAAAACTGACCAGCCCCAGGTGCAATCGACAAGGGTGTGCTGGCTGGCCTGGGAGATTTGAATGGAAGGTAAAGTTTACTGGGAGTCAATACATCACATTTGCATGTCTATTTTTACACATTTCTTTCATGAAGAATCATAGTGACCAGAAAATTGCCACAAAATGACATCCATGCCACACACACAACATTGCCATAATTTTAGTGGACATTGGTGGATATTTATGAAATATACATGCATGTTTTGTCAGATCTTGATAACTGATTGGATCATGTGAAGGCTCAATGAAAGAATGTTTATAATTTGTTTGAGAATTAACTCATCAGTTCTGATTCATGTGATCCAGAAATCCATTCTGATCCAGAGTTCCATTTACTTACTCTTTGCTCACGTGCCAAAACACATGCAATTTCTTTAAATTAATAATAAATTCAAATCTTGTGGAAACAAACTAATCGTTTAACGTTTTAAGTGAAAAGTTTGCATTTGAGAATTTAGGCAAAGCGACTGAAAAAAAAAAAAATGTAAAATGTACGCAATGTTAATTCTGTTCTTAATTCATTTTGTTTTATGTTTTTATACAACAAAAATAACCGATAAGAATACTGTTAGAATTAGAATACTGTTGTAAGTACTACTAGTAATAAGAAGTATTGGTAAGTGCAGTAATACTGGTAAAACCTTAACAATATCCAATCCTATACAGTACACATGACTTTTTCCACACTCTCTTGTATTTTCTGGTGCCTTTTAAAAGAGTCAATCCTTAGAAATCTCCTTCCAAAAACAGGACAGGCGTACGGATTCTCATTTGTTATATAGTTTGTTAATTATGGCAAAACAAATTTACATGAAAATTTAACAGCAACATGCTGTTTTCATGTAATACCTGTAAGTTACCGTTTTTGCAATGCATTATGGGAGAACTTGGTCGCTTCAAATTGCGTGTTGACCAGCAACAGTATGACACTGTTATTTAACAGTATAATACCATATTTTTCCATGCACATGTGAGTTTAGGAAGACATTTTAGTATCTGCATGAGGTCATTTAGCAGCTCTGCCTAGTATTATTTTATATGTAAACTACCAATCAGAGGTGGAAAGAGTACTGAAAATTTGTACTCAAGTACAAGTACCGTTACATTGCTGAAATAATACTCAATTACAAGTAAAAATACTGGTGTCAAAAAAGTAATTAAGTAAAAGTACAAATTACTCTTCTCAAAAACTACTCAGAGTACTAGTTACTAATTACTTTTTAGCTGGCGATAGTTAATGCATTACCAATAAAAATATTCAACAAAATCATAGATTTATGTAGAAAATAGCTACTTTTAACACGTTTTTACCTTATTGTCAAAGGACATTAATTAGTGGATACTGGAATTTCTAACTTCAATATGACACCTTGAAATATGTCAATATTCTGTAGGCCTAGCCTATAATTTTTAATACCATCGGGAAAACTACTACATACTAAATATTTCAATATCTACATTTTTGTCCATCCATTTTGTCAAGGCAATCATTATTTTCAAGCATTGAAAAGCACAACACTCATTGTAACAGTAATCTATTTGAATGGAAAAGTTTAATTCAAGTCTTCTAAAGAGACCACTTTATAAGGTGAGATTTTAATTTAGGCTTTTGTTTACATATTTAAACATTGATCAATAACCATTACAATAATCTAATATTTACTCACTCAGTGTATTTGTCTTTACAATAGGGTAACGTGAACTGTTGCAATAGCTCACACACAGCACAAGGAAGCTTGATTTCAATTCAAACTGAATTTAATTTGCAAAAAGACTAGATTTTTCATAACTTTTGACAGCGTTTAATTCAAGAGCATGGAGAGATTGGAGCTGGACGTCATTTGAGTCTGCAGTGAGAACCACTTGGAGAGATTCGCGATTGCACATGATATGACACACAGTCCGAGAGCGCACACTCAATATCCGAGTCCAGTTCGTTCGTATATTTGAGAGCTCGCGTCCAGTTTTCTGCGATTACATGAATGTGCCCTCGCGTTATAATATTGTTCGTGACATTTGCCATTAAAATATGCCATAGAAACTTGCAGGTATTAATAAAATTATGCGTAGGCTAATAGGCCTAACGTTACCTGCAATCCCGCGCTGAGAGGAGGCGGGTGTGTCAAACTCGCTGTCGTTGAGAAGAGAGAATGAGAACGCGCAGCTGGTAAAATATAGATATTTTGACAATACTACTATGTAGTTTGTTGTTCCAAACTTTCAGTCCAGCCATTAATCACTCTGAGCTCCTCGCCTCCTTCATGATCAGCTCTTCAAAACCTGCTGCGACTGCGGCGGCTTTCATTCAGTCCAAATATCAGGGGCGTTTTATTGGTCCGTTTACGATCGAATATTTTTATTGGCTACCGAAATGCCATTCAAAGATTTGAATATCAATTCAAATTGTACTCAGTAACGAAATGTGATTTTACAAGTAGCGAAGTAGATTACTTAGCTTAATATGTACTTGAGTACAAGTAAAATTACAGATTTAAAAATATACTCAAAAAAGTACAAGTACCCAAAAAAACTACTTAATTACAGTAACGTGAGTAGTTGTAATTCGTTACTTCCACCTCTGCTACCAATTACTTTTAAATATTACATTTTAAACATCCAGTGATTTAAATCGGATGAAGCGACTTTGTTTTAATCCGGAAGATACCACAGGAATGTGAGCCCATTGTACAGACTGTCATCACATCACATTCAAACGGGTAAGCAACTTTTATTCAACTTGCACATTTTCCTTAACTTATCCGAGTAAAAATCCGAGTGAAATGGTGTTTTTTCTTCTTATGTGGTTACATTTTTTACTGAGATTCAAACCGTCAATTATCTGCTGCTGTTATTTGCAACTACCGGTACTTTTTGATTTGATATGTAGGCCTATGTCTAAATTAACAGTCAGTATAAAGATCCAGTGAAGTGTAATTAGATGACAGGATAGCGTTTTAATAATGGAAAAGTAACCGAGTAAAACGATAGCATGCTTGTGAGCTCGTTAACATACACTCAGACTGCATTTGGTTTGTATTTGCTACCGTCATGCACAGTTTATGCATATGCAACGGACACATGTCCCAATCTTTATCGAAGCAAAAGATAGGTGAGGTATGATCAAAATTCATAAATCTTGTGTGATTACTGTGAACGTGCGTGTTCAAACCGCTGCAGAAATAGCAGCATAACAGATGGATGGACGGAATGTCGATAATTTTCAGATTTTTTTTTTTTAATTGAGACCATTTTTTTAGGTATCTCTTCTTACATTATGTTTTCCTTGTCATTACAGATAAACTCCTGAAGGCTAACTTTGTAGAGAAGCAAGGACTCATTCTTTAAAGAACTGTGAGTTTGCCTATTGTTTGTTCTATTAACACCTGTGTAGTTGTTCACCTAAAAATGGTAGTTATCTCATCATTTACTTAACCTTATGTTGTCTCTTTCTATTGGAGGAAAAATTAAGATATTGTTGTGGAGAAATTATGTCTGTTTGCCCAAACAATGGAGGACGAATGGGGACCAAACCTTAAAGCTCCGAAAGGAACATAAAGGTACAGTACCATTAAAGGGATAGTTCACCCAAAAATGAAAATTAGCCCATGATTTACTCACCCTGAAGCCATCCTAGGTGTATATGACATTCTTCATTCAGACAAATACAATCAGAGTTATATTAAAGCTGCCGTCGGCAACCCTGGAAGATTGAGTGGACTTACAACTCTCATGCCCCTCCCCCACTATTAACTAATACCCTCCCATCGAGTTCGTGCTGGTCAGTGCGTGTGCACCAGATTTTTTGTGAACGCGCCCGTCTCATCAGCATCGATCAACACCATGGAGTACTCATAAAGTAAATGGTTGATAAAGCACAATTACCTGTCGAGAAGAAATGTTGCAAGCTCTGACCTCCTAGCTCTTGAGGTTAACCGAGGAATTGGAATCTTTTCCGCCATCACTCTTCGTTACTGCACGAACTTCAGGCGTGTGCATGTGATTGTAACGTGCGCGAGGGGGGAGTGGGATCTGTGGCTTGTGCACGACCTGTGATTGACAGTCAGATCTCACACCCCCCTGCGCTGATTGGACCCGATGATCCGGGAGCGGTGGATTTTTGCAAAACAAATAACACGCTCCAGGTGGAGTTAGAAGCTCGGGTTTTTTTCTAAAACCACCTTATTTATGTTGTTCTGTCGGATTATAGTGTCGATTTCACTGAATATGATCAAAAAAAATTGCCGACGGCAGCTTTAAAAAATGTCCTGGCTCTTCCAAGCTTTATAATGGGAGTGAATGGACACCATTTTTTTTAAGTCCATCGAAGTGCATCTATCCATCATAAAAGTGTCCCAAATGACTCCGGGGGGTTAATAAAGGCCTTCTGAAGCAAAGCGTTGCATTCTTGTAAGAAAAATGTTCATATTTAAAACTTTATCGACTAAAATAACTATTATTGTTTCACATGTGATTTCATGGGTTTCACATGTGATGTCATGGGTTTCACGTGATTATAGGTTTCACATGGGAATTTTACGTTTCACATGTGAGCTCATGGGTTTCACATGTGATCACATGTGTTTCACATGTGTTTCACATGCAATCACATGTGCAAATGTTCCAAAAGCACACATTTCCCGTGTGCAAAACACGTTTCACATGTGATCCACATATTTCACATGTGCAAAGTCACATGTTTTTACATGTTAAATTTCACATGTGCAAAATCACATGTGCATGTGGTCACATGTGATCACATGAGTTTTTGCACATGTGAAGTTCATGTGTTTTTTCTGTAAGGGCTCTGCAGTTAATTCCAAGTCTTCAGTGAAATATCCAGTAGTTTTTGGTTATTTTTTTAGATGATCAAAATTATACACTGCAAATCATTTTAACTGAAAATTTTCTCCTCTTATTTTTCAGATACTTTATTGGAATAAATCCAGAAAAGAGGACCAAAGCTGCACAGAGAAAAGAGGTGTGTAAAATAACTGGGAAAACTGTGCAGAAAAAGACTTTAACCATCAGTCCAAAAGTATAAAATGCTGATATATATTTTATAAACAATTTGTTTTGATGTAAAATAATTGGCTAGTGTTCACTGAAGCCTGACTTAAGAGTATATTTGTATTTTATGAACAGGTTATGTATGTATGTATATATGTATGTAATTATGTATGCCTGTTTTAAGGCATATGGTAAAAGTCTATCTAATGTTGTATGAGAATAAATCTAAAAGTGTATCTAGTGTTATGTTGTTCTCTTTTGTAATCCACATAACAGAAAATGCAGGGTATAGTATGTTTAAAATAGAGATGGGGTTGTGAGTATAACACAACTATGATGAGCGTACCATGATGGCAAAGGCTCTAAATGTAATGGTGCGTTCAAGCCATGTCGGAAAGATCGTATTTACGAGTTGAACACACGACCTCCATCACAATGTTGTTAATATGAGTGGAAAGGTTGGGATTTTCTTTAAGCCCTGATGTTTATGAATTGAGGGTGTGTCAGTGAGAAACTTAAAGGTATTAGCTTTAATAAAAGCATGTTTTAAGGTCATCTTTTGTTTGAGCCATTGGTTTGCAAGCAATTTTCAGTGTGTTTTTTTTTATTTTAGAAAGCAAATTTTAAATTGTCAGATTCTAGTAGTGTTACAATGTAAAGATCACATTTTAGAGTACTTTAATACACTTTATAGTAATACACAGTTTATGTAGATTACCGCAGGAACACTAATTTAACAATATAATGACAGCCGAACACCTGACAGTATTATAGTGTGCAGCCTATATTTTCTACAGCACAGTACTGTAATATTTTTTACAGTAATATACTGTTGCTTCAGATTACAGCATTCTACAGGTAAATCTAGCTGCCTGTAGTTTACTGTAAATTAACGGGGAATTTTTTTACAGTGTAGAACATGCTCATTAAGTTGTTTTCTCAGAGTAAAACTATTTCCACACTGGGAACAGCTGAAAGGCTTTATTCCAGCATGAATTAACATGTGAGTCTTAAAGTATCCTTTACGTGTGAAAGACTTTCCACACTGAGGGCAGATGAAAGGCTTTTCTGAAGTGTGAGTTACCAAATGATCATTAAGGTGTGTTTTCTGTGTAAAACTCTTTCCACACTGGGAGCAGATGAAAGGCTTTATTCCAGCATGAATGAACATGTGCTTCTTCAGTCCTCCTTTACGTGTGAAAGAGTTTCCACACTGAGAGCAGGTGAAAGGTTTTTCTGAAGTGTGCGTTACCAAATGATCATTAAGTTGTCTTTTCTGTGTAAAACTCTTTCCACACTGGGAGCAGGTGAAAGGCTTTATTCCAGCATGAATGAACATGTGATTGTTAAGGCTTCTTTTCTGTTTGAAAGTTTTTCCACAGTGAGAACAGGTGAAAGGCATTATCCCACTATGAATTAACATGTGATTCATAAGGCTTCTTTTCTGTTTGAAGGTATTTCCACACTGAAAACAGGTGAAAGGCCTTTTGACTTCTGTTAACTGAATGCTGCAATCCAATGATTTTTCTACAGCAGTGACATCATGAGCTTTCTGATGCTGATGTTTCTCCTCCACTTCATTCAGATCTTGTATTTCCTCTTTCACTTTCTTCAGGCCTAAAATGAAAACATTAAAATGCTGAAAATCAATTGAAACATTTGGAAAAAAAAATTAGGGTATGTTTATACAACAACAATGTACTAAAAATGGAAAGGTATTTTTGAAAAGTTTTGTAACTTTTGTCAAAATGTATTGTGAAAAGTATTTGCTTAATCTACACAATGAAGTACTAATAACAGTGCTGCGATTATTATGTGGTGCTGTGAAGTGATTTTTATGTTTTTAGCATATTATATGTTTGGAAACAGTTCTTTTAACCCTAATTGAGTGTGTAGCTTTTCATTTCTTACACAACCATGTAGGAAGGGGTGTGAATCTTCACTTGTCTCACGATTCAATTCGTTTACGATTATCATGTCTACGATTTGATTCGATTCAATGTCATGATGCATTATGATTAGGCTTGCTGCGATAGTCTGTGTTATCGTTGTTACATGGTGTTCACTCGCACACCGATTACATTACTAGCCCACCGCGTCACCGTCATTTTAGTAATAAAAATAATTTAGTTCAATTAGAGAACAGACACTACAATTAAAACTGAACAAGTCTGGTCAATTCAGCATGAGCCGAACAAGAGTCGCAGCACAGATCAACATGTATGCCATGCCTCGAAGCGGTCTTATTCGTTTTGTTAATAAACGTTCTATTTTTCAATATAAGCAAGTTTAAAATCGTGCGTTCACCGATCCATTAACTTCGTCAGTCACTCTCTCTGCAAACCACCTCCTCCTCACCTGATCTGGCTGCCAGTCCCATGGCCCTACCAGCAACATTCTCTGGCACAGCGGAGAATTGTAGTGGCTTTCTTCTCCAATGCACCTTGCTGTTTGAGAAGCAACCGCAACGATTTCGCACGGATAAGATCGCATTCATCATTTCTCTGCTATCAGACTGTGCTCTCCAGTGAGTAACAATTTAGATGCCTACATCACTTACTTTAAAGAAGTATTTGATTAAACGGCAATCAATTCACTATCAGTTCATGATCTACTGCTCCGTCTAAAACAATGCAAATCTGCTGTGAAGTTTTGTATGCCCTAATCACTGCTTACCGACAGGGTTTGTCACCTACTCCGCAGACTCATCTCGCGATCTATGATGATAGCTTTGGGTTGGAAAACCTCATTAAATTATCCATCCGTGTTGCTCAATGCTTAACAGCCTGTAAACATGAGTTACCTGCCCTGCATTCACCACCTGCTAATAATATCCTCCAGCACCTGCACCTGAACCCATGCAAGTTGATTAATTTAATCTATCACCTACAGAGAGACAAAGCCGGATTCAACAACATCTATGTCTGTATTGCGGAGCTGAGGTACATTTGATGTCAGAGTGCCCTGTACGTCCACCTCGCCCAGAGGTGAGTAACATTAAAATACATCCCAGAATCACCTCTCTGCTGCACATTCCTGTATCAGTGATGTCTGCCCATCATTACGTTTTACAAGCGACAACCATTGAAAGTCCAGAGAAACACCAACAGGTCAAGATTCCTAAGGAATATGGGGCATGATGTGTTCAGTAAACAACAGGCCACGCATTTACCACTGCCGCTTTCAGTTTCTTCTATGTGACAAAAAAGAATGGAGGCTTGCGGCCGTGCATTGATCATCGTACCCTCAACAAACAGACTGTCATGTACAAATATTCTCTTGCTCAGGTCCCAGTGGCTCTGGAGAAGCTACGAGCTGCAACCATCTTCAAGTTGGACCTGCGCAGTGCTTACAATCTCATCCTGATCCGAAGGGGAGATGAATGGAAGACTGCTTTCATAATACCATCTTGGCTCTAGGAATATTGGGTTATGCCATACGGGCTGTCAAACCCTCTGTCTTCCAGGCCTTCATGAATGAGGTACTACGGGAGTAAGCTACCTCAATAGCTTAGATCCTGAGCTACATCATTAATGCCAGTGGAATCCAGAAGGACCAGGCGAAGATGGACGCCGTGCGGAATTGGCCCATTCCTACTTTGGTGAAAGAACTTCAGCGACTCCTATGTTTCTCAAACTTCTACCGCGGCTTTATCTCCAACTTTACTCTTCACTGTTACGCAAGAAGCCCAAGTCTCTGTCCTGGACTCCAGCTGCCACAGAGGCGTTCCATTAGCTCAAGCATGCATTTACCACTGCTCTCGCCTTAATCCATCCTTACCCAGATCTATCATTCATCGTTAAAGTTGATGCTTCCACAACTAGTGTGGGAGCAGTGTTGTCACAGCGGCAAGGGGAGACACCAAAACTATGTGCCTTTTTCTCCAAAAAGTTATAATGGCAGGAGAGCCATTGGAGGTTCCAGCTTTCAACCCGTTTCCAGAACAGCAAGAGACTCGGCACACATCCATCTGCAAAGGGCAGTAAGGAGGCACAAAAATCAGGATGATCTCCGCAGAGCTGAAACACCCATTACCAACCTGATCAAAAGGTCTAGCTCTACACCGGGGACATACACCTCCGGCTGCCCTAGCGGAAGCGGAGTCCCAGATACATTGGACCATTCACCATCAAAAGTCAGATCAATCCAGTCACTTACAGTCTCAACTTACCTTCACAATATTTGTAAATGTTGTGATGTTATTTCCATCAAGAGGTGCTTACATTTTTGGTAAAGATCTTGTAGTGACAATTCAAGAGTCGAGCACTCTGTAAAGTCTCCTCCAGGACATCCCAAAGACTGTCAATGAATTTAAGGTCTGGACTCAAGAGGTGCCAATTCATGTATAAAAATGCTTCATGCTCCCTCCCAACTTTTCTTTCACAATTTGAGCCTGATGAATCTTGACATTGTCATCCTGTAATATGCCCATATGTCTTCCAACATGGAGTGCGTCGATTTTCATTTCTTAAACAACCATCAATTAGGATTAAAATAACTGTTCCCAAACTTAGCCTATAACATGCTAGAAACAACAGAAATCACAGCAATAATGATCAGTCATTGACTTAAGTATTAGCCTATCCAAACAGTGACTTTTTTTGGGACCGGACAGTGTGTGTGTAGGTGTGTGTGTGTGTGTGTGTGTGTGTGTGTGTGTGTGTGTGTGTGTATGTGTATATATATATATATATATATATATATATATATATACACACATTACTGAGTGTTTTTGAAAGTTTTGTATTTTGTTTGGTTTAATAACATTAAATTTGTGAGTATGACAACTTCAAAACCTCAAAAAGCTTCAATGGGTTTGATTTTGATTGTCATTTGGTCAAATAATTACAAAAAAATACAGTGTGTTGGTGTCTGTCTGCTGAATGTGACCCTCCGATTCTTCTCCGTGGCCATATTGGAAAGTGAATATTTACAAAGGCAACAATACAACTTCAGTTACATTTACACCTTTCAAACAAAGAAATGGATCAACTTCTGTCAGCTTGTTGAACATTTTTATTTGGACATTTACCATATGATGGCTGAAGCAGCAGCGCGTGACTGTTTTCACAGTAGCAAGATTAACATTGAGAACGAAATTCTACAAAACTTCAGTGAAAACATCAAAGGATCATGCAATGGGATAAAATTGCTTATTTTCTCTGCAAATGATACCATGAAGAATGTGAACATTTAACCAAGTCAAAAACAAAACAAAATTGTAAGCACTAAGCAGGTATCCATATTAATTTCAGTATCAGCAGATGCAAAACGACATTAAAGGCAACAACTTTTAACTGAAATAATAAAACCCAAGTTTTTTTGAGGTAATGTAATGTTAAAATGGATTTCATAAAATTGGTATAGAAAAAAATATATATTTCAGGAACTGGTTTCGGAGTCAAGGTATCGGTATCGAAGAAATTAACGATACCCAGCCCTACGGATGCACGAAAGAATTTTACATCATCAGTCAATGACATGTTCTGACTGTGACAGTGAGCTGCATTAGACGTGGGATTGAAATGGTTAATTAAATGTTAAAATGAATGTTAATTTTGGTCATTTTGTCTTGAAAAACAAGGACAATTTGTCAGTTGTCGTAGGAAAAGTCACACTGTAGGACTGTGAGTCAAATCTTCTGCCAGGATTTCATCTAAGGTAAAATTTGATCACAACGGTCATTTATCAGCTGTCGGTGACCATGTCAAACTAATGATCAAAGATTTTAGCCTAGGATCAGAGGAATTTTTTAGGATTTGCAAAATTTGTCTCAGACGGACAAATAGTGGCCAAAATCGTAGCCTACAGTGTGAACCCGGCTTAAATTCGTCTTGAATAATAATATTGTTTGTTAGTAGAAAGTCGAAGTTTGGAATATTTATTTAGCCTATGCTTTGTTTAGTTGTTTGCAATGTCAAATGGACAATAAATAGATTGGCATATCCAACATTATCCCGAAGGTATGGACAATGAGTTTATTTTATTAAAGGCAGAAGCAAGCATCAAAACCAGACTACAAAAAACATCTGTGTCCATACAATATAATATTTTGACACAATCCACTTTTATCCACAATCCACCATCCAGGAAGACCTCTGTATAACAGGTAAACCTTTAAGCACAAAAATGTTTGAGATTACGCTAATGTAAAAAATAAGTGAATCTGTATGAAGAGTCGCACACCCATACAGAAATGTTAGGCTAGGCTATATATTCACATATGTGAAACACTGTTAAATATATTAAAATATATCAGCCTATTTTAAAATAGGCCTACTTACATAAACAATATTTTTATTCATTTAGATTTGAAACATTTAAATATATGAAAATCTATTTATTGTTAATATATTTCAATCTATGTGAATTCTATATGGGCATGCGCGATTCCAGAACACAACAAAGCGAAAATAAAATCTATATCGTATCGCTGCCTGTTCAGTTGCATTTTAAGACTTTTTGAAACGTGGATTTAAGACATCTTAATGACAGGACTTATGGACTTTTACGTTAAGGATATTAAACCTAAGGATCCGCGGGCACCTGTGTCTAAAGATTTGTTAGCTTAATGTAGCACAGAAGTCAAAAAGATGAATGAAGAATAGACACCGACCTCCTTGTTCCTCGTGTTTTATTCTCCAGGGTTCTGGTTCACTCATGTCCTCCTCACTCTCCTCTTTAACAAACACCATCTTCACAGCAGCAGATCTCAGTTCAGTTGATACTCCTCCAGAATCCAGATATTCCTGCTTAATTCAAAACTTAGTCACGTCTATGAGGATGGGAACATTACAGACATCTATTGACCTGCATTTTTTTTTATCTACACACTAAAAGTAAATGTCTAACAGTTTTTATTTAGCAGGCACCTCGACAACAGAGACCATACTGAACAACGCTAATCTTCTTCCTCTGAAGTTTAATGGTTGTTTGTAAACACACGTCTGTGTCTTACCGCCACCCGCTGGACTGAAGTGTGAAGCGTCGATCGAAATGGGGGAAATCATATGGAGAAGAAATTACTGAGCGCGTATACAAGGTGCGCTGTTTTTCATTTAAAAACGATTTGCAATATGAAATGAAAATTACTTAAATGATAGACACACATGTCATTCGAGCAACATCAATAACCTTCGTTTATTTATTCGTTAAGTATTTCAGTGAAAATCACAAAACGTTCCCTAATGGTTAAATGTTTTCTTTTTAACTACATTTTGCAGAATGACCGGCGTTACAGCATTTAAATATTGAAATTAAGACAAATGAAAACACATAATGATCAGATAGCTATTGTTTTATTATAGCTGTGGATACATGGGGATAGAGGATTATTATAAATTAATATATAGGGTTTAGATAACTGGGACTTGAACAGGGGACTATTGAATAACTGGTGATGTGAATTCCACATCCACAAAAGAAGATATTTTAGAAATATTTTTAAAAACTACTTTTTCATAGTCATAAACTACTTTTTGCAGAAAGACTGATGAGAAAATTTCCCAGGATATTTTTTTATATATTCCCTCCAGTTTTGCAATAAGCTCTGTGAGACACAAATTCAGAGCCAGATCTTAATCATTTGATAACTTACAGCAACACTCAGGGTTACTCAATACGAACTCCAAACTCAAAAGGATAACATGAAGAAGACAGACCTTAGCAGAACAGCTGGACAAACTAAACATGTGGGTAATGAAAATTGACTTATTGAACAAAACAGAAAACTAATAACCAAAACAGTGCTGACACACACCTGCTGGAACGTCAAAAGAATCTTCAATCACACAGGGCGATTTAATTTCATTTATGTCATGTTTTATACAGTCTTTCATGTTTTTAATTATTTTTTTTTTATATATTTCACACTGGGTGAAACTCTTTCCACAATATGAACACTTGTACCGTTTCTTTCCCTTATGGATTCTGTGGTGTGGTCTCAAGGACTCGACTGTGTTAAAGCATTTCTCACACTCGCAGTGTTTTTCACGCTCATGTATTTTCTGGTGCCTTTTTACCCCTTAGAAATCTCCTTCCACAAACAGGACAGACGTGAGGCTTTTCATTTCTATGAACTTCCTGGTGTTTCTTCAGTAATGAGAATGTTACTGCAATGATCACAGTTAAAGGTGCAGTAAGTAATTTCTGAGCAACACTGTTGATATTTGAAATCAGCCCAAACAAATGCACTCGTCCCTCCATTACTCCGTCCCCAAAATACATAAACATGCAATGCAAGTGAGTGGATGTTTCTTTATCGCAATTGAAACAAGGCAAAATAAAGCTTTTGCTCGTTCTCTCTCACCTCCCCCATCATGAGTGGACACACCCCCTACTGCTGATTGGCTAAAAGTGTGTTGTGCTCCTCAGTCCGATCCACTTTCGGCAGCGTTCCTCAAAAATCATACTGTACCTTTTAATTGCCTTACTGCAGAGTGAGAATGGCGAAGATGAGCTTTGAAACAAGTGTTCCATTTAAATCTCTTCTCACACAGATGACGTGTAAGGGATCTCTTCAGTGTGATTTCTCATGTGACTATTAAATCCCTGTTTACAGGAGAAACCCTTGCCACACTGGGAGCAGCTGAAAGGCTTTACTCCAGCATGCATTAACATGTGTTTTTTAAAGTTTCCTTTACGTGTGAGAGTCTTTCCACACTGAGGGCAAGTGAATGGCTTTTCTGAAGTGTGACTTACCAAATGATCATTAAGATTTCCTTTATATTTAAAACTCTTTCCACACTGGAAGCAGACAAAAGGCTTTATTCCAGTGTGAATTCTCATGTGATTATTCAGGATTTCTTTACGTGTGAAACTGTCTCCACACTGGGAGCAGGTGAACGGCTTTATTCCAGAATGAATTATCATGTGACTTGTAAGGCTTCTTTTATATTTGAAAGTGTTTCCACACTGGGAGCAGGTGAAAGGCGTTTTCCCACTATGAATTATCATGTGATTCATGAGGCTTCTTTTATGTTTGAAAGTTTTTCCACACTGAGAACAGGTGAACGGCTTTTTTTCCAGCATGAATTAACATGTGATTCTTAAGGTTATCAATACATGCAAAAGTGTTTCCACACTGAGAACAGGTGAAAGGCCTTTTGAATTCGGTCATTTGAATGCTGCTTTGTGAGCAATCGTTTTCAGTTTTGGAGCAACTCAACGGCTTCTCTCCAGCGGTGACATCATGAGCTTTCTGATGCTGATGTTTCTCCTCCACTTCATTCAGATGTGGTATTTCCTCTTTCACTTTCACCAGGCCTAAAATGAAAACATTAACATTATGAAAATCAATAGGGACAATTGGAAAATAAAAGGAAATTAGGGTGTTTACACAACAACGATGTACTAAAAACAGAAAAGTATTGCCATTTTGCAGTATCACGTACAGACGACAATATTGTCACAATGAATCCATGTTCACACGGATCAACGAAAACGACTAAAAAAGCTGTATTGTAAAATGTTGTCGTGTAAATTCCCCCTTAAAATGAATGTGTTCATGCATTTACATTAAATTAAAGCATGATTCAATCAGTTTATGCAAACACTAAAACACCAGCTAAACAGACGCCATATCTCTCTCTCTCTCTCTCTATATATATATATATATATTTTTTTTTTTTATTAGTTATTATCAGTCACTATTAGTTATTTATACACATATAAAGGCTAATAATAATACACTTTAATTTGAATACAAATAGTAATACAAAAATAGTAATAGATTTTTAATTAATCCACTTTTATCCCTTAGATCTTGGGGCTTTTATTTAGGTGGAAAACCGCAAGAAGACTTGCGTATAACAGGTAAACCTTTGTCTACACAAAATGTTTGAAATTACACTGATGTAAAAACAAAGTAAATCTGTATGATGAGTCGCACACGCTCCGAATTCAACACAGTTTTGCGTTTCCAGGAAGCAACAAAGCGAAAATAAAAAATCTGAATCTTATCGCTACCGGTTCAAGTTGTATTTTTAATACATTTGAAACGTGACATTTTAATGATAATTTAGCCCTGATTTTTATATTAAGGAATTCAAGACTTTTCAAGTTTCCGCGGGCACCTGTGTCTAAAGATTTGTTAGCTTACAATGTAGCACAAAAGTCTATAAAGATGAATGAAGAATAGACACCAACCTCCTTGTTCCTCGTGTTTTATTCTCCAGGGTTCTGGTTCACTCATGTCCTCCTCACTCTCCTCTTTAACAAATACCATATTCACAGCAGCAGATCTCAGTTCAGTTGATACTCCTCCAGATATTCCTGCTTGCTTCAAAACTTAGTCATGTATATGAGGATGGGAATATTACAGGCATTTATTGACCTGAAAAAAAAAGTATATTTCTATAAACTAAAAGTATATTTCTAACACGTTGTACTAAGCCAGCCCACTGAGCCCAGCATCTCAACAAAACAGAGTAGGCTACATGTATGCTGAAAACTAATCTTCTTCTTCGAGGTTTAATGGTGGTTTGTAAACACATGTATGTGTCTTACCGCCACCAACTGGACTGGAGTGTGAAGAATAATGTGGGGAAAAGTAAGGTTACTTGTTTTTTCCTTTAAAAAAGATTTGCACAAAAAAATGAAAAGTACTTAAAATCATAAACTAGAATGGGATTCAAGACAAGCTTCGTCAATAACCTTTGTGAGTGAGTATTAGAAAATATTTATTAGAGTCAAATATTTCAGTGAAAATCAGGTTACCTAATGGTTAAGTTTACTTTTTCTTAATCATAAACTACAATTTAGTGACTGATGACACTCAGTTTCAGTCAATCTCATGTTAATCTTGAGTACCTATAGAGTAGTATTGCATCCTTCATATCTCGAAAAAGTCTTTAGTTTTATTATATTTATAAAAGAAAGATATAGGCTGTTCCGAGTCTTTCCGGAAAAAAACGAGCGGCTGGAGGCGTTGGTTGTGTGGGCGATGCTTACGCGCTGATAGCTAACAACACACAGACATTTGAAGCAGTTTTACTCACCGCCTGCGGTTCCAACGCACGACCGTTAACCTTTATCGTTGGGACTGCTCCATCCTTAAGCATTAGAGCATCGAACTGGGGCTTGTTTATAAAAAAAAAAAAATCATCGTCGAAATGCAGGGAAGTCCTGTGACTGCAGCGAGGACAGCGCTTTGATGGCGTACTGCTTTCGCACATAGACAGTAAAAGAAATGGACACAGCGACCCCATTGGATTCAACGGAGACAAAGTGAAGCCAATTAGAAACTCTTACTTCCTGGGGGTCGGGCGTGCTGCGCAGACTCAAACTGAGCTTGACGACGTAGATGTGACGTGAGCAACCCGTCTGTCTTCTAGTAGCTGTGCCAAGCGAAATCTAAATCATTCCCTTCCGAAACTTGCAGAGACGGAGAGTGTGAGTAGGAGCTGTCCATGAGCTAGGAGCAGGAGAAACGTTTGCTATGTATTCTGATTAATTATTTTGTCACTTTGCCTCCATGTCCCCCCGATTGCGCGCGAGCTTCTCCTCCTGTCCATACGGTAATTCTCTACTATGCGACAGAGATTCGCGTGGTTATGACGCAATCGTTAGCCTATTTTTACAAAAACTGCTTCTACAGGGCCATAACGTAAGCTACAAGGTAATGAAGCCTTTTATACATTTTCATGTTTCTTTAGAAATAAATAATGGACAAATGGAGTCTTTAAACGCCTCAGATGTGAAGTTATTCGCTGTCAAAGTGACGCCAAAATGAATGGGAGTCAATGGGATGCTAACAGCAGGTGGGGGTCCGCTAGCCAATGGCGGCACCCGGGGGTACCTTCAAAATAATAGAAAACCCTGCCCCCCTGCTTTCGCACTCTCGCTCTGGTCTACGGGTGCGTGCGCGCGCCCTTCCGGGGGAAGTGCCCTTAGGACCCATATAAGGAAATTCCGCCCCATCTGACGTCACACATGCCCATACTCGAAAAAAACGTTCCGAAACTTGTGACAAACCGGAAGGAGTATTTTTGGCACAGAAATACTCCATCAAACGTACAACTTAATTTTTGAAACTTTGTCCATGTTTAGCATGGGAATCCAACTCTTTAACAGTGTAAAAAACTCAGTATGCATGAAATAGCATTTCACCCCCCCTTTAATAGAATTTACAAAATGGCCAAAACTAACACTAACAGAGTAAACTTTTTTTGATATACCATTTCATTTATTTTGTTTAATAAATGGTTAAATGTATGTACCTGAGCTTGACTGAAATCATTTTTACAAATGTTTTACATCGCTATATCATGATTACACAAACATTCTTTTAGAAACGTAGTTTTATAATTAAAATTTTATGATGCCAAAAGGGTTAGAAAAGGCCTAGAACCTGTTTTAAGTAGACTAATTGCTCTGAGAGAAAGAGCACGTATACCATTAGAGAATATCAGCAGTATTGACCTAAGTTCGCAATAGGTGCTTCTTCAAATACAACAATTAAACAAAACAGTCACGTAGGCCTTTGAGATATAATCCCAAAAAGCCCTATCTGTTTTCCTGACACATGCGACTTCACTTTACTTTCACTTTCAAGCTGTTGTAGCGTAGGCAGCTGCGTTGAAACATGTGATCAGGAATCTTAGTTTATTGAAATATAGACCGTACAATACACACATACTCAACGCGTTAACATGAGATCAAACTGAAGCTGATCATAAATCATAAAAAAACAAACAAAAAAAATCGAAAAAAAATTATAATCAAATATAATTAAAAGCAAAAATTAATGAATGAAGGAATGGATAGATGAATTCATGAATCAGATTCATTGACGTTATAACTGAGTATGATAAATTATAACTGAGTATCAAAAGAAGAAAAAAACACCATACAAAATATGATTAAAAAATAAGTTTATTAAAACAATCCAAAAGAACAATCCAAACAATCTCTCTCTCTCTCTGTGACTGACCATAACTCAAATCCATTTTCTGTTTGACTCAGGAGTGTGTGCATGTGTGTAAATTATTCTACTAGAAAAACTTTCTTAATGGTATTTATGCTTAATATACACTCAACATCAGTGTAACTGTGTAAAGAACATAATAGGTCTAACAAAAAAACAGTCATTGTGTGTGAGAGTTTGTATGTCTATGTGTGAATATTCTCAATCAGAGTCACAAAGGTGACAAATGAATGTTGTTAACCATGGAGTTCAGGCTTGGAGGGCGTCAAACTTCAAAATACACACTTCCTTTGGCTTTGAGATGCCAAATGGCTCCATGCAGAAAACACAAAAGTTTTTGCTGTCTGTGGTCTCAGAAACTTCACCACTGACTTTCAACATTTTCTTCGCAACTGATCTGACTTCTTTGAAACCTCATCAGTTTCCTTTTTTAAAACACTGTCCGGCACAGCTCTATCTGTCTTTATTTTCCACTGAATAAAGGATAAATTATAATATTAGAAAAAAACAATTCTCATCAATGGACATGAAATGTACCCAAAATTGTAGAATGACTCATTTGACAGAGAGACTGAGAGTGAAAGAGGAAGTATAGGAAAATAAATTGGTGTGAAGAGAAGTTGTTTTATTCGTGCTTCATGCAGAATGACACTGAACACATACAAATCTGAACTAATCATACTTGGGGTCAAAGGATTTTCATAAATCTCTAAACTTTTCTCTAAATCTCTAAACGTTTTTCTCAAGTACTCATACACTAAAATCAATGATATTAGACAAATTGCATCAACATAACACCATTTTCTAAAAGATTCCTCAGAACAATTAACACTATTCTTGTGTTTCACAACTCTAAACACATATTCAGAACTGGACACCATGTGTTCATGTTTAGTAGTTAAAAACCACACACTGTCACACAACCCGCAGTTCTCACCATGTGAATGTTTTACGCCAGTCAGAACCACAGGATGTGTACAAATAATTATGAGTGAATTCATAGGCTCTACACAAAAAAAGCATGTTCAAGAATTGTTTAAATATAGTTATATTATTATTCTCTCCATAAATGTAATAATTTCTGTAGATTGAAGTAGTTTTATGCTGCAAAGTCCAATATTGAGAGATTAAAACTTGATTCACGATTCTTCTGCTTTTATTTGTGGCACTGCAAGACAAAGCATCAGATCCAGAATATTTCAAAAAGGCTGTTTCTTTATTAAGAAAATTAAACAATTAAAATATAAAATACTGCAGCAATACAAGTCAGGAATATACATGTTTACAAATGACAGTGTGTTCATTATAATGTGAATCATGCAAATATCACACAAGCCTTATATGGTAAATTGTTGCACAGTATTACATAAAGCAGAACAAAATGTCAGGCTTAAGAGAGGCATTTTATTGTGATTAAAACAAAATATAAATATTAAAAGAGGAAAATAATTTGGCCAATGGGAATGAAATGGAAGTAAAGTGGGTTGGGAAATCTGGTTCATGTTGACTTTAACAACCATAACAAGCCACATGTTAGACATTGTGAATCAGGAGTGACTCCTGTATGACACACACACACACACACACACACACACACACACACACACACACACACGCACACACACGCACACACACACACACACACACACACACACACAAATAATAAAGGAGATTCGTTCCTGCATTTATATGAAGTTGTCACTCCCAAAACTTGACTTTTACAGTAATAATGCTCTGCCTGAGCTTCACTGTTAAAAATTACCAGCATTTCACAATAATTAACAGTATTATTTTACAGTAACTTGTTGTAATTAAGTTTCCCTGTAATATCCCAATGAATACCTGTAAAAACAACAGTATCCTTGGATTTTACAGCATTTAACTCTTATTTTACAGTAAAATACTGCAATCAAAAACCTGCTGTTATATCACAACAAGGTCTGTAATATCACAGCAACACAGTGGAAAAAAATAAGGATTTCACAGCATTAAACAGTATTATTACAGTGGAATATTGTATTGAAATATGCCCTGGGAAGTCACATGACATAACCGAACTGTTTTGAATTTGAACTGAAAAGGCGCGGTCGTCACCGGGTCGTGTCCCTCTTCTGAATTTTCGGGCTGAATGGAGAAGGTGAGCAGCATGTGTGCACTGCAGCACTTACACCCATGTTATTTTAATATGATAATAATATTTACTTTCAAATAAACGTTTATCGCATGACATAGTTCACATTTTGTTAGCAAGTGCCCGGAATTGTTGAACGTTCTCTCACAGCATTTGCTAATAGTAGTAATGTTAGTAATGACGAGAGTTTAGCTATAAGTTAATTTTTCATGTCACAGCACCGTTTAGACAAATCTGGTGTTTGTAAAGTTTATAAAACCAATGATGGGACAAACATTACTATTTATGTGTGCACATTTCTGTAATTAGTCAAGGTTATCATAGATTAGCAGGGCTAACCGTTAGCTGTTTAACTTTAATAACTGATTCAAACCAAACGGTCCATGAAAAAATATTTTTCCAGCGGATATCCTAGTTAAAACATGACTGAGCTAACTGCGTTCCAGGCAACCTGTAACCCGTGTTTTTCCAACTCGTAACTGGGAGTACATCGTTCCAGGCAACCTGTAACCCGTGTTTTTCCAACCTTATACCCGTGAAAGTGCTCTGGAACGGCAGTCAAACCCGTGACTTCCCACCCGTGAACTCGTACTAGATCGATGTACTCCCAGTTAGGAGTTGGAAAAACACGGGTTACAGGTTGCCTGGAATGCGGTCGTGTTCGACAACGGGAGGGTTTTAACACTAGGGTTTCCCACTTGTCCTGATATGAATGAATAATAATTGTAAAAGTTGTAAATGCACTTTACATTGAGTGAGCAATCTCAAAGTGCTACAGAAAAAAACACTATATATATACCACTATCATTTTTGACATACGGATAAAATTAAATTACAATGATCATAATCTGCATTCAAACTGAAATTCTTATTGTTGGTTGCATTTGTGTAATTTCTCATTTTTCTTTTCTTTTCTTTTCTTTCCAGGTCATCAGAGAGAGTTTGATGCTTGAAGTTGATGTAAGATTTTTTATTCAAATATTTAAAATGCAAAATGAGTGATTACATTATCAACATTTACCTTGCATGATTTACTACCTCTGACCAATGAACAATATTTATCCTTTATCCTAAATCCATGCTATTGTGTGTTAACTATGTTACAGCCATATGCCACTGGTCAATACTGCAGAACTCCCCAGCAGCCCCTGCTTGATCATTCAAGGTAATGTTACTTTGATCTAGTATCGACATTTCTAACTCATTATTTTGTTTTCATTCTAGAAATCTACAAGACCACAATAAATAATAATAATTATAATTATAATAAGAATTACATTTGTATAGCCATTTGTATCTTAAGCAGATCGCAAAGTGCTCATAACACATAATGTTGTATCTGTTCATTTCAGGTGACATGATGAAGCCCTCTGGATGGCTTATATCCATCGAGGGACATGTCGTGATGGGCCCACACCCTTTCTTTTTACAACGGAGTAGCTGCTTTCTTCAGCAGCTATTACGTTTTCAACCTTGAGTATCCTGCCGCTGGATCGTCGACGCTGGAGTTCATTCAAAGGTATTTTATAAAGATAACATTTAATCTTGTAATTCACATTATAGTACAGGCTTCCAACTCAATGATTGTCTTGAGGTCTAAAATGCTGACAAACGAGGTACCTGAGGCTAGCCTGGTGAGACCATCCTGATCTCGCGAACTCATTCAATTTCACTCTGCAGATCAGTCTGGGTTTCTACACGTTATGCTGACAAATACCTGCCGGTCCAATCACAGCTATTTATTTTGTTTTGGAGCAGGCTATGTGATGATGATTTTGAAACGTCTATTGCGAAATGTGAATGCATTGAATGAAGTAGATTAAATTTTCTTTCAAAGCAGAACTAAATGCTCTCAGGCCCTTTATTGAAAAGGATATGTTTGTCATACTTTCAACAGGGTTTGGTTTTAATTTACCAACTGGCCAATTTTGTGAAGATGCATTTCAGTGGCGGCACACGTTGATATGGCCTCTCATAGTAGAAAATCAACCCTATTTGCCTCAGGCAAACCTAACCTGAGGCACCTTGGCTAAAAATGGCTAAAAAAAATATGGTGAGAGTAAGATCTAACAAGTTTGGATTATAAATCTATTAGGGTTTGATGTGGGGAAAAAGCACAGCAAAAAGCACACCTTGATAAATGCTGTCTGCAACACATACTGTAAGTCTATTTAAAACTGAAACTATCTTTGCTTTATTAACAGGTGCTTCCTGGGCATCAATCCTGAAAGAGGCTCAAAGACCAAGAAGCGGACAACAATGAACCCTCATGTGAGCACCCTTTTGAGGAAACTTATTGACTTTGAGTGGGCATCATAGTTTTTTTTTGCAGCGGTAGTTGTCAGGCTCAGTTTTGAGTAGCCTTGTTCTTTTTGTAATTTTTCAAGACAACTTTGCACTACAAGATTTTTACACAATGCTGTTGCGTGTAGACTCATTATAATGTTTGAGACTGAGAGGAGCGCCTGACCCCTTTACGACATTCCTTCATCGCTCTCTTATCTTGCCATGAAGGCCTCATTCCCATTCTGTCCATTACTGTTATTGTGACACAGCTAGATGAATAGTTGAATTGTGAGACAGGTAGTTGAATTGCGAGTTTGCACAATTTCTCTGCATTTTCTGCATTTTAAGATGACTTTTATGACTAGAAAGTTGAATTTCTTGAACTCTTGAAGTTCTTGGCATCTGCTGTACATTGAAAAATATGTATTTGTTAATAAATATGCCATTGGGCTAACATTGACTTTACCTCAGAGTTGTTTGTTGGGGGGGAGGGGGTTAATTGTACAATGATTGTAAATTCACAGTAAATTATTGTCAACTTGTACATTACTTTCACAGTACACACTGTAAAATACAGGGCCTTGTTGTAACGATGTACAGCAAAAGATTGTAATTCCCCAGTAATGTACTGTAATATCACAGTAATTGCTTTGTCATTGAAGCTGTGAAGTTACAGTATACAGTTGTGCGTTTACAACAATGCATTGTAATATCACAGATATAAAATTACAGTAAATTGCTGTGAGTATATTTCACAGTATATTGCTGTAATCCTTACTGTGAAAGTCATGCAAAATGTATCCAATTATTTACTGTAAATTCACAACGAAAAATTTTGCAGTGTTGTGAATGAGATATTGAGATATTCTAGGAAGACGCTGAAGTTTTCTGACTCTCACAACAAATTAATTTCAGATTAAAATGTCTTCCTCTTCATGTAACTGTTAAATACACTCAGCATTTACTAGTTTCTTTGTTTTTATTGCTTTTATGAACTACTATCATCTTTTAAGTATATTAAATTAACCAAGTTATACAATTCAGCATTTGTAAAGCAGTTTTCACAACACTGTTTTTGAAGCAAAGAACAAACCATCAGTGAGCAAAGCCAAATGTGACATCACATAATATCAAAGGTCATTTTGACTGAATGTTTGGTAAATGACATATAATGATAACACAATGACTTCTAATAAATCACTCGGGTGTTTTACCTCTCATTCTGCAGCATTTGTAAATCAGCACGACTGTCACTAGCAGATATGGACAAGCTGCCAGTACAGAAGTGAGTGTGTGGAGGACAGAGATCTGAGAGTCTGGATGAGACCCTGAAAAAGAGACACACAAGCACTTTATCATGCGCTATATCTGAACGAGGGCATATGAAGAAATAAATCAGCTCACAGTTTCATGGACTCTCACCTCCAGAGGTGGGAAATCCAGGGGCCAAAGAGTAAAAGTCCTGCCATATGTTTATTCCACCCATAAACTCAGTCAGCTGATTTCACTAATTAGTTCTCTCTCCTGTCTGAATTAGCAAATCCAGGTGATTGGGACAAAATACTGAGGAGGACTTTTACTTTCTGAACCTGGACTTTACACCTCTGCATAGCAATGCAACATGTCAGCCAAGAGTAAAGAAATAAACCAGAACTGGACCTTATCGTAGCCAAATAGTAATTTCAGCCTCAGCCTCAGATGAAATCAACTGAAGAGAAAAGAAGACATTAAATCTGTGAAGATCTCAGCAGAGGAGGATTAAACAACTCCACAAACAGCATTACCAGCTTCACTTATTACTAACCAGACTGACTTTATTTCTGTCAGACGTCTACAAAAGTTTTTATTGAGAATTAACAGAGGTTTAACTCTAATGTGTTTCATTTGAAGTCACCATAACAGTGATTAGTGTTTCCATTAGTTGGGCTCTTAACTCTTAGTATATCTAGTGTCTTTTTTTGGCCGCTGTGACAGTGTGTTTGTCAAACACATTTGCAGCAGCAAAGAAAGCTAAAGTGAAATGAGATCAGGTGATGATGGTTTCCTGTTGATGAATTTATAATCATCATAAAATAACCTGTTTCAATGATGTCTTTGGAATTTAACAATTGTGTTGTCACATTGATATTTTTTTCACATCACAAACCCTGAGTTACTGCAGCATGAGATCCAGCAAGATTATAACAATAAGTTAGAAGACTTTAACAAACATGAACACGAAAATGTTAGCTTAATAAGACACACACAGGCATCAACAATCAGCGTATGAATCTCAACAATGGTGACAATCAAAAGTACTTTGCTGCAATGCATGCTGGGTACCAGCATAATACAAAACTCCCAGCATGCATTGCAACATGAATAAAAAAGCTGAATTGTCCTTTAATTTTGTTTGATTCTAAATATTTGCTTTTATTTTTTGCTGTTGCTTTTGTTGTGAATTAGTAGCTTTTCAGTGATGTTCTGAATTAATCTGTTTATCTACATATTTGTGATTGTCACCATTGTTGAGATTCATACGCTGATTGTTGATATCTGTGTGTGTCAGATTAAATGTACTTTTTGTGTTCATGTTTTTTTTTAAAGATTTAAACCGATTGTTAAATTGCTGGAACTCATGCTGCAGTAACACAGGGTTTGATGTGAATATATTAGTGGAACAACATAATTGTTACATTATAAAATATCTCAGTGAATCAGTTGATTTCATGATGATTATAAATCCATCAACAGGAAACCATCATCACCTGATCTCATTTCACTTTAGCTTTCTTTGCTGCTGCAAATGTGTTTAACAAACACAGTCACAGTGGCCAAAAAGAAATAATATATAATAAGAAATATAGATATATTAGATATAATAAGAGTTAAAAGCCCAACTAATGGAAACCCTAATCACTGTTATGGTGACTTCAAATGAAACAGAGTTAACTGTTAATTCTCAATAAAACCTTCTGTAGAAGTCTGACAGAAATAAAGTCAGTCTGGTTAGTAATTAAGTGAAGCTGGTAATGCTGTTTGTGGAGTTGTTTAATCCTCCTCTGCTGAGATCTTCACAGATTTAATGTCTACTTTTCTCTTCAGTTGATTTAATCTGAGGCTGAAATTACTATTTTTTTGGCTATGATAAGGTCCAGTTCTGGTTTATTTCTTTACTCTTGGCTGACATGTGGCATTGCTATGCAGAGGTGTAAAGTCCAGGTTCAGAAAGTAAAAGTCCTCCTCAGTATTTTGTTCCAATCACCTGGATTTGCTAATTCAGACAGGAGAGAGAACTAATTAGTGAAATCAGCTGACTGAGTTTATGGGTGGAATAAACATATGGCAGGACTTTTACTCTTTGGCCCCTTGATTACCCACCACTGCTCACCTCTGACTGAGATCCAGCTCTTGGGAGACTCTCCTCTCGGGTGTTTGCAGTTGTAGAAACCCTCATGCGACTTTGAGACAGTCGGGATGATCATCTCTGTAGTTTGATTCTGGACGAGTGATCCATCTTTATAGAAATCAGCTCTGAGGATTAATGGGGTTTTATTTTTATATAAACAGCGTAGAGTCAGATTATCTCCTTCAGTCACAGGATGAACAGGACTCTCCAGAATCACATCAACTACTGAAATAGAGAAAACATGCAATACATGAACAACATGGTAACATAAAAAAAACAAAAAAAAACAGACCTTTTTAGTTCTCTTACGAGAGGTTCTCTCGTATTGCGTAAGCTAGCTTACGCTGCGGGAAAGTCTCCTTTCACGAGATACTGAAGCCAAAAATTATCCTAATTTTTTTAAACTTGTCAACGCAGTGCGGCAGCCTGCAGACCTAGGGCAAGCGAATCGCGTGCCCATTGGCTGCTCTGCGGCAACTGCAGCAGCCTATGGCTGAGCCTTGCGCGTGACGTCACGTCCAATGAGCGTGCTTGGCGCGCTTAGTGCGTCACAGCCCGTCATTAGGGGTGTGGCTTAGCGTATATAAGCAAGGAACAGAGGCTGCTTCGCTGATTTCTGTCTCTTCAGCGAAGCTCTTCGCATCGCTGATCTCCGAGGAAGCCGCCGTTGAATCCAGCGACCAGCACGCCGAGGATCTCAGCCTGAGGACGCCGGCCGCTCGCCGCCTTCAGCCTTCCCTGCCTGCTGCGCCATCCGGCACATATATCCTTTTCTGCTCTGTGTTGTGTGTGTGTGTGTCCGCCGCGACACACTTGCATCTAAAAGAGCGCGAGGCGTTATTTCAAATGCCTCGCACATCCTGTGGCTCGTGCAGAGCCTCGCTCAGCGACGGAGACCGCCACGTGCTGTGCGCTCTCTGCCTGGGTTTTGACCACGCTGTTCGCGCTCTCTCCGAGGGCGGCTGCGAACAGTGTGAGGAGTTACCGATGTCGACCCTACGGGCTCGACTCGCTAAACTTGAAGAAACTCCATCTTCTCCGGCCGCTTCTTCCGGGCCACGAAAGAAGAAACGTCGCTCTCAAAGGCCGCCGGAACTGGACGCTACAGCTGAGCGCTCGCCGGAACCTCTCCCGCGAGCCTCGCTCTCTCCTTCCCCCCCACCCTTCTCCGACGCGCAGCGGCCGGCCACTGCCCGCACTGCCGTCGCCCTGGGGGACGATGCAGATGATGCCGCTGACAGCTGCTCTCTGCTCGCGTCTGACAGCGAGGAGTGGTCGGGCTCGCACCGCTCCGCCCCCTCGACTCTGGAGTCTTCTCGAACCCGCGCTAGTGTTGACGCAGAGCTTCTCCGCCTCCTCACTTTAGCGGTCGAGAGAATGGGACTGGATTGGTCCCCACCTAAGGAGCCGGAGCCCAATCGCCTCGACAGGTTTTTTCTGCCTAGCCGCCGCCCTGCGCCTGCCTCTAGGTCAGCACCCTTCCTGCCTGAGCTCCACGCCGAGCTCTCTAAGTCCTGGAACGCTCCGTTCTCCACCAGACTCCGCTCGCCAGTCTCCTCGGCTCTCTCCCAGGTGGACGGAGCCGCCGAGAACGGCTATAACGGCATCCCCGCCGTTGAGGATGCTGTGGCAACGCACCTTTGCCCGCCGTCTGCTAGATGGCGCTCAAAGTCTGCCCTGCCGTCTAAAGCCTGCAGGACCACCTCAGCTCTCGCCGGCCGCGCTTTCGCCGCCTCCGGCCAGGCTGCTTCCGCCCTGCACTCAATGGCTATTCTTCAGATCCTTCAAGCCGACCTCCTCCGTGAACTGGACGAGAAGGGCTCGGATCAGTCTGCCTTTACCGATCTGCGCAGCGCTACGGATCTCGCGCTGCGCGCTACCAAGACCGCTGCTCAAGCCATCGGCAGATCCATGGCCGCGCTCACCGTCATCGACAGACATCTCTGGTTGACGCACGCGGACATGAGTGAGTCAGAGCGCGCTGTGTTTCTCAACGCACCACTCTCGCCCACCGGCCTCTTTGGCCCTGCGGTCAGCGGAATTGTGGATCGGTTCTCTGAAGTACAGAAGGCTTCGCAGGCGATGGACCTCTTCCTGCCCCGCCGTTCGAGCTCAGCCACAGGCCGCCCTCAAACTCAGCCTCCTGTGCGCAGCTCTAACCAGCGCTCTTCCAAGCCTCCCAGCGCTTCGCAGCGACGCCAGGGCAATCGCCCCAGGTCGCGCTCGACCAGCCGTCACAGACCGCCGCCCCCACGGGGCCCGCGGTCCAAGATCGTGTTGAAGCCCGAGCCCGCGAAGTCCTCCTAGCATCCGCAAGGAGGAAAAGATGGTTGAGTCCCGCTACGGCCGGACCGCCATCAAAACGCACAGCTCTGTCAGTCCCCTATGTTCAGGCTACTGCAGCAGCACACACCGCAGCCAACGAGCCAGTATTAACACTCGCTCGCCTGCACACAAACGCCGTTTTCACGGCGACCCAGATAAATCTCAAAAAGAGTATAAGTGCTTTAAGTGTAGAAAATGTGCCCACACCCATGTGCTCACTGCTTCACACAAGTACAATCCCCATGGTAACGCGCCCAGAGCGCTCTCTCATAAAGCGGCCACACACCGCTCGAGTTCTAAATGTAGTAAATGTGCCCACACTTCCGTGCTCACAACTACTCGCTGCTCGCTCTGTCACTCAGTTACCTCAATTTGCCACGGCTCAAGCCGCAGGGGTATTAAGTATAGAAAAAGTGCCCACTCCCGTGTGCTCACTGCCTCACACAGACCAGGTTCCCATGGCAACGCGTCCAGAGCGCTATCTCTTAAAGCGGAAACTTTCCGCTCGAGCATCAAGTGTAGGAAATGTGCCCACAGCCCTGTGCTCACACCTGCCCACTGCCCGCTCTGCCAGACAGGTTGCAAACCTCATAAAGCCCCCAAACACTGGCCGTGTCATAAGTGCAAATCCCGCGCCAGCTCACGAGCACGCGCGCCCACTTTCAGACACCATAATCCCCACGCCGCTCTCGCGCCTGGGATGTTTGACAGCAGTTCACGCTCCATCGTCCGAGATCGAGCTACTAAATTCTGCACAGTCGGCCAGCCCTGTTCTTCTGCCCTCGTGTCCGAGCATCGGCGGCGCCGCCCCATCTTCTCTGATACAGGTTCCCCATCCCGCGCAACGCGGCGATCTGAACCCAGAGACCATTCGACCCCTAGCCATGCATGCAAAAGCATGGGAGGCTATTCAGGGCGCGTCAGAATGGGTGCTCAACACCATAAGACACGGTTATTCGCTCCAATTTGCTCGTCGCCCTCCGCGCTTTCTAGCGCAGACGGAAACGAAAGTGAGTTTGGAAACAGCACATCTGCTTCAAGCAGAGATAACAAAGCTGCTGCGAAAAGGGGCCATAGAACAGGTACATCCTTCCCTGAGCGAGTCAGGCTTTTACAGCCGTTACTTCCTCATTCCCAAGAAGGACGGAGCATTAAGACCTATTTTAGATCTGAGACATCTGAACAAGGCTCTCATGAGACGGCCGTTCAGGATGATTACAACCAGACAGATCCTCGCGCAAATTCGCCCAGGAGACTGGTTTATCTCTCTCGATCTGAAAGACGCTTATTTCCAGATCCAGATAACTCCCCGTCACAGGCCATTTTTGAGATTCACCTTCGACGGTCGAGCTTATCAATACACAGTCCTGCCGTTCGGCCTGTCTTTAGCACCCCGTACATTTACGAAAGGCATGGACACGGCTCTCGCTCCCCTGAGGAGTCAGGGAATGCGAATTCTGAACTACTTGGACGATTGGCTCGTTCTAGCGCAGTCAGAGACAGAACTTGTGTCTCACAGAACAGCGTTACTCGACCACCTGGAGGGTCTGGGTCTAGCGGTCAACTGGACCAAGAGCTCGCTCTCGCCCCGGCAGTCGATTTCCTTTCTCGGAATAGAATTGGACTCGGTGGCGATGACGGCCAGATTGTCGGAGCAGCGCGCGCGCCGCATCCAGCGCCTCGCTGCATCCTTCAAAGAAGGCAACCGGGTTCCCCTGAAGGCATTCCAGCGCATTCTGGGGCATATGGCCTCAGCTGCAGCGGTTCTTCAGCTGGGTTTACTGCGCATGCGCCCGCTTCAACGCTGGCTGAGAACGCGCGTATCCCATCGAGCCTGGGCGACCGGCGGCTCGCTAATCAGAGTGACTCAGGTCTGTGTCTCAGCCCTGCAGCCCTGGCTAGCAGCCGAATGGTATCACACAGGAGTGAATATGGGAGTGGTTTCACACCGGAAAGTTGTCTCGACAGACGCGTCCAACCTAGGTTGGGGAGCGCTCTTCGAAGGCAGACCGGTCTTTGGCCACTGGTCAGACCAGGAGAATCTCCTACACATAAACTGTCTAGAGATGCTCGCGGTCGAGAAAGCGCTCATGCACTTCCTCCCTTTCCTCCATGGTCACCATGTTCTAGTCCGCACGGACAACACTTCAGTGGTGGCCTATGTGAACCGCCAGGGCGGTGTCAGATCAAAGCAACTCTGCGCCCTGACGGAACGCCTCCTCGTATGGGCTCAGCACTCTCTGCGCTCTCTGAGAGCATCGCATGTGCCTGGCCATCTGAACGAGGGCCCCGACAGACTGTCCAGGGACAATGTTCCCCCTGGGGAGTGGTCTCTACACCCCCAAACAGTCCAGTCGCTGTGGCGCCGCTTTGGCAGAGCGAAAGTCGACCTCTTTGCGTCAAAAGACAACGCGCACTGCCCAGCGTTCTTTTCAAAGAGCGAGGACGCGCTGGCCCAGTCTTGGCCCAGCGGCCCGCTATATGCCTTTCCACCAGTCTCTCTGCTGCCTCAGGTTATCGAGAGAGTCAGGAAAGCGCGCCACACAGTGCTCCTCATAGCCCCGTTCTGGGAGAACCAAGCTTGGTTCCCGGAACTCATACAATTGGCAGACTCAGCCCCTTGGCCGATTCCGGTGCGGAGAGACCTTCTCTCTCAAGCCCGCGGCTCGATTTGGCATCCCCACCCAGAGCACTGGTCTCTGCATGCGTGGAGCCTCAACAATTACATGCTGATCTACCAGAAGGGGTGATGAACACGATCATACAATCTAGAGCCCCCTCCACGAGGCGGCTCTACACGTCTAAATGGTCTGTGTTTAACAAATGGTGCACTACCAAAGGGCTCAATCCACAGACATGTGGGGTCTCGCAAGTATTGTGCTTCCTTCAAGAGCTACTGGACGCGGGCAGGTCCCCCTCCACGCTCAAAGTCTATGTCGCGGCCATTTCAGCGCTCTCTGTTTCAGAGCCGGGCCGCGCATTAGGAAGGAACGAGTTTGTCATCCGCTTCCTTAGAGGAGCGAGGAGGATGAACCCCCCGCGACCCCCTTCGGTTCCTATGTGGGATCTTTCACTGGTCTTAGACGCACTGAAAGCACATCCCTTTGAACCCTTAGAAACTGTGGATATGAAATACCTCACGCTCAAAACCGTTTTTCTGATAGCACTGTCTTCAGTAAAACGTGTGGGAGACCTTCACGCGTTATCCACTAACGCTGCGTGCCTCGAATTCGGACCCAATGACTCTAAAGTTATTCTCAGACCGAGGCATGGGTACGTCCCAAAAACTTTGGGCACTCCCTTCAGAGCGCAGGTCATTTCCCTTTCAGCCCTGCCGAATACTGGCTGCGAGGCAGATAGTCACCTCCTCTGCCCAGTTAGGGCGCTGAGAAGCTATATTTCGCGCTCCGCCGCCTTCAGGCGTTCAGAGCAGCTTTTTGTTTCGTTTGGTGGGCGCACCAAGGGTCTCGCCGCCTCGAAACACACTCTGTCCAGATGGATAGTCGATGCTATCGCAGCTGCTTACGCATCTAAAAACCTGCAGTGCCCCTTGGGCATTCGGGCACACTCCACCAGAGGCATGGCCTCATCGTGGGCGTGGTCCAGTGGGATTCCCATTCATGACATTTGTGCAGCGGCAGGCTGGGCCTCCCCCTCCACATTTGTTAGGTTTTACAACCTGGAAGTTCCCGCCTTGCAAGCCAAAGTGCTATCAGTCTAAGTCTCGCGTAAGCCAGCCCACTGTCTGTGCGCGGGCTACGCTGCTGATTTAGCTCTACTGGTTGAGCTGCACTATATGGAAGTGTTAGTTGGACCGGCTGTGCCGCTCCCTGCCCCATATTATGTGCTTGTGTACTGTGGTATCTTGGCCGCCCAGCTCCGCTTCGCGTTCCCTGGGCTCCCCATGGGACTCATTCAGGATGCTGGGCGCGTGCACGGCGTTGACAAAGGTGTTCCCGCAGCGTAAGCTAGCTTACGCAATACGAGAGAACCTCTCGTAAGAGAACGTACTCGGTTACTAACGTAACCTCGGTTCTCTCTAGAGAGGGAACGAGTATTGCGTAACCCGCCGTGCTCTCGCCACGAGCTCATTTTCGCTTCATGCGACAGAAACCAGCGAAGCAGCCTCTGTTCCTTGCTTATATACGCTAAGCCACACCCCTAATGACGGGCTGTGACGCACTAAGCGCGCCAAGCGCGCTCATTGGACGTGACGTCACGCGCAAGGCTCAGCCATAGGCTGCTGCAGTTGCCGCAGAGCAGCCAATGGGCACGCGATTCGCTTGCCCTAGGTCTGCAGGCTGCCGCACTGCGTTGACAAGTTTTAAAAAATTAGGATAATTTTTGGCTTCAGTATCTCGTGAAAGGAGACTTTCCCGCAGCGTAAGCTAGCTTACGCAATACTCGTTCCCTCTCTAGAGAGAACCGAGGTTACGTTAGTAACCGAGTACGTTTTCCACTATGCACTGGTTTCTGAGTGTGTTTAGTGTATTGTTATGATGTTCTGTCTGCTTACATTAGTATCTGCTCTTGTTAAATCATCCTGCTTCATGCATTGATTGTAAACTGTCAGTGAAATGAATAAATACAGAAACACAGACTCACAGTGTACAGTGATATTAACAGGATGATATTTCTCTCCAGATTCAGACTGACACCAGTAAACTCCAGTGTCTGATGTTACGGTGGAGTTGATTGCACATGTAGATCCTGTTTGTGATCCTGTTTTGTTGAATGATGAACAATCTGTCAGCCCCCAACTCTCTGTGTATCTTCTCACTGTCCATCCATCAGAGTTACTCTGGTCTTCACAGCTCAGAGAGAGAGAGACCAATGTGAAGTGTTGAGTTCTGCTGGGACTGATGATCAGAGACACTGGAGGAGAAACACCTGACAAGACCATTACAGATATAGAAATGTTTGGTCTTTATTAAAGATGAATCAATCACTTAAAGTAAGTGTGAACTCACCAGTGACCCACAGTAGTTGTGTGTTGCTGTATTTTGTACAGGCTGGTTTTCCTCTCTCTGCTCTGCACACATAAACTCCTGTGTGTTTTAGAGCAACAGAACTGACAGTGTATTTTCCTCCAGCTCCTCTGCTGCTGTCTGAGAGCGGCTCATAGCGATCACTCAAGTCTGTGTTAGGGGGAATATGCAGATGATCACTAAAGGAAATTATTTATAATAATGTTTTTGATAAAACCAGTTAATTTATATGTTATCGCATTGAGGACATTATAATACCTGATAAGAGAGTTACAGTGAACCAGCTGAATGTCCAGCCTGTAGAAGAGCTGTTAACCTCACAGTTCAGAGTCACTGGATCTCCTTCAGTCAACCACTTCTGAGGAGAAACACTTAAAACTGCTCTGGGAACTTCATCACTCAGTTGTAAAATGCCTGATCCTTCAGTCTCTGTTACATAACAGGAATATTTGTCAGACTCAGTAACAAAACTGAGTGTGTGTTCCTGTAGTTCACTGGAAACCATTAATGAAATCATTCTAATTCTAATATTCTAAAAATTTCCGATTATTATTACAAATGTTGAAAACATTAAATTCTTAATTTCTTTCTTTTTTATCTTAATGTATCAAATGTTTGAATGGTTTTGTTTCCACAAAAATATTAAACAGCAATAACTGTTTTCAACATTGATATAATAATCAGAAATGTTTCTTGAGCATCCTATCATCATATCAGAATAATTTCTGAATGATCATGTGACACTGAAGAATTGAGTAATAATGCTGAAAGTTTAGCTTTGATCCTTGCATAAATTACATTTTACAGTATATTCATATAGAAAGCAGTTACTTTAAATTGTAATAATATTTCACAATATCACTGTTTTGCTTATTTTTTTATCAAATAAATGCATGGGAGACTTAAAAAAATAATAATTATGTTTCCAAACTCTTGACACACACCGTATATTGTAACATTTATTGCAGAATCACTTATATGTGATGAAATACACAGCTCAAATATAATCACCTTCAGTTTGTCCAGAGTAGATGTTGCAAATCAGCACTAAAAACACAGAGAAAAAACTCATTACAGTGAACATGGAGCTGATCAACTGTTGATTTTACATTAGTGATACACATTTAAAGCTATTCTCCTTCGTTTGCTTGTCAAAGACCATCATTTCATGCTCAACTTTCATTCTTTTATGGTTTGTCTAGTTGGTTTAGATCGTATGAGTGTAGATAAAGATATTGTTAAAAGATTGTTGCAAAGTTTGTACACAATTTCATCACATGGGTTTGCTCAAATGTTTCAAAAGCTTGATTAGTATGAAGGTAATAGATGTCATAAAGAATTGCATGCGCAGGGTAAGATTTGTGAAAGTGTACATAAGATTGCAAGCGTAAATTAAATTTGCAAGTGCAAGAGAAGATTTGTAAAGGTGTAAATCACCTTTCAAGTGTAAGAAAAAAATATTTGCAACATTTTACTGTTATTCGTAAGTGTAATTCATGCATTGTGAAACTGCAGCTTCATGCTAACGCAAAATAAATAGGATCTGTATTGTTCTGACTTCCATTTTTCCACGCTTACACTTTTGGCACGGTTTTTGCACACAAATACAGCCAAAAGCACTGCAAGACTGTGGACAGCAATTTGCAACCGAAAATTGTTTATTTGTTTATTTATTTATTTAACATGTATGTGTGCATTAAAAGTACCATTTCAGCAATGAGAACGTTTCTGAGCCAAATGAAGAATAAAGATGTGTTCTGGTGACTGGCGTGTTTATTGAACCAATCAGATAAGAGTAAATTTATCAAAAGGTTGAGCATTTTACTGTTAAGAAGCTCATTTTACTGTTGAGAAGCTCACTTGATTGGCTACATGATGAAGGTGGACCCGCCCTCGTCTTTGCGCTTGCAAAACTCAATGAGTGAGAGAATCGTGCCAAAACTGGAAGCGCAGGTAAAAGAAAGACTCAAATCGGGTTATTTCGGGAACTTTTTTTTGCCCCATGCACACAACAAGCCATTTAGACATTTGCAACAGTTAATTTTTTTACACAAAGTTTTATTTTACACATTTAATCTGTTTTGCAGTTCCTGACTCTGTTGCTTTCGGTTGCAAATTGCTGTTCACAGGCCTGCAATCCTACTTTTGGCCGTATTTGTGTGCAAAAACCGTGCCAAAAGTGTAAACGCGGAAAAATGGAAGTCAGAGGAATACAGATCATATTTATTTTGCGTTAGCATGAAGCTGCAGTTTCACAATACATGAATTACACTTACGAATAACAGTAAAATGCTGCAAATATTTTTTTCTTACACTTGAAAGGCGATTTACACCTTTACAAATCTTCTCTTGCTCATGCAAATTTAATTTACGCTTGCAATCTTATGTACACTTTCACAAATCTTACCCTGTGCATGTAATTCTTTATGACATCATATACCTTCATAGTTTTGTCCATGTTGAGTTTTGACTGGGTTTCAGTTTAAAGAACCTGGGAGTTTTTTGTAAAAACCTTCCAGAGTCTGAAATCAGAGAAAATTATTAAGAATAATTCAGGATAATATATTTTGTGAAGGACTGCATATACAGTATGTGTCCAGATAAATATGAACACATCTGATAGATATTTTACAGATTTTTGTCATTTACAGTTAAGAGAACAGAAGCAGACGACTGAAGACACACTCTTACTGCATATACTATATCTACTTAAGTCAACAAAGACAATAACCATGCAAACTTTTTAACTGATTCAACAAACTCTATTACAAATAAGCATTATTTCCACTATCTGCACACTTAATCTTTCAAGCTCGTCTTTCACTCATAGTTAATGGACTAGAGCTGGATTGGAAACTCTGAGAGCAGCATAAAAATAAAAAAAAATTCCAGGAACACCAAATCACATGATCCTATTCATAATATAATTGCAATTTCACTGAAACATATACAGAGTAAATAATACTCACAGAGCACAAGAGGAAGTTTGCTGAGCTCCATACTGACCCAATAATGACAGACGGTTAAAGACACTGACTGAGTTAAAGCCTCGAGACTTCCTGATACATACAGTCAGATCTTTGGGACATAATGACAGATTAAAGACATACAAATGTACCTCATGTGTCACAGAAAACCTTTTGATAAAGTTGATAATCTTGTAACGAGTTTTCAAAAAATATCAGGCAAGTGTCCTACTGAAATGTTGTCACGATTCATTCAGTACCAAACTAAAGAGCATCAGTTTTCCAATATGAGAATTAATATTTTTGTGTGTTAATGGATCTTTATTGTAATAATAGTATTTGCATTTATAACTTTATAAGTTAAGAAGCAGAAGTCACTAAATTCCACTGATCTGAAAAAGATCAAACGAAACCACAACTATGAGCTCATCTCTATTTCTGTTCTATCAGGCCTCTGACATTAAGGGTGTCAACTTTGGCACTGATTTTTACTTGTGAATATAGTTTAATATTCAAACACCAAGACAAGGGATGTGAATCAAGGGATTCAACTATTTTTATGCCTGTTCCTCTAAATGAATGAACGATTTAAATAACAATTTTGTGGAGATGTTTGGAAATAAATACAATTCTTATCTTACTGCCCTCAGCAGTAATTGCAGTTTTTGCCAAAAGTCATAAGTCTTATTGTCATTTGCACAGTGGTGGGAAACTGAGCACTGAATTTTGTGAAGTAGGCTATGAACACAAACAACAAAAACAACCACAGCAATAGCACATACAGAAGTGCACTACACGATTACACTACATGTTCAATATAGTGTCTATTTTGGTCCAGTACCTGACTGGGAATCATTATGCAATGGTTGCACTCTTAGTGGCTACGTTTACATGCAAAAAAACAACACCCTCCCCCTGTCGGTGATTGGTTGGAACACTATTTATTTTGGTTTTGAGTGGTGGTGAAACCAATTGTTTTTGTGTGCAGATCTCAGCAAGTACACCTGGCTGCAGCCTGCAGATCGGGGCTGGGCTGCACCTGGTTCTCATTGGTTAGTGGCACAGTAATGACGTCGACGCCACGGTAAACAGGAAATGCGGTTGAAAACTCATGCCATATCGCGCTGACAGCGCAGGCGTTGTATTTGCGTTAAGTGGTGACATCACGCGTCTTAAAAACGCTTGCGCAAATTTGACATAATACTTTAATAAAATGATAAAGTACTTTAAAAACAATTCTAAAGTAATAATGAAAGCAGCAAAAAGTAGTTGAGCATATATCCATAGTTTTAACTATGTCTGATCTAAGGTAAACATAAGGAATTACAGAGTTTTTTTTGTACATTCTATTGCACTTCACTGTGTAAATTACAAAATTACTGTAAACATTAATGGCACCTTATATATTTTTTATTTTAATCATTCCTCTGTAATAGTTCTTGTTTATTTTTGTGCATTAGGTTATTATAAAACATTTATGCCAATAAAGTAGTTTTAAGTTAAACTAACTAAATACAGTACATTGTCAATCTCTGTCTGTATCCCTTATTATGCATGCCAACTCAAAAAACCAAACTCAAACCAGTGATAACTTTTATTTCAAAACAAAAATAATTGTGTAAAAGAGATATGCACACATACAGATAATCACATACATCAACCGTACACACACACGCGTACGTACACACACACACACACACACACACACACACACACACACGCACGCGTGTACCTACACACACGCGTACCTACACACGCGCATACCTACACACGCGCAAACGTATACACAGACAGACGTGTACGTACACACACACACACGCGTACGTACACTCACACACGTACACGTACGCACACTCAAACACATACGTACACTCACACACGTACGCACACTCACACACGTACGCACACGTACGCACACTCACACACGTACGCACACTCACACACGTACGCACACTCAAACACATACGTACACTCACACACGTACGTACACTCACACATGTACGCACTCACACACGTACGCACACGTACGCACACTCACACACGTACGCACACTCACACACGTACGCACACTCAAACACATACGTACACTCACACATGTACGTACACTCACACATGTACGCACTCACACACGTACGCACACTCACACACACTCACACACGTATGTACACTCACACGTACGTACACTCAAACACATACGTACACTCAAACACGTACGTACACTCACACACGTACGCACTCACACACGTACGCACACTCACACACGTACGCACACTCACACACACTCACACACGTACGTACACACACACACACTCACACACAATCTACTCAGCCTGAAAAAAAAAACAGTCAACCGAGCAATAGCCCTCAGCCTCCTTCTCAGAATAAAATCCCCGCAGGACTCCCGTTCGGCCATCACCCACAGACCCAGCTGGGCAGTGCTTGTATACTTCAGTGCAGTGCAAGCACAGGGTCAGCGAGTAGGGCACCTGGAACTCTTGCCTATATTTTCTGGAAAATGCACTCCAGTTCACAACACCTAATTTAGATAAAATACAGAACAAACAATATGGAATCATTTTAAAGAGAGGCATTAACATAGTACAGAGTCATACAAGAAATGTATTTGTTATATATTTTAAACATATTATCGGAAAATGTTAGACAAGATATGCTTGAGTGTTATTGGCTTTGTCTGTAAAATACTTAAGAGACTTACTTGGTTTATGAACAACAAACTTGTTAAAAAGGTTTGTCAACACAAACTTTAATTTGGCTTGAGAAAGCCTATCGTAAAAGTTTGAAATAGTTTTAAAGCTTGAAGGTTTTCATAACCTTATATTTATATATATATTTATATATATTAATAACAATAAAATACATTTAATCAATGTAATATTTGCTTTTATTTTTTTGCTGTTGTTTTTGTTGTGAATTAGTAGCTTTTCATTGATGTTCTGAATTAATCTGTTTATCTAGATAATATTGTTATAATATTGCTAGATCTCATGCTGCAGTAACATAGGGTTTGTGATGTGTATATATTAATGGAACAACACAATTGTTAGATTCCAAAGACATCAGTGAAACAGGTTATTTCATGATGATTTTAAAACTACCAACATATAACCATCATCACCTGATCTCATTTCACTTTAGCTTTCTTTGCTGCTGCAAATGTGTTTGACAAACACACTGTCACAGCAGCCAAAAAAAGACATATTAAGAGTTAAGAGCCCAACTAATGGAAACACTAATCACTGTTATGGTGATTTCAAATGAAACACGTTAGAGTTAAACCTCTGTTAATTCTCAATAAAACTTTTGTAGACGTCTGACAGAAATAAAGTCAGTCTGGTTAGTAATAAGTGAAGCTGGTAATGCTGTTTGTGGAGTTGTTTAATCCTCCTCTGCTGAGATCTTCACAGATTTAATGTCTTCTTTTCTCTTCAGTTGATTTCATCTGAGGCTGTGTCTGAAGTCAGTTGTAGTTCTTGTGCTTCTGCTCGTCTCTTTTTCTGTTCTCTTCTTTCCTTCAGTGATTCTGCTTGTTAACTTATTAAGGCTGAGATGACTCCATATTTAATATTCACAGACTTTGTGGCTCAGATAAGGTCCAGTTCTGGTTTATTTCTTTGCTCTTGGCTGACATGTGGCATTGCTATGGCCTGCTTGTGGCCCAGATCTGGCAAACAGGAGCAGTCCACCCAAGGGCCGTCATTCCACGCTGCATGTGGGCCAGATCATCATTCCCCATGTGCCAGATGTGGGCCGGATCTGGGCCGAAACAATGTTGCTATTTGGGGATCTTCCTGAGAGGCCCTGGCCAAAGCTAGGGACAGATCTGTTTGTCAGCTGTGGATTACTATTTACTGTATGTTGAGGTGGCAAATCTGTGTCACTACACACCTAAAGTCTATCTTTGCACATCACAACATCCCTGACACATTAGTGAGCGATAATGGGCCACAGTTCTCATCCAGCACTTTCTCGGATTTCGCAGCTACTTACGGATTCAAACATGTCACCAGTAGCCCGAAGCATCTACACATCCATATCCACCCTAGGCTACTGGACCCTTTGTTACCTGACAGCGTCACCATAAGTGTTTGGGAGAGAGAGAAAAAAGTGCAGACATGCGATATTTCAACAAACGTCATTAAGTGCTTGACCTGAACAAGCTCTCACCTGGCGATCAGGTGTGGGTCATGGATCAAAAGGTGTCGGGAACTGTGGTTGAGGAACATCCAATACCACGTTCTTACCAGGTGGATGTGTCTCATGGAACTGTTCGTAGGAACCGCCATTTCCTCATTCCTAATGATGTCAAGGAGGTTGATTGTGACAACCAGGCTGGTTCACAGTTTACTGAGAACATTACAGAGACACAAAATGCACTGGCACATCAAACATTCTGTCAGTCCAAAAGGAAAAGTATCTAGAACCAGATCTGGGAGGCCAAGTTGCAAGACCTAAAAGACTGGATTTATAGTCACTCTACTGCTTTAGCTTCAGTAGTCCAGCAGTTTACCCTTGGAAAAAAAGAAGAAAAAAAAAGAAAAGAAAAAGGGGGAAATGTTGCTGTGATGTTGAAAATAAAATGTTGGTAACTGGTAACTGTTGATAATGTGATTTTCATAACTTTTTGTAGTCTGAAGTGAACAGTTTTCAGGTAATGTTTATTGGTACAAAAGATATTGTTTATTGTTGAGTTGTGTTCTAAGCGATGTCTCTAAGAATAAGATGTCAACGACTCGACATTGTTTAGTGAAACTACAAAACAATGTTTTACATGGTTTGAACCCTGAATAATGTTTCAGCCCATGAGGGGGCGTTGTTGGGCTGGGGAATAAATGCAAGGCTAGAGTCCACATGTGTTTGTGTGCTATTTTCTCATGCAATAAACTAGAGAATACGACAGGGGGAGATCTGTTAGTGTTTAATGTTTTATTATTTGGGAATTTAAAAGTTTTTCTGGTATGTCTGAGTTTTTGGGGTTACCATTGTGCTAAAGAGTAGAGCCTATGGTTCGGTTGACGATTGGTCTAAAAGCATTATAAATTGTAAGTGGAAAATCTCTCAGTGGAAAATATATGCCATAACTGTGCAAATTAAGCTGAATTGATATGGCACGGATTGGGATAGTTAGACGAATGGTGTGACAATAAAAGGGTTAATAAAACTAATCAGGACAATATAACGGTAACAACTAATCAGGATAGAGAATCTGTCGAAAAAAGGACAGATGGTTCCCTAAGGAAGAGAGTGAAACCGATTCCAAATTATTGTCTTCATTTTCCTACTCGCTCACTAACAGAGCTTACATTTACAAACCAATATTTTGAGCTGAACATGGACCTGCTTATGTTTGCTTTTGTGGCTGTAATTCCAGTTATATCTTACGGTATGTAAAGTATTCTTTATGATAATTCGGAGGGAAAAGGGCACATAATTAATTGTCAGTTTGAAATATCTGGAAACATGCAGTTTAAACACAAGAGACTGAATTTATTAGGGATGGGCGATATATCGCACGATATTGTTTTGCGCATCTCGTCAGTAAAGCCGGTTCCCTTGATTAGTAGTAAATCACCATCACCTGCTTTCAGATGGAGCGGTGTTAAATTAACACTCCTGGGGCTGGGAGTGTATATGAGTCCACACTCAAGAGTGTTAAAGTTAATGAGATAATTAAGTGATTAATTAAGTGACTATTGAGCATTATTGAAAATACCTGATGTTAACAAGCAGAATCACTGAAGGAGAAAATCACAAATTGTAAGTTACCATTAAGGTGATGGGTGTTTGCTTTAGTTGGACTCTTGACCATTATATGTTTACTTACATTTTTACTGTTGTTTGTCTGCTGTTATTGATTTCTAACAGTTAAATGAACAAAGTAAAATGTGATTTGATAGTGTTGGTTATGTTTTGACATAATCATGCTGTGATCTGAAAAAGGAAACTTATTGAGATAGTTTGGTTTAACTTGTAAAATGAAGTAATCTGAATATCTATTGATCAGAACAATGTTTATTAAGTATTTTGAATTATAAGTAAAGTGCTGATAATCATAGGCTGAAGAATCACAAAACTGCTGCTAACAAGTTAAACCAAACTATCTCAATAAGTTTTCTTTTTCAGATCACAGCATGATCATGTCAAAACATAACCAACACTATCAGATCACATTTTACTTTGTTTATTTAACTGTTAGAAATCAATAACAGCAGACAAACAACAGTAAATTTAAAGTAAACATATAATGGTCTAGAGCCCAACTAAAGCAAACACCCATAATGGTAACTTACAATTTGTGATTTTCTCCTTCAGTGATTCTGCTTGTTAACATCAGGTATTTTCAATAATGCTCAATAGTCACTTAATTAATCACTTAATTATCTCATTAACTTTAACACTCTTGAGTGTGGACTCATATACACTCCCAGCCCCAGGAGTGTTAATTTAACACCGCTCCATCTGAAAGCAGGTGATGGCGATTTACTACTAATCATGGAACCGGCTTTACTGACAAGATGCGCATAACAATATCGTGCGATATATTCTAAACCCCTGAACTGGTTAGCAGAAGATTGCTGGTCGATCAACAAGTCTCTTTACTCCAGGCTGGTCCAGGGTCATTGTCCCTGTAATAAATGCATTTAGTCACTTTGGATAAAAACATCTGCCAAATGCACAAATGTGATTGATTTTTGTAAAGCTTTTTTTGAAACGGTCTCGGGTCTCAAAGCTGCTTATTTCGTCAAGGTATTACTATAATACAAAATGCATGCACACATTTACTAAAAAATTTATTTGGTGGGTGAAAGGGTTAGTTCACCTCAACATATAGGGGAGAGCGGGGCACAACCTAACGCTTTTTGACTTTCTCAGTTTGTGTAAATCTACTTATGGTTCAGAGTATTTATTTTTTCCCACATTAATTTCCCACATGTCTAGTACAATTATGTGTTTTTGTTTTATTAATACAGTATATACTTTTTTCTTGATATACCCCGAAAGAATGGAAGTGAAATGTGACAACATGCCCCATAGGTAAATATTTAATTTATGAATTTTATCACAATCTTGAAGTATCAATACATTTCTAGAAGTCTATAATGTAGGCTAATGTGAATGCCTAGAAATTGTTTGTTTTATATACATAGTATTGTACAAAAGTCTTAGGCCACCATTTGTTGTTGTTGCACAGTACTGTGTGTGTGTATGTATATAATTTAATTCACATTAACCCAGATGTGTAAATGATCATAAGATGTTTTTTGTCATTGAATTTATTGAATAAGGATTTCAAGGACAGAAAGGAATTTTTCATCCCTTTCTTGTGTTTCTTTATCTCTCCATTCCTTTGTCTCGCTTGCCTCCCGGTGCCATCTCTCTTCTCTTTCTCTTACTTCTCTTTCTTGTCTTTCCTCTCTCTCTCGTGTCTTCCGGTCTCTTCTGTCCTCCTTCTCCTCCATTTCTCTCCACAGTCTCTCCTCCCTCTCAGCTGCTTTCCGCTCTCTCTCCTCCATCTAAACTAAATTGTTTAGAGGAACATGAACACAGAGTATTCAACAACATGCTTATACCCTTTGTTTTGGAAAATTCAGCATTTCTTATTATCATTCGTTTCCAAACTGTTTAATCATATGTTTCTGTGAGGTTTTCTAGCAGCTGAGGAGGGACAGGGAAGCGAGAGGCAATTTAGGTCGTAGATGAAGGCCTTTGGGTGTCTCAGGGACAAAGAACAGTGTGACCTGCACCGGGGGGGTAGAAACCAGTCCGAACTAGCTGAAGATAGGGGGTATCTTTCTGGAAATTTACAAGAAACCTGGAAGGAGGAGTTCTTTTGCCAAGAAACTGTATAAGATCTGTATGTTTTATTATGTCTAGTAGGTATTCTGTTTCAAAGCTGGGTGGCTGCGGCTTTTGTGAATGGAAACCTCATTGAAATAAACCTTTTCTCTTTATTACAGTTTTGCCTCTTGAATGTTTCTTACACCTCTGATGCTGGTTGATATTAACTTCTCAAAATTGCCATTACAACTTGGTGTCAGAGTGGGATCCTGTGCGGATCTTCTTCTCCTGGTCCTGAAGAACGGATTTTGACGGAAGTGTACAATCCCGGCGGCATCAGGCAGCCGTCTCATACCCCGACTGTTTGAGATAGTGACTCAACAGGTTAAGGGAGAGAGAGCCAATTCCGGCGTTCAGAACCAGGGGAGGAACTCCCACCAGGATCAGAAAGAATCCGCGGCAATTACAGAAAAGAGAAAGCATCTCTGGGTAAGAAACGGCAGAACTGTTTTATTGATGTTAAGTGTGATTTGATAATTGTGTGTGAACGTGAACCATGGTGGCTGAGTTTTTCCTTTTGGTACGGGCGAGAGGTGATTTAGGGAATCACAATTTTTGAGGGAGAAACTGATCTGACAGATTCAGACCGGTTTCTGCCACACTTAGCTCGTTAGTGGACAGGGGTACCACTGGTGATTCAGATAATCACAGGTGCTGGTTAATTAGGTTTGCTCGAAGTCTCTGTAACCCGAAGAAGTCTTGCAAGAGTGGACGGAAGAGCCACGCCGGATTGATTAGGTGAATAGAAGATTTTGAGTAAAACATAATTACAAAAGCACAGCATATTTGCTGAAACCCGACCGATTTTGGGTGAAATAAGATCGGGTCTGTTGAAGACGTTTGACAGATACTGCAAGACACGTGTCGAAAGTGAAATCCAGAGGGGAAATTCAGCCAAAAATGGGGTCATCTAACAGTAAATTAGATCATTTTTATACACCAATTTTCTGTCAAATGAGAAATAATTATGGTGGTAAATGTATGGTTGACATACAGAAACTGATCAAATTTCACGATTTTCCCGAAGCGGGGACCTTGAGTAAAATAAGACTAAATATAGTAAAAGAGTCAGTAGAAAAGAACGAGGGAAAACAGAGTAGCTGCTGTGTGTGTGTGTCAAACATGTGTGTAAGAACTGTGAACCGACTATAATGTGTTGGGTAGAAGAGGCTGACAGGCGAGAACGAGAGCAAATACAAAAAGAATTGGCATGTAATGTTGAGAATGTTGTGTGCGTAAAAACAGTTCCACTGGAACAGAATGCTACTAATGAACCGAATGTATGTGCTTTTCCACATGTGACTGAGATGGCAACGGCTCCGCCGTCTGCCTACAATACAGCTCACTACCCAGTAGCAGAGATACCGGCCCTCAGGCTCGATCTGGACCGCTTTCCACCAGCCCAGAGAACAGCCCAAGAAGCACGACTTGCAGAAGCACGAGCACAAATTGAACTGGTAGAGGCAGCCCAAAGAGCAGCGCAGGCAGAGACAGATGCAAGAGAAGCGCGAGGGGGGGCAGAGGCCGCAGAGCGAGTGGCACACAGACTAACAGCGCAGTTTCATGCACAGTTACACGGGCGTTTGAGTGCAATGCTGCGGCACGCTACTCACGCTGAAGAGGACAGAAAGGAGAAGAAAAAACCCCTCACAATGGTGGTTATGCAACAACGACGACCTAAACAACCCAACAAACCTGCATCTTCCTGCTCAAACCCTGCTGGTCGAAAAGGACAGAAAGGAAGAGCTGCTGGAGGAAAATGGAGCTGTTATGTTTGTGCCACAAATGCCCACTCGCTCCGAGACTGTACAAAATGTAGAGTGTGCAAGAAGGACGGACACTGGAGCAGCGCGTGTCCCACCATGAAGTCGGATTGAACCGAGGGGGGCTGGAGAGCGGGACGGAAAGAGTCCGGTTCTGGGAAGCCATTCTCTGGCTACAGCAAAGGGAAGTGAAAATATTTTTACTAACACACACACACACGACGCACACACAAACACATACACTGATCTTCTTTCTGCTGTCTGCAATGAAAAAACTGCTTGCAAATCTTTTTGTGTGTCTGATGAAACTTTGAGCAAAGTTTCTGATACTTTGAGCAGTGTTGTGAATGACGAATGTATGAGATTGTACAAAAGTACAGAGTTTCCTGAAATGCCAATTTACCCGTTATTAGTCAAGGGGGTAATTATTGAATTTTTGGTCGATTCTGGTATCAGTCTGTCCACGTTACGACCATGTGATTTATCATGTTTTCTACGGGAAAGTGTAAATTAAATTTGTCCCTCTGTGCTGATTCCTATGGAATTAGCATTGAGGAGGCACCACAAATTACTTGTTCTAAATTTGAGCCGAAGTGGGCTTGTGTCTGGCAGGTAACAGATATTGATTGGGCAGAAAAGATTTTGAAATTGGCAAAAGATCGTACAGACCCAGTCAATACAGAGTTTATGACAAATGACAAAATGCATTGTACATCACATGTCGTAACAGAGCGAGATTCAGACTTTGAAAAGATGTGGTTTAATTCTGTGAAGAATGAAAGTGTGAAATTTGACCAGATTTTCTGGACAGAAAGTGTGTGTGCGCATTGGCTGCAGTGTGACAGTCAGAAAGTTTGTTATCTTATGACAGAGAACACTGCCTGCCACATATCTGTCTCCAAGGCCATAAGCCAGCAGTGGAGAGATGCAGGCCTTTTTGTGAGAGAGTGTCTATCGGCCACAGACTGGGTGAGAGTTGACACACACACAGCAGAGAGTCAGAGTATGGGGGCATTTAAATCAAAATGTGACTTTGAGGTTGGGGGTTCAGAGAAATGTGACTGCTATTGGGAAAGAAATGTGACAACACAGGATGAGAAGGATATTTCTGCCTCAGAAATTGATATTTCTTTGGCACAAATATCACCAAACTTGTGGGCAAAAAACAAATATGATGTGGGGCTGATAAAAGGTTGTGAGCCAGTTGTAATCACACCAAAATCTGATTTCAGACCATGTAAGGCACAATATCCACTGAAACGTGAAGCAATAGAGGGTATAAAACCAGTATTTGATGCTCTGTTGAAAGAGGGTGTAATTAGGCCTTGTGATGGTTCACAAGTTAGAACCGAAATTAACCGAACTCCTTTCTTATGTTGATGACCTTTTGATCTGTTCAGAAGGTGAGTCTATTTGCAGGGCTGACACTGTGACTCTCCTGAAGCATCTTGAAAGGGAGGGGCACAAGGTCAGCCTTTCAAAGCTGCAGTTTGTGAAACAGGAAGTGACATTCCTGGGCCATGTTATCAAACAAAACAGCAAAACATTGTCACAGAAAAGGGTGCAGGGCATAAAAGAAGCCCCAAAGCCTGTAACAAAAAACAGTTGCTGTCATTTTTGGGGATGTGTGCTTACTGTCGTACATTCATTCCCAATTATGCCATTTTAGAACAGCCTTTACGAGCCCTGACAACAGGGAAAGGGTTGAAGTCATGTGACAGACTTGTTTGGACAAGTGAAGCTGAGACAGCATTTGATAACATGAAAGCACAATGAGATATCTCGATTGTTAGGCCTTCTGGTTGTAGACCATCCATTGTTTAGATGGTTGATGAAAAGCATGACCTTATGACTTCTGTTCTCCTGTAGACGCATGGTGACCGATGAGACACGTAGCCTATTTTCAACAAAACTCGACCCCGTGGCAGCGGGATTGCCACACTGTCTCCGGGCGGTGGTGGTAGCTGAACTGGCCCTCAATGGCCTCAAGAGAGTTTGTAGGCTATGCTGATCTGACTTTAGGGGTCTCACATTTGGTGTCTTTGATTTTGCAGGAGCAGAGAACGTCACATTTGTCTACAGCTCGATTGAGGTATCATAAAATTTTGTTTGACATGCCAAATGTCACTGTTAAAAGGTGTGCACACCGCGTCCAGATTTTTTGGACGTTCCGCTTGATAATTGTGACAATGTCCTTTTTGTGGATGGATCTGCGTCGAAGAATCCACAAACAGGACAGAATAACGTAGGTTATGCGGTGACGACTGAATTTGAAACTGTAAGATCTGGCAAATTACCATGTCATTACTCTGCACAGGCAGCTGAACTAGTCGCTTTGACTGAAGCATGTAAACTGATGACTGACAAGTGTGTAACGATTTACACAGACTCGCGTTATGCTTTTGGGGTCACGCATGACTTTGGTGCTCTGTGGAAGCACAGACAATTTTTAAGTCAGACGGACGACCAATACTGAACGCTACGTTAGTATCTGACCTTTTGGAGGCCATTATGCTGCCAGACAAGATTGTGATTTGTAAATGCGCAGCGCATATTAATGATAAAAGTTTCGTATCAACAGGCAACGCCAGAGCTGATATGGCTGCGAAGGCAGCGGCAACAAACCCAAACTGGAGCTGATACCATTGGCGCCACTTGCGTACAACTTGACAATAACCTTAACAATGACATTTCTCCTTGTTTACAGAGCATGCAGTCTTTTTCCACAGGAGCTGAGAAAAACAAATGGAAGACGGCAGGCTGCAGCCTTGTTGATGGTGTATGGAGATCTGTTGGTGGACAGCCATGTCTGCCCAGCCATTTTTTCCCACATTAGGCTAAATTAATGCATTGGTGGGACCATGCATTAAAAGAGGGGATGATTATGCAAATGAGAGAATTGTGGTTTACCAAAGGTTTCACAATATATGCTGAGAATTTTTGCAACAGTCAGCCAGCCCCAGAGGGGTCATTTGAATATTTAATGATTGATTTCATTGAACTAACCCTGTGCGGAAAACAGAAATATTGTTTGGTATATAGTCGTGGATATGTGGTCACGATGGAACACACTGTGCCTAAGACGCTGCCAGCGGGGGCGCTGTTGAGCGTGAAAACCAGACGGTAAAGAACAAATTGGCAAAATGCTGTGAAGAAACAGGACTCTCGTGGGTGAACGAATGAAAAAGAGAGTCAAAAACAAATTTGAGCCCATTTGAAATCCTCTTTGGTAGACCACCATTCATGGGTATAACGGGGGAAAGAAGGAGGCTTCCATCAGCAGATGTGTGTGAGAATGAAATGTTGAATTACTGCAAAGAGATGTTGTGTTTGTGATCTAACAGTTCTGTGCAGGTGAAAGAAATACCAGGGGCAAAGTAGCAGAGACGTTCCTGCACAAAATCAGACCGGGTGATTACGTGGTGATTCGAGACCTCAGGAGAAAGAGCTGGAGGGCGAAACGGTGGCTAGGACCGCAACAGGAGGAGGAACCCCGACGACAAACAACGACGACAAACAACAACGGCGATACCTCTCGTGCTGCCAGGGCCACCCGAGATCGAACGGGCCTCTGGAGAGGAGCTGGCCTGGATGAGAGACGAGGGGACAAGCAAAGGTCAGACCGAGACAATTGAAAACTGGGTGGTCAGACTGCAGAAGTAAAACCAACCACGAAGAAATCAACTTTAAGTGTCCATTCGATAAACCGTATCAAAGTTCACCGGCGGCAGTTTGGGTTTGTGGTAATATCATATCACCGTTTGCAAAAAGGACTGGTCAGGGTGCTGTTATCCAGCTTTTAATGAATGTGGGAACTTCTGTGTATCTGCCAAACAAGGTGGTTGAAGTTAAGAAAAGAAAATGATAACGTGAAATTTCTGGTATTAATGTGGGTAGATAGTTGTAAGGGAATCCTTTTGAAGGAAAGTGAATTGATGAATACAGGTTGATGTAAATTACAGATGACTCCAACAAATGAGTTGCAAAATATTTTAAAAGTACCGGGAACTAAAAGGATGATAGTGTTTTGAATGAAATGCTTTGATAAGGTTTTAGATGATATAGAATGTATTAGAATGTATCACAAGCAGAGAGGGCAGCCTCAAAGTTAGTGTGAATCCTAATTGCAGATTCATAAACTCCTAGAAAAATACATTGAAGTAATTGGGAACTTGACAACTAAAATTGAGATGAAATGTGATCAAGTAAGTAGAAGCAGTATTACTGGATTAATAGTTGATAAATGTAAAATATGTAGAAAGGCATCTGATTAAACAAAAAGTTTGTTAATGTTTTGAACGTGGAGGAATGGTTGACCATGAAAGAACTAGGAGCTGATGTTTTGCTTTCAAAAGATAAGCTTGTGATTGGCTGAGACAGTTTGCTTATCGGAATCTGGTGTGTGCTGTGGCTGAGACGTCCAGTGCGACAGAGACACGATCTGAGAGGAAATTTGTAATGTCTAAATTCCCTGATGTGGGCAAAAGACAAATATAAAAATTGTTTATTTGAAAACGCATGTAAATTCTGGCAAAGATGCCTTACTGCTGGGCTAGAGTTAAAAGTTTAAGTGGTAGATAAAGTTTGATTTTAGAAGTTTATGAGAGTCTCTCTCATTCAATGTCAGCTAAAAGCTGTTAACTGAGCCTGTGCGATTTAGGGATTGAGAGATGAGTAATATGATGTTTAGGTTTTTGTGAAACAGCAGAGATAAGTGGGACTGAGAAAATATAGATAACATTAAGTTGAATCTGTAGACTAACCACTTGATAGAGGAATACTGTTTCAACACAGTTTTAATGAAATTGATGACATGTAGTACAAAATCTTATACTTTTGTGAAGAGTCCTGAAACAAACAGTGAAAAGAGGAGAGCAAACGCTGTAAGCAGCTGTGCTCTGAAGCTTTGACTTCAAAGAAATGTGGAGTTGTAAAATGTTGGGGGTATCATGTTGTTTTAATATTCCTGATTACAGTGACAACATAACCAATATCATCGAGCACATGAGGAAAGCGGTAAAAGAGCCGCCTCAAGCTACTGGTAGTGAGTGGGTGGGGTGGCTGATGTCTGCATGGTCAGGGTGGTTTTATAGAATAATTCAAACTGTCTTGCCAATTGTGGGTATGGGATTACTGATTCTGTTTTGTTTCCCATGCATTATGAAGTGCCTTTCCAGCTTAGTGCAGAGAATGATCAGGGCAGGGACGGTTAGCACGTCAGTCCAAGCAGTGAAACTGACTCTGTACCCAATAACTGATGGAGAGCAATGTGATGATTATGACAGCGATGACGTGTATACAGACATGAGTTAAACGTGTTTTCTTTCTTTTTGTTTGCCTTCCTGGGACCAGGAAAGGGATTTACTAAACTTTGATTGTTTAGAGTTTGATGTCAATGATTGACTGTTCTATTCACTGTTTTTATTATTATTATTGTTTTCATTATTTTTATTTCTTTTTCCATTGTAAGAATGATGATATGTTTAGAAGGTTAAAAACAGCGGTCATCCGTGTTACGAGGTGACGTACAAGTGGAAGGGTTTGAAATGAGGGATTTTTATGTATACTATTTCTTTGCATCTTTTTTTATGAATTGATATGTTTTTTCCATACTAATGTGATCTATACTATTTCTTGTTTATACTGGGGTGACTGAGGGTCCGATCTATAAGTGTCGGGGGTGCAATAACAGTGCTTATTCATCTAGCCCGGTTTCAGAATAAACCTTTACTTGCTTGCTATAACATAGAGGGCCTATCCTGAAAAAAAACAGCCTAAGCTTTTTTCATTCTAAATTTTAATGAAGGTTCAAGTAAATGATCAGGTATATAAAAGTCAGACATGAAGAGTATAACTGTGATGTAAAGACTTGAATCAATTCTGTTCTTGAAATGTAATGATGTAATGATGTAATGATGTTTGATCAAGAAATTAGAAGACAAGGGTAAATTTTCCTTTAATACGTTTATCAGAGAATGATAAAGAGGAGGAATTGTTTTGGAAAATTCAGCATTTCTTATTATCATTCGTTTCCAAACTGTTTAATCATATGTTTCTGTGAGGTTTTCTAGCAGCTGAGGAGGGACAGGGAAGCGAGAGGCAATTTAGGTCGTAGATGAAGGCCTTTGGGTGTCTCAGGGACAAAGAACAGTGTGACCTGCACCGGGGGGGTAGAAACCAGTCCGAACTAGCTGAAGATAGGGGGTATCTTTCTGGAAATTTACAAGAAACCTGGAAGGAGGAGTTCTTTTGCCAAGAAACTGTATAAGATCTGTATGTTTTATTATGTCTAGTAGGTATTCTGTTTCAAAGCTGGGTGGCTGCGGCTTTTGTGAATGGAAACCTCATTGAAATAAACCTTTTCTCTTTATTACAGTTTTGCCTCTTGAATGTTTCTTACACCTCTGATGCTGGTTGATATTAACTTCTCAAAATTGCCATTACACCCTTTTAGTTTTAAATGACTATAGACACGCATTCAAGTTTCTTACAATTCCTTTAAAAAAATAAATAAAATCAACTTACAACTTGATTTTCTCAATGTTTGTAACCTGGGTTTTAGTTCACTGTGCCACAATGCCTTCCATCACAACTTCTCCCTCAATGATGATCATAACTGAGGCTGGATTGAGATGAAGGGAAGATGGGCACAGGACCTTCATGATCAAGGAGGATTCCAAAGTCAAGGTGGTGGAATGAGTAATCATAGTCCTAAAAACAGAGCACATTCATGACATTAAATAACCACAAATAATGTTAACCAATATAGTGAATGTGTAAATTGGTTATGACTGCTGAAGTACATTAAAAGGTTAGTTCATCCAAAAATATACATTTTGTTACTCATATATTTTCCCTCATGTCACTCCAAACCCATACGACTTATGGTAATCTTCAAAACAGATATATATATATATATATATATATATATATATAGATAGATAGATAGATAGATAGATAGATAAAGAGATATATATAGATATAGATATATTATATATAAATATAAAACCCCCTGAGGTTTCTGTCCCTCCATTCAAATTCACACAAAGTCATCTTATCTTATTAAAAGACTTATATAAGACTGCTTGATTCATTTGGATTTGGATTCATTTGTTTTACGAAATGTATATTCCTCATACATAATATCGACCAATCAGTGTTTTTCAACCGCGCAAAGGTCGATATACAGTGGCGGAACTAGAGTTTTATACATGGGGTGGCCAGGGGGTGGCCAGTGCTACTTTCGGGGGTACACAGTGCACACACACACAGTGGAAAAGCTTGTGGAAGGAATTGGGTCACTCTGTTTGTGTCTTGTTTTGAAGTGTTGAACATCCAAAATATTTGCAGAAAACAAAGCTGAAGCACCAAGGAGATAAGATACCGCATGTGTCTGTTATGAACTGCTGCGTTTATTTACAAAAAAACTCACATTAAAATGTTTTTTTTTTTATTTATTTTTTTATTAGACATAGCAGGCATCAATCAGACATGTCCTTGAAAAATGAAAACAATTGTATTGCCCATCAATATAAAATATTATCCTAGGAAGATTTAATACAACATAATTCTTTCTTTATAATAATTTATAATAATTCTTTCTAATTATAATTATTTAATTTATAATTTTTTTGTGTGTTAATTTTTGGGTGAACTATCCTTTTAATCTGGCAAAATCATCTCAACTTAAATTCCTGAATTGGGTATGTGATTGACTGCCTGTGTCTGGTAGATGCTCTGAGCTGTTGCTGGTCCTGAAGTCTGACCACACTGACTCTGACTAGCCAGTGGTGATGCAAGGGCTGGGGTCTGATCTGCCTGTTAGTCCAGTCATTTTAAGACAAAATGAGGGTCAACCTTGAACAAATTGCAACAGAAGCAAACTCAACTGATTTTGTATCCTCAATATGTCCTGAGTAGGGAAAAAAAAGCCCCGAAGAATCCCATTAGGGGAAAGTTTCGAAAAAGACCCAAATATAGCCTATTCATACGCCTATTCATTCTTTCTTACGTGAATAGGGTAAAAAAGGTAACCTTTAGATATCACCATGAAAATTACTGAGTTGATTACTTACATCAAGACAAACAAAAAATGTATTCCAAGTTTTTTTTAATTGTTTGTTAAGATGGACAAACAGTGCATAATCTTATTATGTATGTGCTAATTTGCATAAATACCACAACAGATCTAAACATTGGGTCTAGCCAGGTGAAAATGTCTTGTTGAATCTTGTTGACACATAACAGTAAAATACTTAATGTTAAGGTCTGAATGGAACCCATTTAGGCTATATGAGCATTAATACATAGAGGCAGAAAACCAGCCTTTATTAATTTTTAAGAGATGGGGTTTGGGGCTGGGTCTGTGGGACTGTTTCCGGGGGACGAGTCTGAGGGAAGAACAGGAGACAAGGGTAAGGAGAATGCAGAAGACAAAAAGCAGGTAAAATAAAAAGTGAATCCCCAGAAACAGTTTTCGAAGCTTTCCCCTGGGATTCTTCGGGACTTTTTTTCCTTACTCAGGACATAATGAGGATACAAAATTATTTGAGTTTGCTTCCCAGCCAGCAATGACATGTAGGGCCCAGATGAGGGCTTCATGGGCGGCAAATGTGGGCCACATTATGGGCTTGCACCCGGGATCCACATTGGGGAAAGCCGTGGAAGCCCAGACGTGGGACCTGTAAGGGTACTGCATGGGTCTTAATTGGGTAAATCATTTCCGACCCATTTAGGCCCCACATGTCATTGCTGGCTGGGTGGTGACTAGCGTGACTTGAAATGTATTGAGTTGCAATTACACTGTAAAAAATAAAATCGTAAAAAAATGGTCAATGACTGTCAGCTGCGGCTGCCATACAAAAACCGTAAAAATAAAGTAAAATATCCTAATTTAAATAAGTGCAAAATACTTTTACAGAAATCTTCATAAATCTTTTTTAACAGAATTTTTTAGCACAATTTTAATTGTATTGGACAACCAATATAGTATTAATAGTAATATAGATTTGTTTTTATTAAGGTGTATATAAATGTCTTTTTCTTTTGATGAACACACAGAAAGATTTTCAGAAATCATTTCTAAAAGCTTATAGCCTAAAAGGCAAGTGTACAGGCCGGTAGTCGATGCTTCAAAAACCACACTATCGGCACATTAACACGTTAACTTTTCAGCGTTCAACCAACATCGGCCCGGTTTTTGGGTCATCATTTCTGTCATAAATATAAGATTTATGCACTCACCGTTTCACGTTGCTTCCAAAAATCCCCGTTTAGCGTGCAGCATTAGCCAGGACAAGCCTCTTCAGTTCAAACAGCGCGCTCTGCTCACTGTCATCTATCGTTTCAATAGGCCCCTCCCCTCCCTTACAGAAGCGTAACATACCGAGTTATCTCAGCTTAACATTGCACTCAATATTTCGTTTGATTAGTGTAAACAACTAATTTGATTAAGTAATGACAACATTTTAAAAAAACTAAAAAACAACAACAAAGAATAAGTAATGACAACTTAAAATGTTTCATTAACACAAAATCCTGGTTTAGAGTGGAGCTGTTTGCGATGACGTGACTGACCGTTGAAGTTTCTTGATCCTCATTGAAAAAAGAAAACTTAGGTTGTCAAATAAAAATCCCATGGTATGTCATTATGAGTTAAAAGAAAGATAAAAGGGAAAAATAGTATTTACTATTTACAGTAGCCTAAGGCTATATTGTGATTTTTTTTTAACAGTAATGCTTTGACTACTGTGATTCCAACTGTAATGCATAGCCTACTGTGATTTTGTCATTTGGACAAGGTTTTAATGTAAACTTGACAACATTCTACTGTAAAAATCATTTACAGTTATGTTATTGTGAAATCTAAAGTAAATAACTGTAGCTTTCACAGCCATTTTTTTACAGTGCAAATATGCCGATGTCGACACCCTTATTGTCAGAGGCCTGATAGAACAGAAATAGATAGAGATGAGCTCATAGTTGTGGTTTCGTTTGTTCTTTTTCAGCTCAGTGGAATTTGGTGACTTCTGCTTCTTAACTTATAAAGTTATAAATGCAAATACTATTATTACAACAAAGATCCATCAAAGTATTGTTTCTTTTTCCTTTTCCATTAAACACACAAAAATATTAATTCTCATATTGGAAAACTGATGTTCTTTAGTTTGGTACTGAATGAATCCTGACAACATTTCAGAAGGAAACTTACCTGATATTTTTTGAAAACTCGTTACAAGATTATCAACTTTATCAAAAGGTTTTCTTTGACACATGAGGTACATTTGTATGTCTTTAATCTGTCATTATGTCCCAAAGATCTGACTGTATGTATCAGGAAGTCTCGAGGCTTTAACTCAGTCAGTGTCTTTAACCATCTGTCATTATTGGGTCAGTATGGAGCTCAGCAAACTTCCTCTTGTGCTCTGTGAGTATTATTTCATCTGTATATGTTTCAGTGAAATTGCAATTATATTATGAATAGGATCAAGTGATTTGGTGTTCCTGGATTTTTTATTTCTTTTTTTTCATGCTGCTCTCAGAGTTTCAAATCCAGCTCTAGTCCATTTAAGTGTGCAGATAGAGGAAATAATGCTTATTTGTAATAGTGTTTATTGAATTAGTTAAAAAGTCTGCATGCTTATTGTCTTTGTTGACTATAGTATTTTAAATGGCAAGGCAAGGTTTTAGCAATTCAGAAAAAAAAACTGTAAGTCAACAAAGACAATAACCAATCAAACATGAGAGCAGCATGAAAAGAAAGAAAAAAACATCCAGAAAAAACAACAAAACAACCTCTGACTCTTCTGGCAAAATCAAACTATAGCCTCAAAACCATTTTATCTGTGCTCAAAATCAAACAATGCTTTCAGATCACACACAGCAAGTCAATTTTTTTAAACTCTACAGATCATTCATTAGACACTACATCAAAAAATGGAGAACACAGAATGGACAGCATGTATATTGTACAGAAAAAAAAATATTGTAACAAAGTAAATACATTTTGCAATTACGTAAAAAAGTATAGTATTGACAACTTACAGTAGTACTGTGAATAAATTGTATACTATATCCACTGCAAGTTATAGTATTGAACTGAATATTGAATAGTAGGCCTATCGAATGTCTTTATATTCACCATTTGAACTGTGAAAATAGACCCAACTGCAAAAGCCAATAAAGGTCACAGTAAAAAACTCTAAATGAAAAGCATGTTACAGTCACTGAATATTTGTATGCTTGCTTAACTGGGGACATTTAATATTCAACAATATTATTGATCTGCCTTATTAAGGGTGGACGATGATGCAATTTTCTTCTAGAAACAAACTTTGTTGTATTATTTTCATGTTATCACTGTGAAGCTGCTTTGATACAATCTGTATTGTAAAAACTTGACTTGACTTGACTTGACTCAGAGGGGTTGTGCAACTGTAAAATCAAGGTCAGTGAGAGAGACTGATTCTGCTTCAGCTTCATGTCTTCATGTTGGTCCGGCCGGAGGAGTTTCTCCACATCTCAGACAATATCATGCAGGCGAAGGGAAAAACCCTAAAGCAGAGCCAGCCTTGACAACATTCTCCACACCTGCTCTTCCTCATCCTCTTCCTCCTTGTTCACCACCTCTTATACACACACTCTTCCTTCTCTCCCTCTTTTACAGTTTTTCTCAATTGCTAAAACACTAAAACTCATTGGCTGAACAAAGTTCTCAGTTGCCTGAACTCATTTAGCTAATTGTGCAGTCTGTTGTCAATAATACCATTTCACATGGTAAAACACAATTTTCAGATCTCACTTAGACTTTTCAGCAAAACTCTAAACACATTCTCATTCTCAAAACACATACTGGTAAACACAAGAGGCAACAATCAAATACAAATAGAGAACACACGTCATTGATTGAACACAACCACTTAAAACTGATTTAACCTGTTTCAAAAGATGTGACACAACCAATATAAGCCAGTTCAAAGAGCAAACAGGTTGTTGAAGGTGGAAAGGAGAAAGTCTGAGAATGGATAAAAGAAACTATATGTGAGAGGACGAGGATGAGTACATATGTGAGGTGGGTGACGAGGAGGAGGAGGAAGAGAAGGAGGAGGAGGGCAAGAAAGAGGAAGAGGAGGAGGGCAAAAAAGAAGGAGGAGGAGGGCAAGAAAGAGGAAGGGGGGAGAGGAGGGTAAGAAAGAGGAAGAGGAGGAGGGCAAGAAAGAGGAAGGGGGGAGGAGGGCAAGAAAGGAGGAGGGACGATACTGCTTAATGTGTTTTCTATTTTTTCATTTTGATCACTTTGTTTAAGATTTGAGAGCAGTGTTTGATTTTGAACACAGGTAAAACTGTTTCGAGGCGAAAGTTTCATTTTGCCAGAGGAGTCAGAAGTTTTGTAAATAGTGCTTGAAGATAAGGTTTTGTGTTTAATGTTTTCAGAAAATGGAGCAAGGTTTCAGAAATTGTTTTAGCAATTGAGAAAAACTGTATTCTTGCCATCCATTGTTGGTGCAATGCATATGAATCTCAACAATGGTCACATGCTTCATGGTGCAATGCATTCTGAGTGCATCATACGAAACTTATCCATGGCTCCCAGAATGCATTGCACCATGAAGCATGTGACCATTGTTGAGATTCATATGCTGATTCTTGATGTCTGTGTGCGAGTAAAACTCACAGGAGTCTAAAATATGTAAATGGTGTGTTAAAATCATTTGATGTTCTGATTGAACTGTTCTGATTAAACTGTGCTGGATCTCTTGCTGCAGAATCACAACAATAAAACAAAGTGAATACCATACTACCTATATAAACCTCACACATAATATCAGTGAGTTAAGCCACTACATGATGATGATTATATTCTTATCACCAATCAGCTTACAGCATCTGATCATATTTTCTCTTGCTGTTCTCGCCACAACAAACAGACACAGCTGCCAGAGAAAAACTAATGTTTAAAAGTCAAGAGCCTGACTAAAGCACACACGGATCGCCACAATGGTAACATCAAACCAAACTATTACTTTCAAATAAATAATCAACATCTTAACCTCTTCTTAATTATTTTCTGTAGATGTCTGACATAAATAAAGTCAGTCTGGTTAGTAATAAGTGAAGCTGGTAAAGCTGTTTGTGGAGTTGTTTAATCAGATCTTGAGAAATTTGATGTATTTTATCTTCAGTTGATTTCATCCAAGGCTGTGGCTGGAAGTAGTTCTTGTGTTTCTCTTTCCTTCAGTGATTCTGCTTGTTAACAGCAGGTGTTCATCATTAATGCACAATCATTATTCAATCACTTAATTATCTCATTACCTCCAACACTGATTAAGTGTTACATTAAACAGCCTGTAGTTTGCACACTAAGCAGTGTTCATTTCATCTGGGCAAACCCATGTGGGGCCTACATGGAAACTGGGTGCAAAACTGGCTGGGTCCCAGTTAGATAGCCCAGGTCAAACCCATTTGGGCCACACACGGCTGTGCTAGCTGGGATAAGATCTAAACCAACTAAACAAACCATAAAAGAATGAAAGTTGAGCATGAAATGATGGTCTTTGACAAGCAAACGAAGGAGAATAGCTTTAAATGTGTATCACTAATGTAAAATCAACAGTTGATCAGCTCCATGTTCACTGTAATGAGTTTTTTCTCTTTGTTTTTAGTGCTGATTTGCAACATCTACTCTGGACAAACTGAAGGTGATTATATTTTAGTTGTGTATTTCATCACATATAAGTGATTCTATAAATGTTACAATATACGCTATCTGTCAAAAGTTTGGAAATAATAATAAAAAAAATTAAGTATCTCATGCATTTATTTGATAAAAAATTCAGCAAAACAGCGATATTGTGAAATATTATTACAATTAAAAGTAATTGTTTTCTATATGAATTTACTGTAACGTAATTTATGCAGGGATCAAAGCTGAATTTTCAGCATTATTACACAATTCTTCAGTGTCATGTGATCCTTCAGAAATTATTCTGATATGATGATATGAAAGAAACATTTCTGATTATTATATCAATGTTGAAAACAGTTATTGCTGCTTACAGTTTTTCTCGATTGCTTAAACACATTTTTTTAAACTATGCCTCGTATACTCAAAACTGTAAACACAAATCCATAACGTATCACCCAATTCCCCAAACATCCTATTTTCAGGTCAAAATGAAGCTCTACACTCAAAACCATTCACTCTTGCTGAAAAACCAAACTTTGCCCTCAGACAGGACACACAAGCCCTCAAAATCACACACACTACAACATAGTCTAACACACTGGTGCAATAAATTCAGAACAACATTTCCAAAACTGGTAAGTTATGTTGCTTGTGGTCCCCCCCCCCTCACAAACCTTTTCACATGATGAACACAAAAGACACAACCAATGGATACATTGGCACATTTTTATTCATTCATGTACTACACAGTACAACACACACACAACAAAACAAAACAAACATTTTTTTATTCTCTCCTCTAATTTTTTTAATTTTTTTTATATTTACTTACAGTAAGATGTGTGTGACCATCATATGACAGTAAAAGAGCCACACAAACCTTATTCTAATATGGAATTGTATTGAAATGGTAAAGAGTTTTGGGACGTGACAGGAGGGCCTCCACTCAAGGATACAATATGATGAACACGTCTAAGAATGTTCCACATATGGTTGAAATACCATCATTGGCCTAGAAAGATAACATTCTGGGAGTCAAGACTATAAAGGAGAAAGGATGCCCTCCCTTCACTGTCTAACTCTGCAGCATGGGCGGATCTACAGGGGGGCAAGGGGGGGGCAAGGGGGGGGCAAGGGGGGGGCAAGCCCCCCCCCCACTCTAGAGCCTTGCCCCCCCAGCTGCCCCCCTAACTTTGATGATCCTAAAAAATGTACTTGTAAAAACAACCCGCCACTGTGTCCACAAGCTTCTCAAAACAGTGACCTAAACAATACCTTTACCAAAAGTGAACAATTTAATTTTAAATGTATTATTAGCCCCTCCCCCCTGCCCCTCAAATACTTAGTTACGTCCCTGATTCAAACGTGCAGAGTGGCGTTCGCTCAGTCTGGCTCACACACAGCGAGTCTGCTGCAACCCGACTGGAGAGACTGAGCTGCCCCAGAGCCTCTGAAGGTGAAGTGAGTTTCCCCAGGTGTAGTTTAAACACGTTTAACTTAAAGTTACATTTGTAATGAATGTATTGTATGCTAAAGACGATTCAGCATCAGCAACAACAGCGAGTCTATTACGTTAGCCAAAATCAGCGGTCAAATCGCTCCCTCCTGAAATGTCTTAAAATGGCCGTTAATAGTTGGGAGAAAATATGATGCGTAATAATGATTAGGTCTGCATTTGGTCTTAAAGAGGCAGCAGTCTAATAATCCTGCTGACGATTGCTCCATTAATGTGAATCACAATAAAAGGCAAAGAGAAAATCAGTCACAGCTCTTGAATGAATAATTTTGGCTTTTATAAGCTTTAACCTATCTATGATAAACTATGCAGTGTTATTTTAAATCTGACTTTATTAGATGTCTTTTTAGCCCATTACTAGTAATGTCAGACATTACTGAAATTAAAGCACTGGGTCTATAATTTGTATATTTGTTTAATTGTATACTTTTTTTGTTTGACCATATGTCTGTACTTTGTTTTTGGTGTCCTATGTCTTCTGTATATAAAACACAAAAACCTGCACCCTTCTGCATAACATACATGTTTTATTTGTTTTGTTAAAGCATTGCTTTTTCTTTTGCTATAGATATTTATTTTACATTTCAAAATATAAAGCAATATTAATTATGTTCTAAATTATTTTTCCCTTTTTTTATATATAACAAAAAGAACCGATAAGAATACCGTTAAAGTACCGGATCGATAAGGAGTATCGGTAAGAGTAGTAATACCCTTAATGATACCCATCCCTATTGGCAGCAACGTATTACAGTTTTTCTTGATTGCTTAAACACTATAACCAGGCTTTTGAACTAAAATTTCAAAACCATAATGCCATTTATCAAAAAGCACACCCATTTCACTAAACTATAAACACTATTCCCTGTTTTGACTTATGAGTCAGATTTGTTGAACTGTCACTGCAAAACTCTACACACAAATCCCTTCATTTCTCATTGCTTAGACCATGTTGTCATTTAGAAAGCACTAGCATTCAAAATTGTTCACTCAAGTCAGCACAGCTTCAGCTCATTTAGCACACAATTACCCAGGTGGAAACACTAAGAGTCAAAATTTAACACACATCAATCAGAACCTTCAATAGATATATAAAAGGGCCCAAATCAGTTTATTGAGTTTTGGAACAATGGATCCAGAAGGACATGAAGGAAGAGTGATAAGAATGAGGAGGAGGAAGGGCAAGGGCAAGAAGACAAGCAGTCTCAGATGAAATTCAAGCCACTCTAGTTGCCCATGTCTTTATCAATGGTATGACTGTGAGGGAGGCTGGGCTACGAGGGAGGCCAAATTTGAGTCGCTTTACCGGCGCCTCGAGAACCTTCAGGGAGGTGTGGTGGCAAACAAAATTCTATCACTGAATAAGAGACAAACATTTCCAATAGTCTTTGATGAGGTGTATTTTCTTGCAAGAAAAGGCCAGCAGTCGTACAGTCACACAGAGTGACAGAGTGTGACAGTGAAGGGAGGGCATCCTTTCTCCTTTATAGTCTTGACTCCCAGAATGTTATCTTTCAGGCAAATGATGGTGTTTCAACCATATGTGGAACATTCTTAGACGTGTTGTTCATCATACTGTGTGGAGGCCCTCCTGTCACGTGCCAACACTCTTTACCATTCCAATACAATTCGAATTCCATATTAGAATATGGTTTGTGTGTGCTCTTTTACTGTCATATGTTGGTCACACAAATCTTACTGTAAGTAAATAAAAAATAAAAAAATTAGAGGAGAGAGTAAAAAAAAAAAAGAGTAAAAAAAGAAGAAGAGTAAATCAGGAAAAAAAAAATTTGTGTGTGTGTTTTCTGTGTATGTGCCAATGTATCCACTGGTTGTGTCTTTTGTGTTCATCATGTGAAAAGGTTTGTGATGGGGGGGAACCACAAGCAACATAACTTACCAGTTTTGGAAATGTTGTTTTGAATTTATTGCACCAGTGTCTTAGACTATGTTGTAGTGTGTGTGATTTTGAGTGCTTGTGTGTCCTGTCTGAGGTCAAAGTTTGGTTTTTCAGCAAGAGTGAATGGTTTTGAGTGTAGAGCTTCATTTTGACCTGAAAATAGGATGTTTGGGGAATTGGGTGAGACGTTATGGATTTGTGTTTATAGTTTTGAGAATACGAGGCATAGTTTCAAGAAATGTGTTTAAGCAATCGAGAAAAACTGTAAAAGTTATGGCTAATTTAACTGTGATTAAATTCAGTATACAGTATATACGTATGCCATATGTTGCCACCACTCAAAAATTCCTGCCCCCCTTCCTTCATGTCTTTCTGGATCTACTGTTCCAAAACTCAATAAACTGATTTGGGCCCTTTTATCTATTGAAGGATCTGATTGGTGTGTGTTCAATTTTGACTCTAGTGTTTCCACCTGGGTAATTGTGTGTTAACTGAGCTGAAGCTGTGCTGACTTGAGTGAACAATATTGAATGCTAGTGCTTTCTAAATGACAACATGGTCTAGGCAATGAGAAATTAAGAGATTTGTGTGTAGAGTTTTGCAGTGACAGTTCAACAAATCTGACTCATGTGTCAAAACAGGGAATAGTGTTTATAGTTTAGTGAAATGGGTGTGCTTTTTGATAAATGGCATTATGGTTTTGAAATTTTAGTTCAAAAGCATGGTTATAGTGTTTAAGCAATCGAGAAAAACTGTAATATTTTTGTGGAAACAAAACCATTAAAACATTTGAGGGAAGATAAAAACGAGAGAAATTAATACTTTAATGTTTTCAACATTTGTAAGAATAATCAGAAATGATTAGAATATTAGAATTAGAGTGATTTCATTAATGGTTTCCAGTGAACTACAGGAACACACACACAGTTTTGTCTGACATAGAAAAATATTCCTGTTATGTAACAGAGACTGAAGGATCAGGCATTTCACAACTGAGTGATGAAGTTCCCAGAGCAGTTTTAAGTGTTTCTCCTCAGAAGTGGTTGACTGAAGGAGATCCAGTGACTCTGAACTGTGAGGTTAACAGCTCTTCTACAGGCTGGACATTCAGCTGGTTCACTGTTTCATCAGGTATTATAAAGTCCTCTGTGTGATTAGAATATACATTAACTGGTTTTATCAAAAACATTATTATAAATAATTTCCTTTAGTGATCATCTGCATGTTCTCACTTAACACAGACTTGAGTGATCGCTATGAGCCGCTCTCAGACAGCAGCAGAGGAGCTGGAGGAAAATACACTGTCAGTTCTGTTGATCTAAAACACACAGGAGTTTATGTGTGCAGAGCAGAGAGAGGAAAACCAGCCTATACAACATGGTACAGCAACAAACAATCACTGTGGGTCACTGGTGAGTTTACACTCAGTTTAAATGATTGATTCATCTTTAATAAAGACCAAACATTTCCAAATTATATCTGTAATGGTCTTGTCAGGTGTTTCTCCTCCAGTGACTCTGATCATCAGTCCCAGCAGAACTCAACACTTCACATCTGACTCTCTCTCTCTGAGCTGTGAAGACCAGAGTAACTCTGATGGATGGACAGTGAGAAGATACACAGAGAGTTGGGGGCTGGAAGATTGTTTATCATTTTACCGGGGATCACAAACAGGATCTACATGTACAATCAGCTCCACCGTAACATCAGCCACTGGAGTTTACTGGTGTCAGTCTGAATCTGGAGAGAAATATCATCCTGTTAATATCACTGTACACTGTGAGTCTGTGTTTCTGTATTTATTCATTTCACTGCCAGTTTACAATCAATGCATGAAGCTGGATGATTTAACAAGAGCAGATACTAATGTAAGCAGACAGAACATCATAACAATACACTAAACACACTCAGAAACCAGTGCACAATTAAAAAAGATCTGTATTTTTTGTCTTGTTTTTATTATGTTAACATTTTTTTCATGTATTGCATGTTTCCTCTATTTCTGTAGCTGGTGTGATTCTGGAGAGTCCTGTTCATCCTGTGACTGAAGGAGAGACTCTGACTCTACGCTGTTTAAATCAATATACATCCCCACCAAACTTAAGAGCTGATTTCTATAAAGATGGATCACTCGTCCATAATGAAACTATAGAAATGATCATCCCGACTGTCTCAAAGTCACACGAGGGTTTCTACAACTGCAAACACTCGAGAGGAGAGTCTCCCAAGAGCTGGATCTCAGTCAGAGGTGAGAGTCACTGAAACTGTGAGCTGATTTATTTCTTCATATGCCCTCGTTCAGATATAGCGCATGATAAAGTGCTTGTGTGTCTCTTTTTCAGGGTCTCATTCAGACTCTCAGATCTCTGTCCTCCACACACTCACTTCTGTACTGGCAGCTTGTCCATATCTGCTAGTGACAGTCGTGCTGATTTACAAATGCTGCAGAATGAGAGGTAAAACACCCGAGTGATTTATTAGAAGTCATTGTTATCATTATATTTAATTGACCAAACATTCATTCAAAATGACCATTGATATTATGTGTCACATTTGGCTTTGATCACTGATGGTTTGTTCTTTGCTTCAAAAACAGTGTTGTGACAACTGCTTTACAAATGCTGAACTGACTAATTTGGTTCAATTAATATACTTAAAAGATGATAGTAGTTCATAAAAGCAAGAAAAAATAGTGAATGCTGAGTGTATTTAACAGTTACATGGAGAGGAAAACATTTTAATCTGAAACTAATTTGTTGTGACTGTCAGAAAACTTCAGCGTCTTCCTAGAATCTTTATTATTGGTGTGTGTGTGTGTGTGTGAGAGAGAGAGAGAGAGAGAGAGAGAGAGAGAGAGAGAGTGTGTGTATTTCATACAGGAGTCACTACTGATTCACAATGTCTAACATTTGGCATGTTACGGTTGTTAAAGTCAACATGAACCAGATTTCCCAACCCACTTTACTTCCATTGATTACATGCGTTCCCAATTGATTTTATACACCCGGAATTGATTGTAAAAAGCAGGTTAAACTGTGGAATAGCCAAGAAAGGGTACATTTTGATTTAATGTTGGCTTTAACAAGGTACATGAATGTTAACCTGTTTAACCGGTTTGGTTTTTCTGTTTTTGACCAATAAACTATTATTGGTAATATGGATCAGACCATCACTAAGCTTTAGCATCACAAGTACATCCCCGTCCTCTCACAGTTTCATTCCCATTGGCCAAATTATTTTCCTCTTTTAATATTTATATTTTGTTTTAATTACAATAAAATTGCTCTCTTAAGCCTGACATTTTGTTCTGCTTTATGTAATACTGTGCAATTCTTTAAAATATAAGGTTTGTGTGATATTTGCATGATTCACATTATAACCACATGAACACACTGTCATTTGTAAGCATGTATATTCCTGACTTGTATTGCTGCAGTGTTTCATATTTTAATTGTTTACTTTTCTTAATAAAGAAACAGCCTTTTTGAAATATTCTGGATCTGATGCTTTGTCTTGCAGTGCCACAAATAAAAGCAAGAATGTGAAATGTGAATGTTAAAATGTGACTCAAGTTTTAATCTCTTTGCAACATAAAAGTACTTCAATCTACAGAAATTATTACATTTATGGGGAGAATAATAATATAACTATATAATTATATATTACTATTACTATTCGAATTCTAATAACAATTCTTGTACATGCTTTTTTTGTAGAGCCTATGAATTCACACATAATTATTTGTACACATCCTGTGGTTCTGGCGTGTAAAACTATTACACTATAGTGGTCACATGGTGAGAACTGCGGGTTGTGTGACGGTGTGTGATTTTTAACTACTAAACATGAACACATGGTTTCCAGTTCTGAATATGTGTTTAGAGTTGTGAAACACAAGAATAGTGTTAATTGTTCTGAGGAATCTTTTAGAAAATGGTATTATGTTGATGAAAATTGTCTAATATAATTGATTTTAGTGAATGAGTACTTGAGATAAACTGTTTTAAGTTTATAGATTTATGAAAAGCCTTTGACCCCAAGTATGAGCAATGACGTTTAGCAAGCACCACTAATTCAGATTCTTATGTGTTCAGTGTCATTCTGCATGAAGCACGAATAAAACAACTTCTCTTCACACCAGTTTCCTATACTTCCTCTTTCGTCTCTCTGTTAAATGCGTCATTCTACAATTTTGGGTAGGCTACATGTTATGTTCATCGTTGATGATTAAGTCTTTTCTAATCATTTTCTTCAGATTATATTTTATTCATTAAGGAAACACAGATTATAATATCACACGAATATTTAGGGTAAATTGTAACAAAGGCACACCATGTGTGTGAGAGTTTTGAATGGGTGCCTTTTGTAGAGAACACATGTGGGTTCTTTGTATAAAAGTTTGAGCACTCCAGCTAAAAATGCAATGAGTCACAGATGCAGAACAAAGTTTTACAACCACACCCATCTTCCCATAACTATGATGATACAACCCAAATTATTCTGTTTGTGCCAAGCAAGAAAAAGGATCTGAATGTTATTGAACTATTATTATCCCTTACATTTCCTCAGACACTAAGGATTTAGGATTTTATCTTGATAGTATCCTTAAAGGGATAGTTCACCCAAAAATAAAAATTCTGTCATCATTTACTTACTCTCATGTTGTTCCAAACATATAAGACCTTCGTTCATCTTGAGGACAGAAATGAAAATATTTTTACTAAATTCTGAGCAATTTTTGTCCCTCCATTGACAGCTTCTCAACTACCTCCACGCTTCAAAAAGTTCATAAAGAGATTGTAAATCTAATCCGTATGAATTGAGTGGTTTAGTCCTAACTTTCTGGAGATAATGGATCGCTTTATATGATGAACAGATTGAATGTAGGCTTTTAATCACATATAAACATTGATCAGCGAACATAAACAGAAGTCTAACCAAACCAGAGGGTTGTTCCATAAAAGATGCTTAGAAAAGCGGGGATTAAACTCCAAAACCGGACTTGAATGAGCCTAACAAATAAGTTGGGGCTAAAGTGGTTCCATAAAAGGTATAGGCTAATTGAAGTTCACGCAATCTCACTAATTTGATCCAGGTTTATCTAGTCTAGATAATTGCGTGTGCACGCGTTTCTGAAGCAGCCCTAGAGGTAGATCATAGATCAAATCGATCCACCATCAAACAGCGTATATTAAGTGCTTTTTTTTTAAAGAAATTAAATATATAAAGATACAAAATATAGTTTTGGGTATAGGACCTATGCTACTTAATAAAGATGATATATACTTATTTAGAATGCTGAGAATTACAGCTTTTAATGCAATAATTTTTTGGAGAAAGCAAGAATCCCCAGTTTTAAATGAGTGGTTAGATTTAGTTTCTAAAGTAGGCCTACACTATGGAGAGGATAACATGAAATTAAGAGCAAATGTATACATTTTGAAAAGATATGTGCAACTCTAAAATCAAAGAATATTCCATAAAATAAAGGAATATATATTAGCCTACATTAACTAATTTTTTATATAACCCTCCCTCCCTTTTATTTCTAGTTATTTGTTATTTTATTTATTGACTTAATTAGTATTGAATATTTGATATTTAAATAATATTACTTGAATAACTATTAGGAATTATGTGTCATTATAAGAGTTTCATATAAATATGTGAATGTTAAATTTGTATTAATATTTATTTATTGTTTTTTGTCTTTTTCCCCTTAAATCATATGTAAAAGTGTCTAACTATGTACTTTTTGGTGTGTGCATGTACATTGTACATTGTGTGTTTTTTAGGCGATGAGTTGGTGGGTATTATCACAAAAGAAAAAAAGTAGAAGGAAAAATAAGGAATATTTATTGGGGGAAAATATGATGTCTTTAAAGGAACTGTCCATTTGTATAATTGTGTTAAATGTGTTTGAATTGAAAGACATAATAAAGTACATAATATATAATGCTAAAATATTTGTTATTTGGACATTAGATGTGCCTTATTTAGAATTTTAAACCTACAAGTGTATTTTTATGATAGCAATAACTGTAAAGGGACTATTGTAATGGGGTAAATCAAATGTAGGCTAATATACTGTCAATTACTAAGCTCAGATTCATCTTACCAGTTAAAATGTAGTGTGTGCTTTTGTAATTATTTATTTTTAATTTTGTGATTTTAACTTCTGCTTTAAAAAGCTTTTTTTTAGATTGTGTTCTAATGTTCTTCTAATAATCATAAACATGTACTACAGCTGCCAAACAAAACCAGAGAGAAATGTTTTAACAAATCTTAGAAATAAAGCATAAAAAATAAAGAAAACCTGTAGTATATATTCTATCTATCTATCTATCTATCTATCTATCTATCTATCTATCTTTTGTCTAATTTATCATTGTAGCCTTATTTAAGTTGATTTTCTGTATACTGTGTATTTATTTTTGGACTAATAGTGGTTAATACAGTCCAATAATGGTATGAGAGAGTGTCAGTGGTAATATCATTGTGTTCTTGTCGGTCAGTGTTAGAGGATCTGTGTAACAACTGAGGCTTAGCCTGACAGTTAGCCTGCCCTGGACCAGGCTAGTTTCCCAGCATAAGTTGCCAGGGTAACTGAGTTTGAACTATTTTAAGTTTGCTTTATGAAACAGAATCAACCGACAATAAGTCTGACTATCCAAAATAAGCCTGGCTTGTATTCTAATCTTGTTTTATGGAACAACCCTCTGCTGGATGCATGAGAACAAACCTCTATACAGAAGCTCAGATGTGCTGCGTAACATGAGAATGAAACTTATTTTGGACTGAATCACTCAGTTCATATGGATAAGTTTTACGGTCACTTTTTGAAGCATCAAATTGGTAGTTGTGTAGCTGTCAATGGAGGGTCAGTGTCATGACGCACTGGAAAAAAGGAAGCAAATGCAGGCGATCTCAAGAATGTATGTTTATTAAACACTTAAACACAGAAGTGCAGACTCAGGCAGATGGTGAGGGTCAGACGGCTGAAGCAGGGTGGCGCAGGGACTAGATGGCCGCGATGAATCCGGCGGTGAAACGGCGTGAAGGTGAAGACAGGATCCAGACACGAAGAACACACAGCACAGGACTCCAGGAAGAAACCAACTCACGGGAAACAGGAAACACAGCACAAACATCGACCAACGATCTGACAATGAGAGAAGAATTCAGTGAGTCTTTAAAGGAACTGGAGATGAGTGGCAGCTGGCGCCGAGCTGATTACAGATGAGATGATTGACTGATAATTGATACGGTGACACCCACACACACACGCACATGGCACACAGACAACAATAACAAATGCACGAGACAAGCAGGAAGCAGCGCACTCATGAACCGTGACAGTCAGAAAGCTCTCAGATTTCATCAAAAAGATCATTTTTGTGTAAAAACACAGTGTCATCGTTTACACTCAACGCATTGTTCACACTTGATGAGGACCTGCACAATGATGTGATCAAACCACCTGTACAAAATAAAAGTCAAGTCAAAACTGACACAAAATGTTGATACCAACAATGGAGGGAAACCATTTGAAAATGAGAGGAAGAGTATGTGTAAGAGGATGAGAAAGAGCAAGGTGTGGACAGTGTTGTCAAGGCTGGATCGGCACACTAGAGGGTTTTTCCCTTTGCCTGGCAAGAGACGACATTGCCTGTGATGTGACATTCAATAGGCCTACTATATTTAATACAATACTTTACTTGCAGTGCATACAGTATACAATTTACTCACCTTATGTAAGTTGTGATTACTATACTTTTTACATAATTGCAAACTTCATTTACTTTGTTAGAATACACTTTCTTTCTGTAACTGCATGCTATGGATTCTGTGTTCTCCATTTTTTTTATGTAGTGTCTAATAAATTATATGTAGTGTTTTGATTTTGACTGGCTGTGTGTAAGATCTGAATGTATAATTAGATTTTGAGCACAGATAAACTGGTTTTGAGGCAATTGTTTGAAAAGTCAGATGTTCTCTGTATATAGTTTGAAGATTTGGTTTTGTGTTTTAAGGTTTTGAGAAAGTGGGTGATGGTTTCAAGAAATGTGTTTCAGCAATTCAGAAAAACTGCAATAACAACCGAAAGGAACACAAGAAAGCCAGGGATCAGAAATGAGAACCTCAAAGAAACATCCAACAAAGGACATGTAGCAACATTAGCTCAAATGATATAGGGAATCAATAATGATGAATCGGGGTTATGATTAATTTACTTCGCGTATACAGAATTAATAAAATTCTTGAAGCTGAAAAATAGATCAATTGTATATATCAATAACCCGTTACAATGAATTATAATTTAATCATTAATATATCAACGGTCCATTCTTAAGATCAATTATCAGAATAACTTTTAATGGAAATTTATGTAATTATCAAACAGTTGTTTGTCCAGCAAACGGCCGTAAGATTAACTCATCAATTTTTCAACAAAAATTATCTCTTTCTTATAATTCGAAGAAAGCTATTTTCTGGCCACGAAAATCACCTTCTCGTTCTTATAAAATTTAGGTTACTGAAATAGTAACAAATCGTAAAGCTTTGTAGCTTGGATCAAACATTTAAGGGACTTCGCAATGTGAGCAGCAGACAGAAGCAATCAAGAAATATAATGGTTTTAAAAATATGAAACTACGAATACAGAATTCTACATTTACACACGGAATACATGTATATACAGACTACAGAGTACAGCCAGTAAGACCATACAAGACAACGAATACGAAATGAGAGTGAGAGAGAAAGAGAAAGAGTGAAAGATCACCGAGATGATCACAGTAGGCTATGGCAAAATCACAAACAAGATGAACCTCTTTGAGAGACAGCAAGGAAACAAAACACATTAAAAGTTCAATAAAACTAATACTTGCAAAATGGTTCTCTTTGTGTTGCTGAGGAAAGCAGAGTCGTGCGCGTGTTTGTCCTTCGGCTGTATATTCTTCTCGGACTTCTGGAGCAAAACGGAGTTCGCGGGAAGTTTCTTTAAAGTTGAAGTTGCCGGTTACGTTCGCTTCACTGAGCGTAGGAGAAGTCCGAAGACGGAAATAAAAACGAAGATTTAAAGAAAAGGAAAGAAAAGAAAAACAGAGAAAACTCCCTAAGGAGTTATGAAAGTAAACCTCTCATAGATGAAGTGCTCTGTGCTGGATTTCCTGAGTCGATCTTTTATGGAGTTTCTTAACTCAAGCCTACTTCGCGTACGTGGACCAATCACCTTAGAGCATTCCGAGCGGGAAAAGTTATCTTTGTCCTGTCGGGACGCTCATCTGCATAGTTTATGGTGATGTCAAAATTCAGCAGTTATACTCCAGCAAGATGGTACAGATAGAATAATACATTTCACTGTAATCTCCTGTATACGGTTGGTTCAGTCAGAGCGAGACGGTTAAAAAGATACCAAGAATGAAATATAAAACAGTTAAGGATACAAAGTTACACGATTATAGGCATTTAAAGTTCACTCACTACAAATAGAAGATTATAAGCGAAGCTAATATGAACTGGGAAACACACAAAAGTATATTGTATACATATGACATGCTTATATTCTAAGTTAATGTTCAAAGTTTATGTATGTGTGTGCGTAAAGGTGCAGGGAGAGTTCGTAATCTCTCTGAAGCTGGCAAACATGACTGCTTTTCCTGCGTAGACTCAGCAGGCCCATAAAAGGTGTCAACGGGGTAATTTGACCTAGACTTTCTGGCGTTCAGGCTCTAATTTGCATCTGAGAGTCAGGAGGTTAAAAACTTTAGTAATCTTAGCAAAGAATGTGTTTAGAAGGAATGAATGAGAGAGTCATGATTCATTAATTCAGAACCAATGAATGAATGATCTGTTCATACACTACAGACCACACAAGTCAAGGGGAACAAAGGCTGGGATCATGACAATTCCCAAACGATTGACTCTTATGAGCCTGTTCTTTTAAGTTAATCATACAGTGCAATCAGTGCAGATTGATGCAGAGGCCTGAGAGAACAGAAATAGATAGAGATGAGCTGATAGTTGTGGTTTGGTTTGTTCTTTTTCAGCTCAGTGGTGTAAGGGTGGATTTCCTGCAGCGGTTCAGTCTGCAAGACTGCCGAATGACTAAAGAAACGTTATTAGCAAGATGGTAGAAAACTGTACATTTCTTGTCAATACCACCCACTGCTATTTATACCAACGATGGAAATAAGCACAGTTACAATATGTGTGAGAGCGTTGCTATAGAGAGTGACAATATTGTATTGCAATATGTAGCACTTCAAAGTCAATACCAAATCAAAACTAGGTAGCACACTATTTGTAATTGAAAAGGTTTAATGACAAAATATGGTTATGGTTACACTTAAAATAGTTACAAAATAGATGTATGAGATGATGATAATTTATACCATTAATCTTACCCAGTTTATATGTGTTAAAATTTATTAATTAGGATAAACCCCTTGAGATGCACCATCTCGTTTTCGAGGGGGTCCTAAATGTGTAAAATGTTACCAGAGAGAGAGAGAGAGAGAGAGAGAGAAGAGCAGGAAAAGGGAGAAAGCCCCAAGAAAGGGATCCAGAGAAGAAGAGAGCCAGAGCATAAAAGAGACAGAGTCTTACAATCTTCCATTATACTTTCCCTGACCCATGTGACTAAAACCCAAATGTGAGACATTCAGATAGACAGACAGATAATTACAACTTCCTCCACCATACTAAAGGTGTGACAATTCATCAACCCCCAAAGTACACACATCTTGTCCTATATGTCTTGATCACTATCAGCCCCTCGGTGCCTTTGGGAACTCCAAATGGTCCTTGGGGAAAGAGGGGTGGAAAACAGTAAAGCAAATGTCTTTGTTCATTTTCAAATATCTTGGATTATTTTCAATTCTACAGTGGAATTAAGTGATTTATGCTTCTTAACTTATAAAGTTATAAATACAGCTACTATTATTATAATAAAGATCTATCAATGTATTGTTTCTTTTTCCTTGTCCATTAAACACACAGAAATATTAATTCTCATAATGGAAAACTGATGCTCTTCTGATACTTGTAAAACTCGCTACAAGATTATCAACTTAATCAAAAGGTTTTCTGTGACACATGAGGTACATTTGTATGTCTTTAATCTGTCATTATGTTCCTAAAGATCTGACTGTATGTATCAGGAAGTCTCGAGGCTTTAACTCAGTCTGTGTCTTTAACCGTCTGTCATTATTGGGTCAGTATGGAGCGCAGCAAACTTCCTCTTGTGCTCTGTGAGTATTATTTCCTCTGTATATGTTTCAGAAGATGTTCATTGCTGTTATATTATGAATAGGTTTGAACAGTTTCAAGTGATATAGTGTTCTTGGATTTTTCTTCTTTTCATGCTGCTCTCAGAGTTTCAAATCCAGCTCTAGTCCATGATCTATGAGTGAAAGACGAGCTTGAAAGAGGAAGTGAGCAGATAGTGCTGTTTGTGAAAGAGAAATGCACTGTGTTGTGTTTGGGCCAGTCTGTTTGTTCAGTCACTCAGTTTTTTGCTCTGTAATGGTGTTTGCTGAATCATTGCTGTCGGTTTGTTTTGTACTCGCTTATTGGTTTGTACACATTTCTGTTGGTTGTTTGCTGTCCACGATGCACTAAGTAGATGTACACTAGTTAGTCTTCAGTAGATGTACACTAGTTAGTCTTCAGTAGATGTACACTAGTCAGTCTTCAATAGATGTACACTAGTATGCAGTTAGTAAGAATTTCTGAGTTTTCAGACTCTAGAAAGGTTTTAACACAACTTTAGTAAGTGTGTTCATCCGTGTCAGCATTTCCTGACATCTAATGACACACACGATAGGCCCGTTATGTGCTTGGGTGAGGATCATGCATGCTCAGTCATTGAGGGGACTGTATGTGTGTGTTGTGAACGCTTTCCTTTGAAGGAAACTTGCTCTTGTGTAGGATCTCTCATTTGTCGGTGGCTGGTGAGAGCGAGATGCTGGATGATGATCTGTTATCTCTCACGTCATCTGATCCGGCAGCGAGCGAGCTCCTCGCCTCAAGTCAAGATGAGCAGGACGAGGCTGTTGAGATCGAGGATGTCTCTGAGTGCTCTCAGCCCCCCTGCCCCGCATATGTCGAGCTGTTGGACGTTATGTCTTGCACCACAGAAAGATTAGATCTGCCGTGGAAGCGCAAACTCCCTCGTAGCTGCCTTGATGAACGCTATTTGTCGGGACATAACCACCCAGCTGGTACGAATCTTCCCTTTCTTCCAGATCTTCACGCTGAGTTGCGGAGATCTTGGGGAAAGCCATATTCTGCATACATACATCATTCAGGCAAACTATGCTGATGTGGAGGTGATGCAGGAATATGGTTATGTGTCAGTGCCTTTGACTGAAGAGAGGCTGGCCAGCGATCTATAGGTAAGGTATCCGCACTGAAGACGCAGTCTCTGCCAACTAAGCTGCTGCGTCCCACATCACGTCTAAATGGCAGAGCATATGCGTCAGCGAATCAGACTGGGGCGGCTTTGTACACAATGGCCGTTCTGCAAGCTTACCAGGCTGACCAGCTGAAAGACCTGGACTAGGGCCATGGGGTGGAAGAGCTGCGACAAATGAAACTGAAAGTTCAGCTCACATTTTGAAGCTCAACTCACAGTTAGTGACACTAAATTATCTTGCCAGTGCTGCCTGAATGCCACGCCTGAAATTAGCTAATGATAAATAAAATGCAGCTCATATCTTGCTTTCATTGACGTGAACGTGAATTTTCATATACACAGCAAAATCCCCAGAGTTAAATTAACTCTGCTCAGAGTACGTCTGGTCCCTCTCTACAGAGAGTTAAAATAACTCTGAATCAGAGTTAAAGTTATTGAGTGATTAATTAACCAATTATGTGATGATTGAGCATTAGTGATTATCACCTGTTGTCATCAATCAATCAGTCAAGAGCTCGGCTAGGGGGTAGGACAGTATGTCAGGTTGTAAGGCTCTCTGTGAGGCTCCTTGGATATTGACCTTAATGTGGAGTGTTGCTCGGCCTTCTCTCATTATGAGAGTCGTTGTACTGAGGCCTCTACAATCTGCAGAGCTTCGTGGGCCAGTTGAAATAAGTTGCTAGCTCTTTCTGAGCTTTTTTTGGCCACTGCGCTTTGGTTAGAGCGTTACTGTGACTTTTATTGAGGCCTCCGTTCTGCAGGGCTGTCTGAACAGAAGTTCTGAGTGTCAGTACTTAGTTGATGTCTAGTAGGTAAGTAAGTTGATGTCTAACTTTAAAAATGAAAAGGCATGTGTTTAAAGGGTTAAATAATAATACAAAGGTTTTTTTTTTTTTTTTTGGCTGAGATGTCACTGTTGACTTACTAATGTATTCGAGTCCTCTAATGCATAAAATAGGTAGCTAGGTAAATACTGTAGGTAAGTTCTTGTGGAGAGAAGAATTTACTGAAGGTAGCTCATTCTTCAGTGATGATGTTAGCCTGTCTTCAGAGAATCTGAACCCAAATTTCTGTCTGTGCCTTTATACCTAAAGCTAATTTACAAACCAAAGACATCACAGGGACCAATAAGAGAAACACAGTCCGTTGCCTCATGGGAAGAACTCTGCAAATAAGTTCCCACAGAAAATCTCTCAGGATAGCCAACAGATGATTTTGATGATCTTTACTAGAAACATGTAAAAATACAAATAATCTTTCATGATTTTTTTTTATGATTTTTTTTTTTTACTCTGCATTTTAGTGCTGATTTCAATCATCCACTCTGGACACACTGAAGGTGAGTGAATTTGATTCATAAATTCCATCACAAATGTGTGAATCTGTTACAAACCAGGATCTGGATTCACTAGACATTCTTAAAAATAAAATTCTTCTTAAATGCTATTTTCTTCCTATTTTATAACTTAAGAAAGAAATATAATAATATGTTGTATTCCCAAAGATTTTTCTTAATGTTTTTATTGTTTATTCTTGAGATATTGTTCTTAAAACATTTAAGAAGTATTCATATTCCTGAAAAGAATGTTCTTAAAAATCATCCTAAATAACTTTTGTCTTAAATCCTCAAAGGAACATTCTTATGAACTAATTTATCTTAAGAACTTCCTTATCTTCTTTCTTAAGAAGATTTTCATGAATCCAGCCCTCAGTGTCATGATTATAAACACAGCTTTTTAAACAAGTTATAGAAATGATTAATGTCTTGTGACTAATATAACACCACACAGACGGTTCTGTCAAAAAAAACAAAAAACATTCAGTCTCAAAAATGACAATTTCTGTAATACTACTAATATTAATATTACATGGCCAAAATTTGTTATGAAGAATATAGAAACATAGAGCATCTTTTGACATTTGCTTTGTCTTAAAAATTAGCAACACACATCACAAAAACTGAACAGATTGAATAAAAAAAAAAGTCCTTTGAACTACAACAACAATTTGCAACACTTTGGTAAATGCTACTGATATGTCTCTCTGACTGGTGTAGATGTAGGTGTTGTGACCCTGCTTTGAGCTCAGGACTACTAGTCTAAAGGATGTGGGTTTGAACCCCATAGGGTGGTCTTTGCACCTTTGTTGTCCTTTAACTCTTTGCATTGCACTGAATGAATGTTAACCTTGTTTGTTCCTATAATTGTTGCCAGTCGCTATATTACATTGTCTGTGAAATCAAAATGCACTAATGATTTACCAGTGAGAGAATGAGATCTGCTGAAGATCACATCTCATGTTCCCACTGACTTTATATTGACAGATTTTCCAAAACCGACTCTGACTGTTAAGCCACAGAGTTCACTGTTCACTGGAGACTCAGTTTTTCTGAGATGTTCGCTGGATCAGACACTGGATGGATGGGAGTTTCTCTGGAGTAAAGACTCAAACACTGAATCTACTGATGCTGCAACTAAAGTAATCGATCCTGTGCAAGTCTCTGATGGAGGAGAGTACAAGTGCAGAGCACGAAGAGGAGAACGTTACACAGATTACAGTGAACCAGTAACAGTGACAATACATGGCAAGTATTTTCTCTCACTTTATGACCTGCTCTGAGAAATTACTGACAATAATTTCATAAAACACTTAATAAGTGACAATAACAGCTATAGAGAACAACACTTCAGTCTAACCTGATTTAGCATGAGCGTTTTATGGTCATTGTAATTTTGCCAATTAAGACCTAACCATAAATTATCTCTGAAATCAGAGGGAAATGATAGGTGAATAACACAGAAGCACTTCTGTAAGCTTAAACTTGATAAAAACTGTAAACTTGTCCCTCAAATCTGATTGGTTGATTGGAATGTTGTTCCAGGATCAATAAAGATGTTTATCCAGGAACATGTTGTACTTGTTGTCACTCTGTTGGTCAATCAAGTAACTGTAAAAAACAGCACATTTTATTATTTTTATTCATTAAATTAATCACCACATTATTTTCATTGTTTATTGTTGTTGTTGTGCAGAAAAACCAAAACCCAGAGTGACCATTAAACCTGATCAACATGTATTCAGAGGAGAGAGAGTCACTCTCAGATGTGACATTGATGCTGAAGGAGTCTCTAGCTGGCGGTACAACTGGTATAAAGGAGGTACATTAATAGATTTCAGTAAATTACAGGAACACACAGTCAGATCTGCTACTGAGTCTGACGCAGGGAAATACTCCTGTTATGGAACAGAGACTGAAGGATCACGCAGCTCACAATGGAGTGATGAAGTTACACTGACAGTATCAGGTGAGTTTGATCATCTCTTCATAAAAACACACAAGTTTAACATGTTATTAATGAGTGATGTCTCTATTTCAGATGAAGCCCGGACAGTTTTAAGTGTTTCTCCTCAGAAGTGGTTGACTGAAGGAGATCCAGTGACTCTGAACTGTGAGGTTAACAGCTCTTCTACAGGCTGGACATTCAGCTGGTTCACTGTTTCATCAGGTATTATAATGTCCTCTGTGTGATAACATATACATTAACTGGTTTTATCAAAAACATTATTAGAAATAATTTCCTTTAGTGATCATCTGCATGTTCTCAGTTAACACAGGCATAAGTGATCGCTATGAGCCGCTCTCAGACAGCAGCAGAGGAGCTGGAGGAAGATACACTGTCAGTTCTGTTGCTCTAAAGCACACAGGAGTTTATGTGTGCAGAGCAGAGAGAGGAAAACCAGCCTATAAAACATGGTACAGCAACAAACAACCACTGTGGGTCACTGGTGAGTTCACACTTACTTTAAATGATTGATTCATCTTTAATAAAGACAATTTCCAAATTATATCTGTAATGGTCTTGTCAGGAGTTTCTCCTCCAGTGTCTCTGATCATCAGTCCCAGCAGAACTCAACACTTCACATCTGACTCTCTCTCTCTGAGCTGTGAAGACCAGAGTAACTCTGATGGATGGACAGTGAGAAGATACACAGAGAGTTGGGGGCTGGAAGATTGTTTATCATTTTACCGGGGATCACAAACAGGATCTACATGTACAATCAGCTTCACCATCACATCAGCCACTGGAGTTTACTGGTGTCAGTCTGAATCTGGAGAGAACTATCATCCTGTTAATATCACTGTACACTGTGAGTCTGTGTTTCTGTATTTATTCATTTCACTGACAGTTTACAATCAATGCATGAAGCTGGATGATTTAACAAGAGCAGATACTAATGTAAGCAGCCAGAACATCATAACAATACACTAAACACACTCAGAAACCAGTGCACAATTAAAAAAGCTCTGTATTTTTTTATTTTGTCTTGTTTTTATTATGTTACCATGTTGTTCATATATTGCATGTTTCCTCTATTTCTGTAGATGGTGTGATTCTGGAGAGTCCTGTTCATCCTGTGACTGAAGGAGAGACTCTGACTCTACGCTGTTTAAATAAAAATAAAACCCTACCAATCCTCAGAGCTGATTTTTATAAAGATGGATCACTCGTCCAGAATCAAACTATAGAAATGATCATCCCGACTGTCTCAAAGTCACACGAGGGTTTCTACATCTGCAAACACCCGAGAGGAGAGTCTCCCAAGAGCTGGATCTCAGTCAGAGGTGAGAGTCACTGAAACTGTGATCTGATTTATTTCTTCATATGCCCTCGTTCAGATATAGTGCATGATAAAGTGCTTGTGTCTCTTTTTCAGGGTCTCATTCATACTCTCAGATCTCTGTCCTCCACACACTCACTTCTGTACTGGCAGCTTGTCCATATCTGCTAGTGACAGTCGTGCTGATTTACAAATGCTGCAGAATGAGAGGTAAAACACCCGAGTGATTTATTAGAAGTCATTGTTATCATTATATGTAATTTACCAAACATTCAGTCAAAATGACCATTGATATTATGTGTCACATTTGGCTTTGCTCACTGATGGATTGTTCTTTGCTACAAAATCAGTGTTGTGAAAACTGCTTTACAAATGCTGAATTGTATAACTTGGTTAATTTAATATACTTAAAAGATGATAGTAGTTCATAAAAGCAATAAAAAAAAGGAAAAACTAGTAAATGCTGAGTGTATTTAACAGTTACATGAAGAGGAATAAATTTTAATCTGAAACTAATTTGTTGTGAGTCAGAAAACTTCAGCGTCTTCCTAGAATCTCTCAATATCTCATTCACAAGCTCAGGCAGAGCATTATTACTGTAAAAGTCAAGTTTTGGGAGTGACAAGTTCATATAAATGCAGGAACGGATTTATTATTATTGTGTGCGTGCGTGTGTGAGTGTGTGTGAGTGTGTGTGAGTGTGCGAGTGTGCGCGAGTGTGCGCGAGTGTGTGTGTGTGTGTGTGTGTGTGTGTGTGTGTGTGTGTGTGTGTGTGTGTGTGTGTGTGTGTGTGTGTGTGTGTGTGTGTGTGTGTGTGTGTGTGTGTGTGTGTGTGTGTGTGTGTGTGTGTGTGTGTGTGTGTGTGTGTGTGTGTGTGTGTGTGTGTGTGTGTGTGTGTGTGTGTGTGTGTGTGTGTGTGTGTGTGTGTGTGTGTGTGTGTGTGTGTGTGTGTGTGTGTGTGTGTGTGTGTGTGTGTGTGTGTGTGTGTGTGTGTGTGTGTGTGTGTGTGTGTGTGTGTGTGTGTGTGTGTGTGTGTGTGTGTGTGTGTGTGTGTGTGTGTGTGTGTGTGTGTGTGTGTGTGTGTGTGTGTGTGTGTGTGTGTGTGTGTGTGTGTGTGTGTGTGTGTGTGTGTGTGTGTGTGTGTGTGTGTGTGTGTGTGTGTGTGTGTGTGTGTGTGTGTGTGTGTGTGTGTGTGTGTGTGTGTGTGTGTGTGTGTGTGTGTGTGTGTGTGTGTGTGTGTGTGTGTGTGTGTGTGTGTGTGTGTGTGTGTGTGTGTGTGTGTGTGTGTGTGTGTGTGTGTGTGTGTGTGTGTGTGTGTGTGTGTGTGTGTGTGTGTGTGTGTGTGTGTGAGAGTGTGTGTGTGTGAGAGTGTGTGTGTGAGAGTGTGAGAGTGTGAGAGTGTGAGAGTGTGAGAGTGTGAGAGTGTGAGAGTGTGAGAGTGTGAGAGTGTGAGAGTGTGTGAGTGAGACATACATGAGTCACTCCTGATTCACAATGTCTAACATTTGGCATGTTACGGTTGTTAAAGTCAACATTAACCAGATTTCCCAACCCACTTTACTTCCATTGATTACATTCCCAATTGATTTTATACATCACAAATTTATTGTAAAAAGCAGGTTAAACTGTGGAATAGCCAAGAAAGGGTACATTTTGATTTAATGTTGGCTTTAACAAGGAACATGAATGTTAACCTGTTTAACCGGTTTGGTTTTTCTGTTTTTGACCAATAAACTATTATTGGTAATATGGATCAGACCATCACTAAGCTTTAGCATCACAAGTACATCCCCGTCCTCTCACAGTCTCAGTCCCATTGGCCAAATTATTTTCCTCTTTTAATATTTATATTTTGTTTTAATTACAATAAAATGCCTCTCTTAAGCCTGACATTTTGTTCTGCTTTATGTAATACTGTGCAATTATTTACAATATAAGGCTTGAGTGATATTTGCATGATTCACATTATAACCACATGAACACACTGTCATTTGTAAGCATGTATTCCTTATTTTAGTGTAAGTCTCCTGACTTGTATTGCTGCAGTATTTCATATTTTAATTGTTTACTTTTCTTAATAAAGAAACAGCCTTTTTGAAATATTCTGGATCTGATGCTTTGTCTTGCAGTGCCACAAATACAAGCAGAAGAATCTTGAATCGAGTTTTAATCTCTCAATATTGGACTTTGCAGCATAAAACTACTTAAATCTACAGAAATGATTACATTTATGGAGAGAATAATAAAACACAATTTCTGAAACCTTGCTCCATTTTCTGAAAACATTAAACACAAAACCTCATCTTCAAGCACTATTTACAAAACCTCTGACTCCTCTGGCAAAATGAAACTTTCGCCTCGAAACAGTTTTACCTGTGTTCAAAATCAAACACTGCTCTCAAATCATAAACAAAGTGATCAAAATGATATACACTATCAAGCAGTCATACACCAAAAAATAGAAAACACATTGTTCGAAACATATAGTTCTCAGGGAGAAGTACATTTTTACAGGTGGCTTAAGTACATTTTTTGTAACTATTGGCTATTTTTGCAAAACTCTACACACAAATGAGAAAACTTTTCACCAAATCAGCAAAACATTGTAGTTCTCTTGCAAAAGCTAATAAACCTTGCTTAAAGGGTTAGTTCACCCAAAAATGAAAATTCTGTCAGTAATTACTCACCCTCATGTTGTTCCAATCGCGTAAGACCTTCGTTCATCTTCGGAACACAAATTAAGATATTTTTGATGAAATCTGAGCCTTGTCTCACTCCTCCATAGGCTGCTAGGTGGCCCAAACTTGCTGGCCCAGAAAAGTTATTAAACAGATCGTTAATATAGTCCAAGTGACTACAGTGGCTCAATCTTAAGTATATCAAGCGACGAGAATACTTTTTGTGTTAGTTGGTTCGCGTAGTGTTTTTGCGCAGCGCGTCTGTGTTACACGTCACCACGTAGGCTCACTATTGGCCGACGCTGGTCATGTGTGTGATGCGTGATGACGTATAACACAGACGCGCAGCGCAAAAATACTACGAGGCCCAGAGAGAAGGAAATGAATAGTGGAATAAAGTCGTTATTTTTGTTTGTTTTTGCGCACAAAAAGTATTCTCGTCGCTTGATATACTTAAGATTGAGCCACTGTAGTCACTTGGACTATATTAACGATCTCTTTAATAACTTTTCTGGGCCAGCAAGTTTGGGCCACCTAGCAGCCTATGGAGGAGTGAGACAAGGCTCAGATTTCATCAAAAATATCTTAATTTGTGTTCCGAAGATGAACGAAGGTCTTACGCGGTTGGAACAACATGAGGGTGAGTAATTACTGACAGAATTTTCATTTTTGGGTGAACTATCCCTTTAACTCTTCAAACCTTTGTAAAAATGGTATTTTCGTATAAAACAGTTAACACAAGCCATCACATTAATAAGCACACAATGCGCCAACTACACACTGATGGTATGAATAAAAAACACATCTGGCTTTTGCTTTCTCTGTGCACAAGGTAGGCTATGTCAGTTTAAGGTCATACTTTTGTCATAGTTCTGTAAACATACAGGGATCCAAACTTCAAGTATTGTTGTTTATTTACACACATCAAAACAAACACAAGTGTTTTTTTCCAAGTCAAAACACAAAATAGTAATTTCACAGAGAAAAAAATAATAATAATCAGTCTACATCGTCTCGTCTCTCTGGGTCCGGCCACAAAATTTCGTCTACATCACATGCGATGTCCTCTAGTCCAAGGCACCGGGGAAAATATCTTCTGGAATGCCGTATCCAGGCCTGACATGATGCCTGGTCAATATCCCTGGCTCCACAGCTTCCCTCAGGATCATTCCATGGTTGATTCCATGGTCCACTTATTGTAGCTCTGATGTCATCAGTAATTATATTCCTTACTCTTCTTACCCTTCCTCTTCCCCTCCTCTTCCTCCTCTTGCTCCTCCTTGTCCTCTTTCTCTAACTTCACCTACTTGCCCTTGTCCTCCTCTCCCTCTCGCTTCTTCACCTCCACGTCCTCTTCCTCTGCCTCCTCTAATTCTCACTCTTCCTGCTCCCTCCATTGTACTCCACACGGACAGCTTACCTGTGGCTTATTTATAGTGCTTAGGCTGATTGCAAAGTGAACTAATTATCTAAAAAAGTTTTCACATGTGACACTGTGCCAGACAGTTGGCAAAATAGTGTAAATAATAGGCATACATGTGTATAGTTTTGCTAGGAGTGTGTTGATCATTTGGAAATTGAGTGTAAAGCAGTGAGTTGTGTTTACAGCTCTGCAAAAAGAGTGTTGTGCAGTGGATTGTACCTACAGTTTTGCAAAGTGTGTGTTTTACAAAATTGCAAACTGAGTGCAAAGCAATGTTTGTGCTTTTAGTTTTGCAAACTCAGTGAGTGGTTTTGCTATAAGTATTAATAGTTTTAGAAATTGTGCTATAAGAGTCACGGTTAGGGTTTAAGCATTCGGAAACAACTGTAATCTCAAAACAAGTTTCATATTTTTCCGTCATTGGCTTTTGATGAACGAAAACATGTATCGTAGTAGCTCAAAATTGATCAGAAATTACTACTCTGCTTTGCTCTTTGCAAATTTTTTTTTGTTCTTCCTCCTTGTTGTACCCCTATTTTTACAGTACTGTACCCTGCATCTCACAAACTTGTCCTTTGTCTCTGTGATACTGTAATTCTTGTTCTTTGTTGATATGAACCTGCAACCAGTCAAAATCTATTGAGCAGTCAGTACTGTTAACAAATGGTACTGTTAACAATGTTCAGGGCCATACAATTTGTTCATTGTACAGTATACAGCCTACAATGCACTGTACAGTATACAATACTAAAAGGGACAAAAATCTGAGTAAACATGTGATCAGTGTGCTTCTTCTTGTCTTTGGGCTGGGTCAGGCCAGGCCAGAGCACTTCGTCGACGTAATTTTCGAAGTGAAAACCCCCCCTAATTTTTTTTAGTGTATGAGTAATTGAGAAAAATGTTATGTTAAAGATTTATGAAAAGCATTTGACCCCAAGTATGAGCAATGACGCTTAGCAAGCACCACTAATTCAGATTCTCATGTGTTCAGTGTCATTCTGCATGAAGCACGAATAAAACAACTTCTCTTCACACCAATTTATTTTCCTATACTTCCTCTTTCACTCTCAGTCTCTCTGTCAAATGAGTCATTCTACAATTTTGGGTACATGTTATGTTCATCGTTGATGATTATGTCTTTTCTAAACATTTCTTCAGATTATATTTTATTCATTAAGGAAACTTAATTAACAGATTATACATAATAATAACATAAACATAAGTCTAACCAAACCTGCTTGACGTGTGAGAACAAACCTCTATATGGAAGCTCCAATGTGCTGCGTAACACGAGAATTAAACTTATTTGAACCGTCAAATTAGTAGTTGCGTAGCTGTCAATGGAAGGACAGAAATCTCTCAGATTTCATAAAAAAGATCTTAATTTTTGTGTGAAAACACAGTGTCATCGTGTACACACAACGACTCAAAAATTGTTCACACTTGATGAGGACCTTCACAATGATGTGATCAAACCAGCTGTTGAAAGTCATTTCAAAATTGACACAAAATGTTGCACTGAATGTTGATACCAACAACGGATGAAAACAATCTGAAAAGGAGAGGAAGAGTATGTGTAAGAGGATGAGAAAGAGCAAGGTGTGGACAGTGTTGTCAAGGCTGGATCGGCACACTAGAGGGTTTTTCCCTTTGCCTGGCAAGAGACGACATTGCCTGTGATGTGACAATCAATAGGCCTACTATACAATATTCAATACAATACTTTACTTGCAGTACATACAGTATACAATTTACTCACCTTATGTAAGTTGTGATTACTATAATTTTTTACATAATTGCAAACTTCATTTACTTTATTAGAATACACTTTCTTTCTGTAACTGCATGCTATGGATTCTGTGTTCTCCATTTTTTGATGTAGTGTCTAATAAATTATATGTAGTGTTTGTATTTTGACGGCTGTGTGTAAGACCTGCACGTATAATTTGATTTTGAGCACAGATAAACTGGTTTTGAGGCAATTGTTTGAAGAGTCAGATGTCAGAAAGGAATTCAGAAAAACTGCAATAATAACTGAAATGAACACAAGAAAGCCAGGGATCAGAAATGAGAACCTCAAAGAAACATCCATCAAACAAAAGACAACAAAAAGACGAGGAATATTAGAAACACTGGGTTTAAATACACAAGGAGTAATTGGAAAACTAGACACACTTGGGAACAAATCAAATAACTAATCAACAGGATTAAATAAAAAGGACTACAAAACATGGTGCACAACAGAAATAACTTAAAAGACCACACAAGTCAAGGGGAACACCGGCTGGCATCATGACAATTCCCAAACGATTGACTTTATGAGCCTGTTCTTTTAAGTTAATCATACAGTGCGATCAGTGCAGATTGATGCAGAGGCCTGAGAGAACAGAAATAGATAGAGATGAGCTCATAGTTGTGGTTTGGTTTGTTCTTTTTCAGCTCAGTGGTGTAAGGGTGGATTTCCTGCAGGGGTTCAGTCTGCAAGACTGCCGAATGACTAAAGAAACGTTATTAGCAAGATGGTAGAAATTACCACCCACTGCTACTTATACCAACGACGGAAATAAGCGCAGTTACAATATGTGTGAGAGTGTTGCTGTAGAGAGTGACAATATTGTATTGCAAAATGTAGCACTTCAAAGTCAATACCAAAGCAAAACTAGCACATTATTTGTAATTGAAAAGGTTTAATGACAAAATATGGTTATGGTTACACTTAAGATAGTTACAAAATAGATGTATGAGATGATGATAATTTATACCATTAATCTTACACAGCTTATATGTAAAATGTTACGAGAGAGAGAGAGAGTAAGAGAAAAGAGGAGGTAAGGGGAGAGAGCCCCAAGAAAGGGACCCAGAGAATAAGAAGAGAGCCAGAGCATAAAAGAGACAGAGCAACAGTTACAATCTTCTTCTATTATCCTTTCCCTGACCATGTGACTAAAACCCAAATGTGAGACATTCAAACTGACCAATCAGATCAACTTCAACTTCAATCAATCAATTTTCACCCAGAGAATGATTTTACTTCCTATTTGCAATGTTATTGATACAAGTAAGGACACACAGGTACGTATACAATTCTGCCAGAGACGAGTTTCAATTTTAAAAGGAACAACACATTTTATTTCAATAATTTTAAAACAATTAAAAACACATTCATACCTTGGGAAAGGGAACAAGAAAAAAAATATATAATTGCTGCTGAGGCTTACCAGTTGAGGAGATGGGGGTCACGAGGGCAGTGAGGAATCCCAGGGAGAGTCACCCGTGAACACACACAAACACACAGCAGTGAACACAGCAAAAACATGGGGTAGACAACACAGCACACAGGAAGGGGACACCACCACCCGGACACCAACACCAACACCACCACCTTCAGCTCTAAGCAACTCAAACGGGACAAAACGGGATACACACACACGATTAACAGGGATTCACTCAACAGAAAGAAAAACATATGATATTTGGATGAAAAAGAACAAACTGAAATAAACTTAATCACAATATAAACTGCCAGAACCACCAGTGGTTCCAGGAAGGCAGTGCAAAACAAAATAATATAAATTCAAAAGAAAACACTTGTCAATAAACCAAGAGAAACAAAATACTAAATATAATTAAACCACAATGAGAACTTAACCAAAGAAAAACTAAACTCAGTTATAAGAAAGAACCAAACAAAACGTAAATACAACTTTTAACTAAATTGAAAACAAAATAACAAAAAAGAAAAGAAACAACTTACAGTTGTTTCTGAATGCTTAAACCCTAACAGTGATTCTTATAGCACAATATCTAAAACTATTAATACTTATAGCAAAACCACTCACTGAGTTTGCAAAACTAAAAGCACAAACATTGCTTTGCACTCAGTTTGCAATTTTGTAACACACACTTTGTAAAACTGTAGGTGCAATCCACTGCACAACACTCTTTGGAGGAGGAGGAGGAGGAGGAGGAAGAGGACGTGGAGGTGAAGAAGTAGGAGGAAGAGGAGGAGGAAGAGGACGCGGAGGTAAAGAAGCGAGAGGGAGAGGAGGACAAGGACAAGGAGGTGAAGTTAGAGGAAGAGGACAAGGAGGAGCAAGAGGAGGACGAGGAGGGGGAAGAGGAAGGGTAAGAAGCATAAGAAATATAATTACTGATGACATCAGAGCTACAATAGTGGACCATGGAATCAACCATGGAATGACCCTGAGGGAAGCTGGACAACGGGTTCAGCCTAACTTGAGCCGCTACACTGTAGCAAGCATCATTAGGACATTTCGAAATGAGAATCGGTTAGTACAGTCACTTTGCACAAAGTTTTGTAGCACTGCCATACTCTAATGAGAATACCATGGCATACATGTAAAAATACTGAAATTGTTACTTTACAGAATTGTGTACGTGCAGAACGTCCAGATGCTGGGGGCAGAGGAAGAATGTTCACTGCAGAACAAGAGACCCATATAGTCAATATGGCTACGAGAAATACAGCAGTGCATAATTGAGGATGACACCACCTTCCAAAACATACACAATGTGAGCATTTCTGTATTATGTCGTGTACTTGCCCGCAACAGAATCCGAATGAAACAAATCTACAGAGTTCCTTTTGAAAGAAACAGTGAACGTGTAAAACAACTGCGATATGACTATGTGCAGGTAAGCTATAGTATCATTGGTGCTGAATCTGGAAGTGCACACTGTAGAGCTGTGCTGCATTTGTTTTGTCTTGTCCAGAGAGTGATGGAGTTAGAGGCAGATGCCATGGGTCATGAGCTGCTTTTTGTGGATGAGGCAGGTTTTAACCTCACTAAAACAAGGAGACGTGGCAGGAACATTGCTGGACACCGTGCCATAATCAATGTCCCAGGACAACGTGGTGGTAACATAACTATGTGTGCAGCTATAAGTCAAAATGGTGTTGTTCACCATCATGCAACCCTAGGCCCATATAACACTGCATACATTATTACATTCCTGGACACCTTACATGACATGCTCACTAATGTTCAGAAATCAGAGCAGACCAGATACATCATCATATGGGACAATGTTAGTTTCCATAGTGCTGCTTTGGTCCGCAACTGGTTTACAGATCACCCACTCTTCACTGTACTCAACCTCCCCCATACTCTCCATTCTTGAATCCAGTTGAAGAGTTTTTCTCTGCCTGGTGCTGGAAGATCTATGACCGTCATCCCCATCAACTCATAGCCCTTTTACAGGCAATGGAGGAGGCATGTGAGGATATTGACCAGGCATCATGTCAGGCCTGGATACGGCATTCCAGAAGATATTTTCACCGGTGCCTTGGACTAGAGGACATTGCATGTGATGTAGACGAAATTTTGTGGCCGGACCCAGAGAGACGACACGATGTAGACTGATTTATTTATTTATTTTTTCTCAGTGGAATTACTATTTTGTGTTTTGACTTGAAAAAAAAACCCACTTGTGTTTGTTTTGATGTGTGTAAATAAACAACAATACTTGAAGTTTGGATCCCTGTACGTTTACAGAATTATGACAAAAGTATGACCTTAAACTGACATAGCCTACCTTGTGCACAGAGAAAGCAAAAGCCAGATTTCACTAGTTCACACTTACAAATAAGTCAGTATTTGGCGTGCTGTCCGAGGAGAGGGCTCCGGGCTCGGTATTCGGCCCGAACCCAGAGTACTCCCCCCGTATTCCTGGCTGTGAAAGAACAAGCCAAGGGTGAGGAGTCGGGGTGGTGGAGGGATACTGAAACTGTCAAGGAAGTTAGGTGAGTTGACAGAGTGAATATATATATGCTTCCTCTCATGCTGATAGGGTAGACATGGCAATTGTTTGATGAGATGATTGATAGATTGGTTGATTGATTGATTATTTGAACGTGCTCCTCCCGAACTTTGTTTATAAAACATCATGTGTTTTTTATTCATACCATCAGTGTGTAGTTGGTGCATTGTGTGCTTATTAATGTGATGGCTTGTGTTAACTGTTTGATACGAAAATACCATTTTTACGAAGGTTTGAAGAGTTAAGCAAGGTTTATTAGCTTTTGCAAGAGACCTACAATGTTTTTCTGATTTGGTGAAAGGTTTTCTTATTTGTGTGTAGAGTTTTGCAAAAATAGCCAATAGTAACAAAAAATGTGCTTAAAGGGATAGTTCACTTTGAAATTAAATTTTGGTATGTTTTAGCTTACCTCAAGGGCATCCAAGATGTAGGTGTCTTTGTTTCCGCAGTAGTTTCAATTTTGATATTTTTAGGTCAAACCGTTCTTGTCTGTCAGTCATATAATGCAGGTCTATGGTCACCACCTCAAAGAGCATGCACAGAGAAGTCCAAATTAAACAATTCCCCATCGTAAGTACACATTGATGGCCTAACCCTTACGAAAAAGAAGTTTATTCAAGTGTGCTATTAGTATACTTCTTTTAAACTAAAAAATAAGAAAGTATACTTTCAGTCTACTTTTTATATACTTCTCAGAAATATACTTTATGTACTTCTCAGAAATATAATTCAAATTCCACTTAAGTATACTTGACTTATACTGAGAGAAAAGTCTAAGTATATTTGGCCTATACTTGATGATCGAGATATACTTAAAAGTATAATTAAGTATTCTAAGTATTCTTGGCTTGTACTTGTGTTTACTATTTTGATTGAGTAGCTTATTAAATACTTTTTTTTAAAAGATGATATTACACACCGTCTTATAAACTAACATGTTCAGCTTTATTTTTATAAAAACATGTTTTTTTACTTTCTTCTCTTTCACTTTCACTTTCACTTCACTTTCACTTCACTTTCACTTTCACTTTATATAGTAACAAACTTTCAGGTGGAATAGCTTATAGAGTAAATAAAATAAGCATGGAAAATAAGTTTATTCAAGTGTTCTATTAGTATACTTCTTTTCAACTAAAAAGAAGAAAGCATACTTTCAGTCTACATTTTATATACTTCTCAAAAATATACATAATTACACTTAAGTGTACTTGACTTATACTGAGAGAAAAGTCCAAGTATATTTGGCCTATACTTGTACTCAATCTTTTGATCGAGTAAACTTAAAAGTTTAATTATTTAAAGTATACTTGGCTTGTAGTTGTGTTAACTCTTTTGATCGAGTAGCCTAAAATATACATTTTTTACATGGTTTTTCGTATACAGTCTTATGAAACTTTGTTTGAAAATATTGATTAAAATATTGATATAAAACAAATATGTTTCTAATGCTGCGTATCTGAATTTTTGTGTAGGCTAGTCCACTGGTGTACATAGGAATTTACTTTAATTCAACTTTTCCCCCATTGACTGAATTTTCCAGCTATCCATGTTTTCACTGGTATACGGTAGGGGGCGCTATGACACATCTTCTAGTACAGAATCTCTGGATCAAAACACAGGAGAAAAAGAAGCTGAAACAAGTGATAGAAGATTGCTCACTCAAATGTAAACTATGTGGTCATCAAACATTAAACAGCTTGTAACTCAAAACTGCTTAATGTTTCCAAATGAAATGAAGCGTAACCCATGAAGAGAAAACGACTGAAGCTGTGGGGGTGTCGGACTCGATTTATTCCATCTGTGTTTGATCATCGTTCTGAATCTGATCAAGGCGAAGTCTTTGACAAAAAAATTATTTTCTCAACTATTTTGTTTAAAATGTTGCCTTTCTTTATGAAACTTACCGACATTCAAGTGTTGATAAAAAAGGATTTATGAAGCTAATAAAATGTTTTTAAAATTAAAGTAGAGTTAAAGGTATTTTTCAAGTATAAAAAATAACATTTGAACATAGTAGTATAGGGGCCTACTGCAAGTGCAAAATTTTTATATAAATAGTAAACTATAAGTATAATGTTAAGTTCACAAAGAAAACTTGTAGTTTACTGAGAGTACATTAAAAGAAAACTTGTAGTATACAACTACTAAACTAGTAGTTTACTGAGAGTATACTTCAAAGTTGCTACAAGTATTAAAATAGTAAACTACTAGTATACTCATAAGTTCACTTGCAGTACAAATGAGAAACATAATTATGAACTAGTTGTGCACTTAAAGTTTACTACTGTTACACTTATAGTACACTTAAACATATACTTTTATATACTTCAAGTGGGCCAATTTAGTCCCAAGCGGTATTAAAATAGTACACTTACAAGTTTACTACTAGTACATATTGACTAGTATACTTACTACATAAAGTATACTTAAAAATATACTTGAACATTACTCAAGTATACTTCATAAAATTAACTTGAAGTATACTTTTTTTTCGTAAGGGAAGACACGAAACGAGCGGTTTGTGTGAGAAAACGAACAGTATTTATATCGTTTTTACCTCTTGTACACAACCACGTCCAAGTGATCTGCTTGCGCAGACTAAGACAGAACGCGCGCACACGTCACACACCAGGAAGTGTGCGCGCCCTCAGATCACTAATCTGTAATCTGTAACTGTAAATGTGTTTTAGCAATTCAGAAAAACTGCAATAACAACCGAATTGAACACAAGAAAGCCAGGGATTAGAAATGATAACCTCAAAGAAACATCCAACAAAGGATTACAAAATTACATGACAAGGAATATTAGAAACTCTGGGTTTAAATACACAAGGAGAAATTGGAAAACTAGACACAATTGGGAACAAATCAAAGAACTAATCAACAGGAAAAAATAAAAAGGACAACAAAACATGGTGCAGATCAGGAAATAACATAAAAGACCACACAAGTCAAGGGGAACACAGGCTGGCATCATGACAATTCCCAAACGATTGACTTTATGAGCCTGTTCTTTGTAGTAAATCATACAGTGCGATCAGTGCAGATTGATGCAGAGGCCTGAGAGAACAGAAATAGATAGAGATGAGCTGATAGTTGTGGTTTGGTTTGTTATTTTTCAGCTCAGTGGTGTAAGGGTGGATTTCCTGCAGGGGTTCAGTCTGCAAGACTGCCGAATGACTAAAGAAATGTTATTAGCAAGATGGTAGAAAACTGTACATTTCTTGTCAATACCACCCACTGCTATTTATACCAACGATGGAAATATGCACAGTTACAATATGTGGGAGAGTTGCTATAGAGAGTGACAATAATATTGAATTGCAATATGTAGCACTTCAAAGTCAATACCAAATCAAAACTATAGCACATTATTTGTAATTGAAAAGGTTTAATGACAAAATATGGTTATACACTTAAAATAGTTATAAATATATATATATATATATATATATATAGAGAGAGAGAGAGAGAGAGAGAGAGAGGTAAAGGGAGAGAGCCCCAAGAAAGGGACCCAGAGAATAAGAAGAGAGCCAGAGCAACAGTTACAATCTTCTATTATACTTTCCCTGACCATGTGACTAAAACCCAAATATGAGACATTCAAACTGACCAATCAGATAATTACAACTTCCCCCACTGTACTAAAGGTGTGACAATTCATCAACCCCCAAAGTACACACATCTTGTCCTATATGTCTTGATCACTATCAGCCCTTCTGTGCCTTTAGGAACTCCAAATGGTCCTCATGGGGAAAGAGGGGTGGAAAACAGTGAAGCAAATGTCTTTGTTCATTTTCAAATATCTTGGATTATTTTCAATTCTACAGTGGAATTAAGTGACTTCTGCTTCTTAACTTATAAAGTTATAAATACAGCTACTATTATTATAATAAAGATCTATCAAAGTATTGTTTCCTTTTCCTTGTCCATTAAACACACAGAAATATTATTTCTCATAATGGAAAACTGAAGCTCTTCTAAAAAAAATTGAAAACTCGTTACAAGATTATCAACTTTATCAAAAGGTTTTCTGTGACACATGAGGTACATTTGTATGTCTTTAATCTGCCATTATGTTCCTAAAGATCTGACTGTATGTATCAGGAAGTCTCGAGGCTTTAACTCAGTCTGTGTCTTTAACCCTCTGAGGTCGGCAAACGCGCCCCCGCGTTTTGCTGGATTTTTTTCACATAGAAGCAACATAAACTTAAAAAAGTCCGTCATTTACGGTCATATTAATAAAATAAATACATGATTATAAACTATAGAGGGTCTTCTTTTTTTGTGTACACTCACATTAACATCAAAACCTTGTTTTTATTTTTAAATAAATAAAATAAACAGGGTGCGCTTTCAGCTCACTCTGTCTCCGCAAAAATCTTTTTGAAACAAGTCTGGAAAATGAACTGAAACTCAGCTAATACTTATCACACAACCATGAAACATGCCTCTAAAGAAAGCTTTAAATTTCTACTTTTAATTAAAACAATTCACATTCAAAACAAATATTCTCCTGCAATGTAATCTGTAAGAAACTAAAGAGAAGTACAGTTTCTCCCGTCTCACCTAATTATCGGTAATGAGTTCACACCCACTCGCAGAGCGCGCTATTCATAAGATAATGAGCTGAGGTGATCTATGCAAAATAAGGTAAACGCCCCCTGAAATGCCTTAAAACCAGCAAGTTTCATTTATTCACTTTCCTGTGCTGTTGGAAGATGACACGAGTTCAAATTTTGCTCAGAAGAAGAGCAGGACTCTGACGACGAACGTTTGTATTTTGAGCGACGAACGTTGAGCGACTTGATCCAGCCGTGGATAATATTTCGGGTAAGTCTTTTTAAATTTACTTGCATTAGTTGACACATGTTCGCATTTATGAGGAAAAAACAATATTACGTGACAGTTCTCCATTATGGACGCGAGCGCTCTGAAGCAGCACTAAAAGACTTTCAAACTTTCACAGAGACTTCAAAACAGAAAGCACAAATCCATTCTTTAAAACGAATTTCGTTTTGTTTTAATTGTATCTTAATTTTAATATTATTTTCATTAACAAATTTCCTGGATTTAATACATAAAAAGTAAATAGGCTAGCAATCACAACATAAGGTTACTATTTCGAATTTACGTAACGTTTTTGACGACACGGGACCATGGGCTGGGCCACTCGGAGGTTGCTTCCGGGAATAGTAGGCTACTGCCCTACAGTATTAAAAGTCGCATATAATTTATAACATATTATTGTTTATAAGGTTATAGTGTGCGTTATTTGTTTTCTCTTTAACTTCTTTCACCTCTTTTCATGTTTGGGGGGTCGGATTGTACAAGTTACTTTTGTTTATCGCTCACAATTGCTTTGTTTATAACAGACTGATTATTTTTTTTATTTTGGTCACATTTGATTTGCTTAGAGCAAATTTAGAACATTATGTTCTCCGGTAAAGACGGTCTTCAGATGATCCTGGACAGCGAGGAATAACTCACCTTGGCTTTTCCTCAGAGGAAGATTGTAACTCAGACGAACGAGTTTTCACGTGAGTAAATACGTGAACTCAAGTGGTCTAGTGGTAGAACATTTGCCTAGCGTGTCAGAGGTTTTGAGTTCGAATCTGCACTCATAGTTTTTTTTTTTTTTGTCAAATCAGATTATGTTTATCAGTGGTTGTATATCAGGCAGAGACATGTGTGTGTGTGTATTTTGTTTTGTAATTTCACTGGAACGAAAAGAGAGTCTCCACAACGGATTGAAGCGCGCGTCCGAGTGAAGACTGCGCGAGCCTAAAACAAACACAGTATCCGCGTCTGACTCGCGGGAATCCACGGCGCAAACCTGTGAGGGGCTGTGTTTTCTCGAGCCCCATATCAGCTCAAGAAAACACAAGTTTATTCAGATCATTACTTGTTTACACCGTCTCGCAGCGCTGTGAGGAATAATAATAATAAGGGAAAATGTCCCTCAAAAGGTAGATGTAAACAAACTATTAAAAGGTAAATATAATTTTTTTTTCTTTAAATAATTTTTATTGTGTTTTATTAGTAACAAATTTGGGGAGAGGATAAATATTCCAAAACTGAAAATACAGTATGAGAATTTACTGCACAATTACTAGACATGTTTACCTTGGATATTATACAATTTACAAGCACAATTTGTGGAAAAAAAAATGTATATAAAAAATATAAATAAAATTTATTTTTGTGTATAAATATATACACATGTATATGTGTGTGTGTGTATGCACATATATATATTTGTATAAGCAACGTATTAAACTGCAAATTAGCATTTATATTCCTTATAATAAAAATGAAAGACCTATGTTACAGACATATGAAAGACAACATTTCGTTGATTAGTTTTGGATAGATTATACATTTTTACTGTAAAATATCTGCCACCTCAAATAAGCTTTTATTTGCCAATTTTTTTGTCAAAAATAATCAAATAATCAATCAAATCCTTAACTTTGAAATATGTATGATAAAATGTATACTTTAGTTTGTACAAAGAAAGATTACACTTGAATTGTTGTTTATTTAAATATTTACAAGGTAGATGTAAACAAACTATTAAAAGGTAAATATAAGCCTTTTCTTTAAATAATTTTTATTGTGTTTTATTAGTGACAAATTTGGGGAGAGGATAAATATTCCAAAACTGAAAATACAGTATGAGAATTAACGGCACAATTACATGTTTTCCTTGGATATTATAGGCCAAATTGCAAGCACAATATGTGGAAAAATAAAAAAGAATTGAGATGCTTCCAACTGTTGCTCTTGCATTCTTGTGGCTCAGTGACTCACCTGAATGAATGGCTCATTAAGTATGCGGTCCTCAGGTGTGAACCACTACATATGCATGATCTGTGACGCCCACTCCGCATATGGCCTTTCCAAACAGAAAGTGCTTTGCAAAATTCAAATCAATGTATTGTGTTATGTGAAGGATTAGGCAGGGTGATTTTCACATAATTTTGAAGAAAAAACACTAGGCGATGACATCCATTAGACAAAAGTCTTATTGGCACATATTTAGTGTGTGTTTTGTGGTCTTATTTCAGAAACTTTAGTTTTTAGTTTTTTCAATAACCACGCATAAACATTATTCTCTCAAAAATGCAGACATGTACATTCTTGTTGCTCACATATTATGGTAGCCCTGTTTGTGCTAAATAGTGTGTAATTTTTTTTTGCCATTACTATGTTTATAAGCAACTGAAAAAAGCACAAATGTCAGGGCATGTCAGAACATCTCAAGGACCCCAAAAACACCTCAGACCCCAGAGGGTTAACCGTCTGTCATTATTGGGTCAGTATGGAGCGCAGCAAACTTCCTCTTGTGCTCTGTGAGTATTATTTCCTCTTTATATGTTTCAGAAGATGTTCATTGCTGTTATATTATGAATAGGTTTGAACAGTTTCAAGTGATTTAGTGTTCTTGGATTTTTCTTCTTTTCATTCTGCTCTCAGAGTTTCAAATCCAGCTCTAGTCCATTAACTATGAGTGAAAGACGAGCTTGAAAGAGGAAGTGAGCAGATAGTGCTGTTTGTGAAAGAGAAATGCACTGTGTTGTGTTTGGGTCAGTCTGTTTGTTCAGTCACTCAGTTTTTTGCTCTGTAATGGTGTTTGCCGAATCATTTCTGTCGGTTTGTTTTGTACTCGCTTATTGGTTTGTACACACTTCTGTTGGTTGTTTGCTGTCCACAATGCACTAAGTAGATGTACACTAGTTAGTCTTCAGTAGATGTACACTAGTTAGTCTTCAGTAGATGTACACTAGTTAGTCTTCAGTAGATGTACACTAGTTAGTCTTCAGTAGATGTACACTAGTATGCAGTTAGTAAGAATTTCTGAGTTTTCAGACTCTAGAAAGGTTTTTACACAACTTTAGTAAGTGTGTTCATCCGTGTCAGCATTTCCTGACATCTAATGACACACACGATATGTCCGTTATGTGCCTGGGTGAGGATCATGCATGCTCAGTCATTGAGGGGACTGTATGTGTGTGTTGTGAACGCTTTCCTTTGAAGGAAACTTGCTCTTGTTGAGGATCTTTTATTTGTCGGCGGCTGGCGAGAGCGAGATGCTGGATGATAACGTGTTATCCCTCACATCATCTGATTCGTCAGTGAGCGAGCTCCTCGCCTCAAGCCAAGATGAGCAGGACGAGGCTGTTGAGATCGAGGATGTCTCTGAGTGCTCTCAGCAAACTTCCTCGTAGCTTCCATGGATGAACGCTATTTGTCGGGACATAACCACCCAGCTGGTACGAGTCTTCCCTTTCTCCCAGATCTTCACGCTGAGTTGCGGAGATCTTGGGGAAAGCCATATTCTGCATACATCCATCATTCACAGGCAAACTATGCTGATGTGGAGGTGATGCAGGAATATGGTTATGCGTCAATACCTCTGACTGAAGAGAGGCTGGCCAGCGATCTCTCAGTAGGTGAGGTATCCGCACTGAAGACGCAGTCTCTGCCAACTAAGCTGCTGCGTCCCACATGACGTCTAAATGGCAGAGCATATGCGTCAGCGAGTCAGACTGGGGCGGCTTTGCACACGATGGCCGTTCTGCAAGCTTACCAGGCTGACCAGCTGAAAGACCTGGACCAGGGCCATGGGCTCCCCTGAGACGGTGGAGGAGCTGCGACAAATGAAACTGATAGTTCAGCGCTCATTTTAAAGCTCAACTCACAGTTGTCTTCATTAAAAGTCGTGACACTAAATTATCTTGCCAGTGCTGATGCCACTCCTGAAATTAGCTAATGATAAATAAAATGCAGCTCATATCTTGCTTTCATTGACGTGAACGTGAATTTTCATATACACAGCAAAATCCCCAGAGTTACATTAACTCTGCTCAGAGTACATCTGGTCCCTCTCTACAGAGAGTTAAAATAACTCTGAATTGAGTGATTAATTAACCAATTATGTGATGATTGAGCATTAGTGATTATCACCTGCTGTCAACAATCAATCAATCAATCAATCAATCAATCAATCAATCAATCAAGAGCTTGGCTAGGTGGTATGAGAGTATGTCAGGTTGTCAGGCTCTCTGTGAGGCTCTTTGGATATTGACCTTAATGTGGAGTGTTGCTCGGCCTTCTCTCATTATGAGAGTCATTGTACTGAGGCCTCTACAATCTGCAGAGCTTCGCGGGCCAGTTGAAATAAGTTGCTAGATCTTTCTGACCTTTTTTTGGCCACTGCGCTTTGGTTAGAGCGTTACTGTGACCTTTATTGAGGCCTCCGTTCTGCAGGGCTGTCTGAACAGAAGTTCTGAGTGTCAGTACTTAGTTGATGTCTAGAAGGTAAGTAAGTTGATGTCTAACTTTAAAAATGAAAAGGCATGTGTTTAAAGGGTTAAATAATAATACAAAGGTTTTTTTGGGGGTTTTTTGGCTGAGATGTCACTTTGTTGACTTACCAATGTATTCGATTCCTCTAATGCATAAAATAAGTAAGCTTGACCAGAGTTCTTGTGGGGAGAAGAATTTACTCATTCTTCAGTGATCCCAGCTAGAAATGTTTTGTTCTAAAAACGTTCTGAGAACATTACCATGAAGTTCTAATAATGTTTTCAGCGGGTAGTTTTATTTTGGTTCCCAGAATGTTCTCCTAAAACGTACAAAGCAAAAACTCCAGTGATAAAAGTTAATGAGATAATTAAGTGATGAACTGAGTGATGATTGATCATTATTGAAGACACCTGATGTTAACAAGCAGAATCACTGAAGGAGAAAATCACTATTTTTAAGTCACCATTATGGAGAATAGTGTTTGTTTTAGTTGGTCTCTTGACCCTTACGTTTTTACTTAAAATTTTGATTGGCTGTTGTAAAGACGCACTTACACGTTATAACTGCCAGATGAACAAAGAGAAAAAGTGATCAGATGTTGTTGGTTATGTTTTGACATAATCATCACTTGACCTGAATCACAAAACTCATTTAGAGTCTAATCTCTGACTTAGATTTATATTGTTGATTATAGCATCACTGTGATTCTAAAAAATGAGATCCAGAATTTTCAATATAATCCAAAGTATTTCTTAAAAGTTGTTTTGATTTAAAAAAAAAAAAATGTTTAGCCACAAACAGACATCAAGATTGAGTGTATGAATCTCAACAATGGTGGCAAACAAAATAAATAAGACAATCCAGATCATAATTTATTTATACTGCAATGCATGATGGGAGCCATGAATGAGTTTTGATTGGTGGCACCCAGAATGCACTGCAACATGCTTTATTATTGTCACCATTGTTGAGAATCACAGGCTGAATCTTGATGTCTGTGTGTCTAAATTAAATGTTTTTTTTTTAAATCTTGAACAGAACTTTTAAGAAACATTTTTGATTCTATAGACCTTATGCACCAGAGAAACAAGGGCACCGCCATCTTTGGAAAATTGTCTTTTAACTTCCGTTTTGCGGTCGCTCTGTATATTTATATGGCATTTCTGCCCAGGAGTAATTAGCTTTTTAACTGGATTTACTTAATGTAAAGTTAACGAAAGTTATCATGAGGACTGTAATGTTTAAAGCAGATGACTTAACAAATGTAAATAGACCGGGAAGATTTTAAAACGAGCCGTTCATTAATAAACACGCAAAACGCTGTGAAAATACAGACCCGAAGTCAAAAGACAATGAGCGCAGCGCTGAAAAGGGGCGGAGCTACATAAGGTCTATAGAAAATGCTACAAATTGTATGCTATAAAATCACTGGGCTGCTGTAATCAACAAGGCAAACCTAACTCTCTAAACTTTAGCCCTCTGTAAGTCGCTTTGAATAAAAGCATCTGCATAATGACTAAATGTAAATGAGTTTAGTGATTCAGGTCAATTGATGATTATGTCAAAACATAACCAACACCACCTGATCACCTTTTCTCTTTGTTCATCTGACTGATATAACTCGGCTACAATAGTTAAACAAAATCTAAAGTTAATAGTTTAAGGGTCAAGAGCCCAACTAAAGCAAACACTGATCTCCATAATGGTAACTTAAAATTAGATTTTCTCCTTTGGTGATTCTGCTTGTTAACATCAGGTGTCTTCAATAATACTTAATCATCACACAATTAATAACTTAATTATCTCATTAATTTTAACGCTCTTCAGTGTTCATTTAACACTCATATTTTAACACTTTAACCCTTTGAGTGTGGAGTCAAATAAACTCCCAGGCGAGTTTATTTAACACTGGAGTTTTTGCTGTGTAGGTAAACATTCTCTAAAAACATCCTCAAAATGTTACAGTTAAAACGTTATATCTTAGTTTACATTTAACCTTATAGAAACATTATGAAATGAGAAAACATCCTTAAAACATTCTTTGAACATTACATTCAGATGTTTTGTTTAAAACATTAACCAAACTTGTAGGGAATGTTAGCCAACGTTCTGAGAATGTCCCCTGCTAGCTGGGATGATGTTAGCCTGTCTTCAGAGAATCTGAACCCAAATTTCTGTCTGTGGGACAGACCTTTATACCTAAAGCTAATTTACAAACAGAAGACATCACAGGGACCAATAAGAGAAACACAGTCGGTTGCCTCATGGGAAGAACTCTGCAAATAAGTTCCCACAGAAACTCTCTCAGGATAGTCACCAGATGAGTTTGATGATCTTTACCAGAAACATGTAAAAATACAAATAATCTTTATTTATGATTTTTTTTTTACTCTGCATTTTAGTGCTGATTTCAATCATCCACTCTGGACACACTGAAGGTGAGTGAATTTGATTCATAAATTTAATCACAAATGGGTAATTCTGTTACAAACCAGGATCTGGATTCACTAGACATTCTTAAAAATAAAATTCTTCTTAAATGCTATTTTCTTCCTATTTTATAACTTAAGAAAGAAATATAATAATATGTTGTATTCCCAAAGATTTTTCTTAATGTTTTTATTGTTTATTCTTGAGATATTGTTCTTAAAACATTTAAGAAGTATTCATATTCCTGAAAAGAATGTTCTTAAAAATCATCCTAAATAACTTTTGTCTTAAATCCCCAAATGAACATTCTTATGAACTAATTTATCTTAAGAACTTCCTTATCTTCTTTCTTAAGCAGATTTTCATGAATCCAGCCCTCAGTGTCATGATTATAAACACAGCTTTTTAAACAAGTTATAGAAATGATTCATGTCTTGTGACTAATATAACACCACACAGACGGTTCTGTCAAAAAAAAAAAAAACATTCAGTCACAAAAATGACAATTTCTGTAATACTACTAATATTAATATTACATGGCCAAAATTTGTTATGAAGAATATAGAAACAGTATATTTTGACATTTGCTTTGTCTTGAAAATTAGCAACTCTCCAGACATCACAAAAACTAAACAGATTGAATAAAAAAAAAAGTCCTTTGAACTACAACAACAATTTGCAACACTTTGGTTTGAACCCCATAGGGTGGTCTTTGCACCTTTGTTGTCCTTTAACTCTTTGCATTGCACTGAATGAATGTTAACCTTGTTTGTTCCTATAATTGTTGCCAGTCGCTATATTACATTGTCTGTGAAATCAAAATGCACTAATGATTTACCAGTGAGAGAATGAGATCTGCTGAAGATCACCTCTCATGTTCCCACTGACTTTATATTGACAGATTTTCCCAAACCAACTCTGACTGTTAAGCCACAGAGTTCAGTGTTCACTGGAGACTCAGTTTTTCTGAGATGTTCGCTGGATCAGACACTGGATGGATGGGAGTTTCTCTGGAGTAAAGACTCAAACACTGAATCTACTGATGCTGCAACTAAAGCAATCGATCCTGTGCAAGTCTCTGATGGAGGAGAGTACAAGTGCAGAGCACAAGGAGGAGGACGTTACACAGATTACAGTGAACCAGTAACAGTGACAATACATGGCAAGTATTTTCTCTCACTTTATGACCTGCTCTGAGAAATTACTGACAATAATTTAAAACACTTAATAAGTGACAATAACAGCTAAAGAGAACAACACTTCAGTCTAACCTGATTTAGCATGAGCGTTTTATGGTCATTGTAATCTTGCCAATTAAGACCTAACCATAAATTATCTCTGAAATCAGAGGGAAATGATAGGTGAATAACACAGAAGCACTACTGTAAACCCTGGTAGTAAGCTTAAACTTGATATAAACTGTAAACTTGTCCCTCAAATCTGATTGGTTGATTGGAATGTCGTTCCAGGATCAATAAAGATGTTTATCCAGGAACATGTTGTACTTGACTAAATCTCATTCACTCTGTTGGTCAATCAAGTAACTGTAAAAAACAGCACATTTTATTATTTTTATTCATTAAATTAATCACCACATTATTTTCATTGTTTATTGTTGCCATTGTGCAGAAAAACCAAAACCCAGAGTGACCATTAAACCTGATCAACATGTATTCAGAGGAGAGAGAGTCACTCTCAGATGTGACATTGATGCTGAAGGAGTCTCTAGCTGGCGGTACAACTGGTATAAAGGAGGTACATTAAAGCTTTCCAGTGAACTACAGGAACACACAGTCAGATCTGCTACTGAGTCTGACGCAGGGAAATACTCCTGTTATGGAACAGAGACTGAAGGATCACGCAGCTCACAATGGAGTGATGAAGTTACACTGACAGTATCAGGTGAGTTTGATCATCTCTTCATAAACACACACAAGTTTAACATGTTATTAATGAGTGATGTCTCTATTTCAGATGAAGCCCAGACAGTTTTAAGTGTTTCTCCTCAGAAGTGGTTGACTGAAGGAGATCCAGTGACTCTGAACTGTGAGGTTAACGGCTCTTCTACAGGCTGGACATTCAGCTGGTTCACTGTAACTGTCTCATCAGGTATTGTAATGTCCTCTGTGTGATAGCATATACATTAACTGGTTTTATCAAAAACATTATTAGAAATAATTTCCTTTAGTGATCATCTGCATATTCTCACTTAACACAGGCTTGAGTGTTCGCTATGAGCCGCTCTCAGACAGCAGCAGAGGAGCTGGAGGAAGATACACTGTCAGTTCTGTTGCTCTAAAACACACAGGAGTTTATGTGTGTATAGCAGAGAGAGGAAAACCAGCCTATAAAACATGGTACAGCAACAAACAACCACTGTGGGTCACTGGTGAGTTCACACTTACTTTAAATGATTGATTCATCTTTAATAAAGACAATTTCCTAATTATATCTGTAATGGTCTTGTCAGGTGTTTCTCCTCCAGTGTCTCTGATCATCAGTCCCAGCAGAACTCAACACTTCACATCTGTCTCTCTCTCTCTGAGCTGTGAAGACCAGAGTAAGTCTGATGGATGGACAGTGAGAAGATACACAGAGAGTTGGGGGCTGGAAGATTGTTTATCATTTTACCGGGGATCAAAAACAGGATCTACATGTACAATCAACTCTACCGTAACATCAGCCACTGGAGTTTACTGGTGTCAGTCTGAATCTGGAGAGGAATATCATCCTGTTAATATCACTGTACACTGTGAGTCTGTGTTTCTGTATTTATTAATTTCACTGACAGTTTACAATCAATGCATGAAGCAGGATGATTTAACAAGATCAGATACTAATGTAAGCAGCCAGAACATCATAACAATACACTAAACACACTCAGAAACCAGTGCACAATTAAAAAAGCTCTGTATTTTTTTTTATTTTGTCTTGTTTTTATTATGTTACCATGTTGTTCATATATTGCATGTTTCCTCTATTTCTGTAGTTGGTGTGATTCTGGAGAGTCCTGTTCATCCTGTGACTGAAGGAGATAATCTGACTCTACGCTGTTTATATAAAAATACATCCCCATCAATCCTCAGAGCTGATTTCTATAAAGATGGATCACTCGTCCAGAATCAAACTACAGAGATGATCATCCCGACTATCTCAAAGTCACATGAGGGTTTCTACAACTGCAAACACCCAGAGAGAGGAGAGTCTCCCAAGAGCTGGATCTCAGTCAGAGGTGAGACTAAGATAAATAAACATTATAAAAATTATTCCTGTACATTTTACATTGCAATATATGCATCTCCGTTTCTCCAGCCTCAAGATCTGTTGGTCCCAATCCAGTGATAATTGGAGTGACTGCAGGACTGACTGTTGTATTTCTGATCATTGTCTTCTTGGTCCTGCTGTGGCGCTGCAGAAACAACAAAGGTTCATCATCTGACATATTAAAATTCAGTGACAGACTTGTAGACACTCGCTCTGTTTCTAACTACTGTATGTACACTCGCTCATCTTGTGAGTTGCCATCTTTCATCAGTCTATGCTGGTTTTCTGGTCTTAGCTGGTCTCCCAAACTGGTAAAACATATGCTTGCTGGTTGTAAATGGTTTTTAGGCAGTTTTCAGCTCAAATTAAGTTTGTTACTTCAATACTAAAAAGTATTGATAAAAAATATTAATGTAATCTATATTGAAATCATTGAAACTCATTGAAACAGTGAGTCCTCCATCTCTTCCACTAGTTGTTTGATACAGAGTTGTCACATATGTAAAGCATTCCAAATTAGTCATTTAGGCTTCATTTGCTGCCAATGAAGACAGCTGGCAGTGAGGCAGCTTAATGTTTTAGAAAAATAAATATAAGCATGTCACTAAACACTTTGTCATTCTCAAACATGTACTGTACATGAAAGAGATTAAAACCCAGATAGCAACATAGTGTCTGCCCAGATCCGGCCCACATCTGGAACACGTGGAATCTGCATGTACCAGATGTTGGCCGGATCTGGGCCGACATGTTGCTGTCAGTTTTCCTCAAAACATTTACACAAATATTTTATGTTTGACTAGGTGTAAGATCTGAGTCTCCCTCTACTGTCAGTCAACAGCAGAACATCAGTCAGAAATCAGAGCACAACCAGAGTGAAGCCGGAGACACGACACTGCTGTCTGGTCAGTCTTTACTCATTATACCCAGAATATATTCCCATAAATCTTCACAACCTGAGATAAAAGACACTTAGGAATAGCTTTTAACTAAGAGGACACATTTTAAAACTAGATAATATTTCACTCTTCTAAATTTTTTACATTATATTTTGTGTCTTCATAAACATGTATTGAACTTGATGTCATTTGGTTTTATTTGATCTAAAACTGCATAACAAAATATATTTATTTTCTGTAATTTAGAATGTTAACACATGAAATATTATGTTTAGTGCTTAATTGTTTTTTAGTTTGTCAACATGAAATCAATATTTTTCTGTGGAATTAAATTTATAAGATGCATGACAAAAATATTTTCAAAAACGTATGTATTAATTAATACATTAAAATTAATGTATTCATTTATTACAGGAACTGCAAATGTTTATGACTCTATTGATACAACAATTAATGAAGAAATGAGCACAGGTAACTAAGGATGTCATTTGAAATATTTCATTTCATTATGATGAGTTCAGTAGTTATTTTCTAAAGAAATTAGAAATCAAATCCATGTTATCACTATTATATTTGCAAATCGTGTTAAACCAGTGTCTTATTTCATTCTCTATAGATGGTGTAATTGGGCCGACTGAGATCACATATGCTGAGATTGAACTCAAATCTACAAAGAAACAGAAGAAAAAGAAAGAGAACAAAGGTAAACTGAAACAAAAGTCTCTGCTCTTATGATTTTATGATCATAACTGATTCTGTGGATGTGCACTGTAAACTGACCTGATCCAAAAAAAGGTTATTGCATGCAAATTGTTAATTTTGAGGTCATTTGTTTTAACATACTTATTTTGAAATAAAATGATCGATCTCTGTAAAGTATTGATAAAACACTGAATAAAAAAAATGTAAAAATTAAAAATGTGTGTGCGTGTGCGCGTGGCATATATAGTAAACACATATGAACTGTTGGCATCTTCTAGGCAATAACAGTGAGAGTTGCGACATTTACTCTAAACTGAAGCTGTAAACAGATCAAGGTGAGTGTCAAACTAAAAACATCAATCACAATTCACAATGAGCTACTGAAAACTTTAATATATGCATTATTGAGAATCTAAGAATGAAATTATATACTGTATATAAAAAATTATAAATGTGCATTTTGAATTCATTGATATATTTTCAGGTGCTGGATCTGGTGATAAATGCCTGGAGGAGAAACTTTCAATCCCAGGATGCTGATGAGTTTACTGTAGGGTGAGAAGTGAATGTCCAGGATCATCAAGGCAATAGATTTACCAGAACTTACAGTAATATATAGCCTGGAAATCCAGACCTAAATATGAAAGATTAATGGTCTGGCATCGACTAATGAAAATCGGCCAGCTCGAGGGGCGGCACCAAGCATGCATTTGAAAATCTCACTGCACGCAATTGGATAACACTACGACCAATCACAACAAGCCCCATACACTTTGCTACCAGTGGAGCTAACTGGTAGATTAGACTCTTGCCGTATCCGGTTGGCAAAACAGCAAAAACGCCCTTCTTGCAAAGGAACGATTCGAGCGCCATCTTCTGTTCCTCTTTTAGATAAAAAGCCAAGTCTAACTCGTTCATTGTAGCAGCCAAAGCCGTTTCAAACAACTGGTGTTCATCCACAGCCATTTTGCAATGTTTACTAATGACTTCGACGTCACAGCGCTGTCGTCATCGGTTTAGCTCACCTCTGGCCCGCCTATATCAGATAACCCGATGTGATTGGTGCAGCTCAGATACAAGGGCATATTTAATGAGCATCATTACTCGACTCCAGAGTCACTCGCTGAGCAAATTCAACTTGTGCTCTCGTGAGAACTCTGGATTTCCAGGGTAGTAATATTAGTAAGCCTTCATGTGCTTCAGAGACTATGCATGATAAAATTTGAAAAGCAATGATCTGATTATTCATTAAAAAAAACTTCTTTTTTTTTTTTTGTACTGCACAGTGTGTGTTTACATATGTGTATATTAGTTAGTTAATGCCAGCAGCAGCAGCACCTTATCATTTGACAACTGAGGGAACAGAATATCAGTTTAAGGCTATTTCTTTTCTGACTGTTGAGTTTAAATGTATTTGTACAGGTTCCCGCGCTCATAGAAATATCACAGAATGTTACATTTGTGATTTCCAGGTCTGGAAAAGTTAAATGTGTGTTTGTATATATATATGTAAATGTATAGTGAAACTTTTTTTTTTTCCTTTATAGCTATGCTTAAAATATTCCATTCCAAAATATTCCATTTTCATACAAAAAAAATTGTAAAGCCATAAATGCATCGCTCAATAGCTTGCTTGTTTTCCTTGGGCTATTTATGTTTTGTTTTGTTTTTGAAGTTTTGAGTGTATTAGACATGTGTTATTAGTTTGCTATACACTGCTGTTCAAAAGTTTGGGGCCAGTAAGATTTTTTTTATTCTTTTGAAAAAACTTTTGAAATAAATTAATACTTTTATTCTGCGAGGACGCAATGATCAAAATGGACATTTGTGTTACAAAAGATTTCTATTTCAAATAAAGTATACTTTCTATTTCTCAAAAAATCCAGATTTTTTTTTTTTTTATCTCAGTTTCCACAAAAATATTAAGCAGCAAAACTGTTTTCAAAATGTTTCTCAAATCAGCCTTTCAGAATAATGTCTGAAGGATCATGTGACACTGAAGACACCAAAATACTTGATGGTTTTGATAAAACATATATTAAAATAATATATTAAAATAGTAAGTCAGTGTCACATGATATATCCTGTGATTGTCAAAACATTTGGTAAGTGAACAGAATGTTCAGAACATGTTACAGTGTTTACACAATGACTGATGTTTTCATTAGGGCTGGATATTGACACAAATTTCACGATTCGATTCATAATCTTGCAATTCAATTCCGGTCTTGATTTAATTGGACTCAATATCGATTCATTTGGATAAATAAAAAAAAAACTCAGATAATGCTGTAAACCAGGGATGGGCAACATCTGTCCTAAAGTGAGGCTGTCCCGCAGAGTTTATCCCCAGCCCTGATCAAACACCTTAACAAGCTTATCCATGTCTTCAGGATCACTAAGACTACAGGTGAGGGTTTTATCAGGGTCTGAGATAAACTCTGCAGGACCGATGTTACCCATCCCTGCTGTAGGGAACCCTGTCAGCTGTTACATTACTTAAAGGCTGAAATTAACAATAGATTTGTATACAATTAATATAAGGTGTTTTTTTATAATATTAACATTATAATATTTTTTTCAATGATATGTCAGAGTAAAAATATAATGAATATATTATGCTAATAGTGCATATATTTAGCAAAATGCTCCACTCTAGAGTTAATTTTTCTAGCTATAAATGTCATGGTCGTTGAATGGCTTTCCTGAGGTAAATATAACGTTATGTGTAGACATTGTTTACAAGCTGTTTTATTGATGTCTTTCCGCAGTTGAAACACTGATTGAGTGATTACATGAGACGATATTCAATACCCTCTTTGATGATCATTCATGTTTATTTCGTGCTATAACTAGTAAAGAGGAAGAGATGATCAGTTCACGACGTGCCGCTTGATCTGAGGCGTTACAGTGATCGGTCAATGAGCGACAGCTTGTGGTTCCATCACAGAGAGCCACAAAATCACTTTCCAGAACATTCTCATTCACAGTTCCATGCTGGTGGAATGATCTTCCCAGAATCCCTGACTACATTAAAATGAAAACTCATCTCTTCCGTGAGCACTTAACTGCATAAAAAAAAAGAAATATATATATATATATATATATATATATTTGTCTGGCTTATACTCTAAGCAATGCCTGAACTTTGTATTTTGAGCACTTCTTGCGTTGTTTGCCTCATAGTCGCTATGAATCTGCTAAATGACTAAATGTAACATGTATTTAGCCTACTGTTTAAATGTGTGAGAGTTGGAAATGGCAGCACTGCAATATGAATACTTAACAAACAGAGAGAAAACTCCTATTTTTGTTATGTTCTTTATTTGTTAGGCTAATCCAGCTTTTTCAGTAGTATTTGGAGGAAGGGGTCCCGTCTCCCCATTAGCTTTAGCAAACGCAATGTCTCGTTCCCTCATCTTAACCGTAACATGAGTAACTGGAGATATCCATTTTTCACATTTAGACATTGATATTTTAAAAACATATGCCTATATAAAAACTAGCCTATATAATATACCCATATTTAATTTATCAGTCACAAAGAGCAGTTGGATTAATAATAAATTATTACACCCTGTAATCACCCATCAATCTCTTCATCCAAAAATCATGTAATTTTTTGGGGTAATTTATATATATACATATATATACTAGACAGAATTAAACATTGAGATTTGAACCTTGTGAATGATTGCTTTATTTTCTTGATTTATCTGCGACGCTTGGGGGCAGCACACACACATTTAGCCGACAGGAAACTCACTAAGGTTCCTATTGTCAGTCTTTTTAGTAATTTAGTCTATTTAGTCTATTGAGCAAAAAAACATCGTATATAAAATACTATAAAGGTAAAAATGCTAGTCTTTTTAAATGTTAAAACACATATTTTGTAGTATTATTTTACTCAGGCAATATCTTAGGTCGCGTTCTCCATTTGAGGTCCTTTCACGGTCGCGTCAGAGTGAGTTGAACCGCTGATCTGAGATCTGTGTTTCTATTTATCCTCTAACTGTGAAGGTCAGATGTTGTGTTGCTCAAGCTGATCTGAGACAAACTCATGACATCTTTCTAAAGATGGCAGCCTCCGTCAGATATTTACTGAAACCTTGGACACCGAGGTACATTTTACTAGTTTTATTTATTTATTTTGTACAATGAATGTCCGAAATGAGATCTAAATCACATCGACGTTGCTCTGTAATTCATACTTTGTAACGTTATGATTCGTTGTTGATTTCACGCTGTTCTTCGTAAACTGAACCATGTGCTTAATCTGTTTCTAAACCAAAGCTGCTGTTTGTACTGATTTTACTCTGTGTTATAAAGGTTTATATCGGCTGATATTATGTCTATTATGTTTTCTCAGTGTGTGTTTCGTGAGATGGAGTCGGTATAATCCATACTATCTGGATCCTGATCCCAGTAAAGATGCTGTACCAGAGTCAGAGCTCAGTGTTGAAGAGAAAGAGCTGCAGGAACTGAAAACAGTGAGTCCGATAAAAGCAGCGTTGTCGAGCGACACCAGCTCTGCTTTCAGCGACCCTTTGATAAGGTACAAACTAATGGAGCTTAACGAACAACTTTAAATGTTACTATAGCTTTAAGACCTGTATATAAACACAGTGGAGTCCAAAAGTATGAGGCCACCATTAAAATCTGAGTAATTGAAGCAAGCTATTTCCAAAACTTCCAATACACAGAATAAAAAGTCGCAGCGATAACAAGCTTTCATATTTTTGGACCCTACTGTGTGTATTCTTCATAACATTGATTTTCTGTTTTCCTGCAACAGCAAGTTCATCAACATGATGATGCAAGATGGCAACAAAATCCTTGCTAGAGGAATCATGACACAGGTTTGGTTGAAACCCCATTCTATACACTTGTAAAATACCATGGTACATTACCTGAAATGAGTGTTGACATAATTTCTGCTTGGATGTTTTGTGTCTGTTCAGACGCTGGAGACCATAAAGAGAAGACAGGTGGAGAAATACCACAAATCTCCAGCAGTGAAGAGAGATGAGGTGGAGTGTAACCCGTACGCCATCTTCCATCAGGCTCTGGAGAACTGCAAACCCATCATTGGTCTGGCCAGTGTTCAGAAAGGAGGGAAGTTTTACCAGGTCAGCGAACAGCCTTGAATATTTACTTTACAACTGTGAGATAATATGACCAGGGGCCTTGATGTATAAAAATGTTGCTTATGCATAAAAATTGCATTGAAATGTGCGTTCCAAGCACATATCGGGATTTATAAAAAGTAAACAGTGTAAATAAATATGCTGTCCTCTAGACCTTGCGAACGCACTCGTTTACTGGAGAGAGCAAAGTAATGAAGGAAACAGAATGATTTTAAACTCTGTTTTCATTTTGATACACATTTAGATTAAATATTTCTCTGTCAGTAACGGAATTAAGCACTCAAATTAAGTAGTCATAATCCAGAAGTTAAGCAAAAATGAAATGAATTTAGATATTTGTAGTGGATGCTCTGCTTTTGAACACAAGCTAGGTTTTAAAGCCAGCGAGGAGTGCTGTAGGCGCATGATAATTCCTCTTTAAACTAAATTGCAGAACTCATGTCTCGCGAGAATAATAATCAGTGATGCGACTCTGATATTATGGCGGACACTGCTGGATTTGTTCAGTGGTCGAACGGTCCATTGGCCGGTTTGAAAAGGTCTGATGACTCAGTACTGTACAAACTCTGCTGTTGATGTCATGTTAAAGCAGACAGTAGCGTAATGATAACTCCTCCTGTCATCTTCACAACATTATGAAAAATACCACTGTATTTGAAGGATAGAATTTGAAGGAAACGATAAGATTTGCACATTTAAAAAAAAATGTTTTGTCAGTGATGAGTCAGACAATAGTATTTGCACTTCTACAGGACTATCTGTTTCCATAAAAAAAATACTGTATAAACATATTAAAATATATGTTAGCTTTATAGGCAAAATTGCATAAATTTTAGTTTAAAGACTATTTAAAACAATTAAAAATACTATTTGGCCAATGGAAAAGAATGAGAATCACTTTTCACTGAAAGCTTTCTCTAAAAAGTAGGTTTTTTTTTTTAAATCAGTTTAACTTTTTGATATGGTATTTATTCTAAAACAAGACAAGGATACTGAATGATTTTTAGAAATGTAATCTGATGGAACAAATAGCATTTATAGTCATATGTTCCTAATGTCTTGTATCTTTAAACATGGATGGAAATATGCATTATGGAAATGATATGCAGATGACGTTTTGCTTAGTAAAACTAGGCATTGTAAGTGCCATATATAGTTTTAAAAAGGGAATATTGTGTATCTTCTGGCGTACACATGCTTTTAGGATGAAATCTACTTAAAGTTTTATACATGAGGCCCCAGGTGTTGTAGATCTACAATTCTCAGGTCAAATTCAGAATTAGTGTTCACTAATAGGTTGTTAAATGGCCAACATTGATAAAATGTTCTTGAGAAATGTGACTGAATATTTAATTGTATTTATTTAACAAAAATGATGGCAACAGAAATGCACAAAATTGTGATGAATAGACTGTACAACATGTTTTCGACAATATTTATCTTTAACATTTTTGAAGACTGAAATATGTACCATTTTATCCAGAGTGATTTATAGTACATGGATTTTATGCAGTATTTTGCAGCTCTCTGAATAGAATTTTATGAATAAAAGGATCATTCATCCAAGAAGTGAAAACTATCATCATTTACTCGCCTTCTTGTTGTTCCAAACCTGTATGACTTTCTTTCTTCTGTGAAACACAAAAGCGGATGTTAAGCAGAAAGTCCATTCTGATCTTTTCCATACGATGTACGATGTTGTCAAGCTCTAGGAATCACATCAAAACTCAGATCAAATACTGAATCTGTCTCTGTTATTGTTCTTGCAGGTTCCCGTCCCTCTCACGGATAATCGCCGGCGTTTTCTGGCCATGAAGTGGTTGATCACAGAATGCAGAGACAACAAGCACCGTCGCACACACATGTACGAGAAACTCTCGCAGGAGCTGCTGGCCGCCTTCACGAATGAGGGAAATGTGGTGAAGCGCAAACATGACCTTCACAAGATGGCCGAAGCCAACAGGGCATACGCACACTACCGCTGGTGGTAGAGACCGCACAGCTGGACTAGATCGTTCAGGACTGACGGCATCAGGAGTTTGGATTTTCACTCGGAGAAAAAGGACATGAGAAAATCATCTTGACTCATAAATACAGATTGTCTTTGAATGAAAGTAAACAAAGTAAGCTATAAAAGTCCCATTTCCATTTTTGACCTGTAATTCTTCACAAGAGTTGAACAGTGTGAACGACTGCAACACAAATCTTAGACATCTCATTACATGTTTGTGAGATTTCAGTGTGCACAAAAATGTTTAATTCTTTATTTTAAAGTGTTGAAGTGGCGTCAAGACAACTTAAAGTTATCGTCTAATCTGCAAAAGCCCCAAAACAGCTGAACAGGAGCTTATATTTATACTTTCAAATGAATTTTTTTTGGGGGGGGGGGGGCATTTCACCTGACAGTGGATCTTCATCAGATTGAAATTATGCAAAATAAAAATATTATTCTAACTGTGCAAACTACCTGCGACGCTTTATTCCTTTATAAGCACTTGTTTAAATAGGAAAATGCTTAAGAGTCAGAGGCCTGGTTTCACAGACAGGGTTTAGATTAAGCCAGGATTAGGCCTAAATTCAACGGCCTTTAAAAACATGCCTTATTAAAACACGTAAACATTACTGGTTGTGCATCTTGAGACAAAACAATGGCACTGACATATTTTAAGAAATGTCAGTGCAAGTTGCTTTCAGTTAAAATGTCTCAAACATGCATTTTAGTCTGGGACTTGCTTAAGCCTCATCTGTGAATCTAATGGATCATTATTGCAGTGATTATCATGTTTCTAGCATGTTATATGTTTGACAACAGTGCCTCTAACCCTAATTTATGGAGTGTGTCGCTTTTCATTTCTTAAACAACCATGTATGAAGACACATCATGGCCATATTCCGGGAGGATGATATCAAGATTCATCAGCCTCAAACTGTGAAAGAATGGTTGTGAGGAGCTTGAAGAATCATTTTCACACATGAATCGGCTCCTCTGAGTCCTGATCTTAAACTCATTGAGTGTCTTTGGGATGTGCTGGAGGAGACTTTACAGAGTGCTGGATTCTTGCATTGACAATACAAGATCTTCAGCAAAAATGCACATCTTGATGGAAATAAATGTTGTGATGTTATTTCCTTCGAGAGGAAGAGATTATTTATTTTTTGGTTAAGATAGTGTGTTGACAATCCAACTGTCTTGTCTTATGAATATTAAGTACGTAAAGTGATGGTGTCTTTGTTGACCAAACATATGGTCTGAAATGTTACTTTAGTGTTCGTTCTATTTTGAACCAAATGTTACATCGTGACCATGGACACGTTTGGATCTGTGTCGAATGAGAGAGGTCGGCAACGAGCCCATAAAGTAGAATTAAGCCATATTTCGGTTTTGTATAATGTTTTACGAATTTAACAATAGCCTATTCCATGAGTTATTCCTCTGGACATGGAATCATAAATCATCACTTGCGTCCTTTCACAGGGGATTATAAACCTCTCGTCCACTTTTCCCTATATTCACATCTTTTACTTTGGCAAAGGAGAAAAACACTACATCAGATATTATTTACTTTCCAAGACAACAGAGAAAGCATTATTAACCTCACTAGGTAAAGCACATCAACTTTATCAAATATAGCTTACATGTCGTGCTCATGAGGAAGATAAAATTCTCTCTTTTCTGACCTTTTACAACCAGTGTCATTAACATCAGGAGAAAACAAAGATACGACACAAGAGGCTCTGTCCTTCTCGTTTCCCACAGTCTTCTCAAACCGGGATTTACGATCCTGACTTTGTGGGGAAATATAATTAAACGTGGCTTATTTCCAAAATTTCATGCAATTTCTATTTCTTTCCATTTTCAAGGCCTTTGCAACCTATTGTTTAATTTTTAATGCACTTTTACACATTAAAAGCGTAATTTCTACATTGTGAATTTCTGCATAACCTGCAAACTTTTTGGTCTGATGTCTGATTTGACAGTTTGTCTTAAAATGTGCAGGTTCAACATTTAGTGAACATCAATCTCTAGACACCGGTTTCAGCACGACAGCTTTTCTCAGTTTAAGAGTTGTGTAGTTCTGCTTCGGGAACTTCTGCCACCAGTTCAGTGCACTGTCGACTCGAGAACTGGTTTAATTAGTTATGTAAATATTTTTTTTCAATTCAGTCAATTATTGTGGCAGAAGATTATGGCTTATTTAGTATACAAAACAGTATTACAAAAGGATTTTTAAATTTATTTTTACAAAACGGTAGGGATAATTTTACATTTTGGGACAAATCATTTTTATACATTGTCTCCATTACAATAAATAATTGTGGATTTAGCTTCCTAATTCCATTCCCACTGTAAACAGAAAAATACTAATCAGCATGTGAAGAAATAATAAACTTTAGGACTTTGTCAGACTTTCCAACAACTTTTATATGAACCACAGAGGGCAGAGGTGATGTTAATGTTTTTCCATTGGGGCTTATATAAGATTGATTGAGGTTAATAAATCTGCATTGTATATTATTGTTAGATGACAACAGATCAATGCAATGAAACTAAAAGACAATCTTCTGTATGAGCAGTAACCAGCAAAATAATAGAAAGTGTCTACTGAAAAACTAGTGGTTCTTATGAAATCGACCAGAATAACTGGACAACTGAACACTTTTCAAGCAGAAAGTTTTTTTTTTTTTTTCTTGACGAGCTTGAAGACAATAGAAAGCATTCTCTGAACATTTATTATTATCCGACGGCACTCACACACACAGACTAAATTCAGACACTACAAAAGGATTTGTTTTTACAAACTGGTTTGTAAACATTACATTTTTAATATACACAAATATATTTGCACAGATTTAAATTTGGCACAGCAAATTCTGCACCTTCAGTGTATAGCTACATACAGTACCCTGAGACATTATCAAAATAAAATCATTTGGAAAAAAATGGTCTCTTGAGTCATCAAATGTCAAAACAGCCCATTCATAAAAGCTGATGCAACAGCCACATTAACATTTACAAAACATCTTCAACTCCCTCATATTTAACTAAATTCTCAAAGATGAATATAGTAATTTTCTAATTTAGAACATGACACATTTACAAAAGCGCTGAATTCCGTTTATGAAAAAAAAATGTTTTGTTTATAAGATGATTAACTTTTGAAATGATTCAACAACCAATATAAAATGATCCCAGCAATTTGTAAGTCTTCAGTCTAATTTAGTTGTTTTTTACTCCAGAGGAACTTTTACAGACGGAGAAAGCGTCAGAATGCAGGAGAAATGTGGAAGAGTCCGTGTCTCGATCACTGTGTCTGTGAAACAGCAGAATCAGGCGCTGACAGATTCTCCATTTCATGAGTCTCTGCTGCTGTGTTCTGTGATCAAAACAAGATTCAATTACTCTCTGTATTCTATGTGAAGATGTCAAAGCTTATACTGCAGATCAGTTTATATCACACATAATTATTGCATTACCCTGAGTTGACTGCTGTGTCTCTGATGTGTGTCCCTTTGATTGAATACAGAATTACATAATAAACAATGATATATACACGGTTGAATGTACTATATGCATACATACATGAGAGCTGTAAGAATTAAAATCTGAACTTACTTTGTTGTAACAACCTTCCCTATATGACAGGAGACATTAGAGAGAGATAGTTGTTTAAAATGTTAATAATTAAGGGAAAATCGGAATCACAGCAAGTAAATCAGCCTCTGTAAGGAGTAGGTGAATGTTTGTCTCATTTCACCAGCATTGAGCCTCCTTCATTTCAATAACTGTTTGCATTCTGTTACAAATCAGCATTATAGACATTGTCAAATAAACCAGTGACCCATCAGCCCCATTCACTGTCATATTAGGCTACACAGGTTATTTACTGTTATTGAAGTTTTAGTGAAGAAACTTTAACATCCATGGAATCTTTCCATTGTATTAAAGGTTCTTTATAGTGGAAAATGTTTCTTTAGATAAATAATAATAATTCTTAACTCACACTAAAGGCCTATTTACACCACTTCATGCATTTTTACTGACTGCAAAGCTATCCGATTTGTTAAACCGGTTCCATTTACACTTGGCCACATAAATGTGTCTCTGCAAAATGAATATAAATTCGATCTACAGTTCCCGCGCTATATGCAAGATTAGTGTGTTTTGTGTCTACGCTATATTCATAATTCTGTGACGAACAGTTTGGAGTTATGAGCCATTATGTATAGGCTACCTTTTATCACTGTAGCGCCACCATCAGGCCGATCGGGACGAGCCTTGGTGACGTTGTAGACGCTGTGAGAACTACCAGCCCTAAAAGTTTCAAGTCTCTATGACTTACGGTTTGGTCAGCCTGATCACTTTTAGGGGAGAATGCTGATCCTTGGAAATTTTAGCATTTACCCCTAATAATAATTTAAAAAAAAAAATATATATATATATACTTACAGTTAGCATGGAGAAGTAAAATGAGCCAATACAAGGCAAAAACACATTCAGAGGGGAAGACAATGACTCTCAGATCCTTCAAGACGCGCTCGCCGTTTCCTAAGAATTAAAATGATAGAATAACATTGAAGAGAAAGGAAGATACACGGGACATTTGAAAGCAAAACGGTAAAGCACATTTTAGTAGTTGTATAATGTAACCCTGCTGTGTTCGGTTTATTTTCAGCAAGGTTTTTTTTTTTTTTGTGTGTGTGTGTGTGTGTGTGTAATTAGATAAAAACTGTGATGTTAAAAGATTTCTAGGTAACACTTTATTTCGATAGTCCACTTTAGACATTCTACTAACTATAAGTAACTTTGCAACTGCATGTCAACTAACTGTCATTAGAGGATTAGTAGACTGTCTGCTTAATATCTGCTAACACTTTATTTTGTTGGTCCCCCAACATACATTCTACTGACTATAAGTAACTTGGCAACTACAACTCAACTTATTCTCCTAAACCGAACGCCAACACCTAACCATAACCTTACAGTCTACTACAGTCTACTAATACTCTAATGAGAGTCAGTTGACATGTAGTTCAAAAGTTACTTATAGTTAGTAGAATGTCTAAAGTGGACTCGAAATAAAGTGTAACCGATTTCTATAATGTAATATAATATTTTAGATATGTACTTACGTGCTTTCAGGATCAGTTCTGCTGTCAGTGTAACAGAGTTCAACAAAACAAGACCAACTGCTCCAAACATGTACATGATGAAATTACAGAGATGCACTATAACACACACACACACACACACACACACACACACACACACACACACACACACACACACACACACACACACACACACACACACACACACACTCATTAATTAAACTAATCTCTTGTCAATGCAATATTATAGAGCATAAATACAATATATATATATATATAAACTTTATTGTATTTATGCTAATTAGAATTATTTAATATTTTATTAGGATTCATATTAAGATTCAGCAGTGAGTAATTACATGTATTTGATCCTTGTTGGTTTGTCTCAGTCTGTTGTTGTCGTCTCTGCTCTTCTGAATGTTCTGCCACTGTGTTAAAACAAAACTGAAATCAGATTCACAAAAGGCAAAAGGATGCGAAGAAAATATGGATTTATCCTGGGATCATAATATCATAATATCTATTCTAGTAATAACAAAATACAGACAACATGTTTTTATTGACTAATTTACTGAAAGGCCTACAAATCAATCAACCAATCAATCAATCAGTCAGTCAGTCAATCCATCAATCAGTCAGTCAATAAAAAAATAAAAAAATCAGTCAATCAATGAATCAGTCAATCAATCAACCAACCAGTCAATCAGTCAGTCAGTCAGTCAGTCAATCAGTCAGTCAGTCAGTCAATCAATCAGTCAATAAATCAGTAAATCAGTAAATCAGTAAATCAATAAATCAATCAGTCAGTCAATCAATCAATCAATCAATCAATCAATCAATCAGTCAGTCAGTCAGTCAGTCAATCAGTCAGTCAGTCAATCAATCAATCAATCAATCAATCAATCAGTCAGTCAGTCAGTCAGTCAGCCAATCAGTCAGTCAATCAATCAACCAATCAATAAATCAGTCAATCAATAAATAAATCAGTCAATCAGTCAATCAGTCAATCAGTCAATCAATCAATCAATCAGTCAGTCAGTCAGTCAGTCAGTCAGTCAGTCAGTCAGTCAGTCAGCCAATCAGTCAGTCAATCAACCAATCAATAAATCAGTCAATCAATAAATAAATCAGTCAATCAGTCAATCAATCAATCAATCAGTCAGTCAGTCAGTCAGTCAGTCAGTCAGTCAGCCAATCAGTCAGTCAATCAACCAATCAATAAATCAGTCAATCAATAAATAAATCAGTCAATCAGTCAGTCAATCAATCAATCAGTCAGTCAGTCAGTCAGTCAGTCAGTCAGTCAGCCAATCAGTCAGTCAATCAACCAATCAATAAATCAGTCAATCAATAAATAAATCAGTCAATCAGTCAATCAATCAATCAATCAATCAATCAATCAATCAATCAATCAGTCAGTCTAGTAAAGGGAGAGAATATTGTACCCAGTGTTGGGCAGTTGCTGATTATTCAGTATATATGATGTTTTCAGATTCCAAAAATGAAGCACTTGTAAATACATTTAAATATTAAAATACTCATAATCAGAATACACAATGGCAATCAATTATTCATTATTGATTGATTCACCCTAATTATTATTATTATTTTTTATAATATAGTTTGTTGCTTTTATGTTTAAAAAGTACTCAGAACATGAAGAAGCCATACAGCATATGGCAACTGGATTTACAGAAATCATTTCACTTCAGTTATAAAGTCAGTGGTGGACAGTAACAAAGTATATGTAATTCGTTACTGTACTTAAGTAGCTTTTTTGTTTATCTGTACTTTCCTGAAGTATTTCAATTTGGGGAGACTTTTACTTTAACTCCACTACATTTCAAAGTCAAATATCTTACTTTTTTACTACATTTTCAAAATCAGTCGTTCCTTTTTATTTATGAGTGGATAAAAACTTAACTGGTCAAACGAGCCACCAATCACAGTACAGCGCACATTTTGTTTTGAACTTGTTTTGTTTGCCCCGTTAGCGCCTTGACGGTATATAGCGCGAACATAAGGTTCAACATGACATCACGTCAGTGATAACATTAACAAAATGATAACATTTTGAGTGCAATGTCTTAATAAATGATGGAAGAAACTACTGACTCTAACTTGCCACAACTCCCATGGCCTTAGTTACGTGATTTTTTTTAAGTAACGTTAGTTAATTTTTAATTTTTTTTAAGTAACGTTAGTTATTTTTTCTTTTTTTTTAAGTAACATTAGTTGAAAAGAAGAACGAGTCCTTCATTTTTTAAGTGCCTTAATTCTGTGCCTGCCTCGGCCCTGTACAATTTCTTACAATAATTCTCTTTCCAATCTGGAAACACGAAGAGGTAAGCCATTTTCATTTCACTCATTTTTAAATGAGAAATTAACAGTAGCTTGCAGAAAACAAGCTTTCATTGTGCATGTTAAAATATAGACTATGTGACGTAACCATAAACATTATATAGGTTGTCAGCTAAGTTAACTTAGCTGTTTCACCGTATTTAGTTTATAGTATTTGTATTTGAAACTTTTTAAGCTGAGTGCTCTGTGAATATCGTGAGATGGCAATCAATCAATGTTAACATTTTATGTTGGAATATAAATTCTATTTTTACTTGTTTTACATGCAGCGTATTCAATTCACATTTATTTGTATTAGCGTTTTTCACAATACATATAGTTTCAAAGCATCTTTACAGAACAAGGTATGTGTCTACATTACAATTTAGTGGGATCTGTTATCAGAGACTGTGTCCAAGTTATCTATGTCAGAAATGTACAGTTCTAAGTTAAGAATATATTTGCAGCCTTATATGCTAAACTGTTTTACGTTTTTTTCACATTTCAGTTTTTTCCACATTCAATGCCCCATAATGAAATGTGTAATTACTAAGCAAATTAATTAAAAATAACCAAAACCTGAAGTGTCACATTGGCATTAGTATTCAGCGCTGAGGTGAAGCACATTCGGCAGTGAGTGATTACAGTCTCGGGTCTTTTGGAATATGATAAGATAAGCTTTGTACACATGGATTTCTGTAAAGCTTGTCATTATAAAGTGAACATACGGCCCAGTCTAAGGTCCTGAGTTCTCTGGATCAGGTTTTTATTAGGAAATAAATAAATTTATTAATTAATTATTATTATTATTTTTTTTGCTTTCAGCTTTCCTTCTGCCCTAACCAGTTCTCTAGTCCCTGTCGATTACAGTATAAACAGCTTCACTGCATGATGAAATGAAATGATGAAACCACACCGTTGGGATGGTGTTGTACAGATAATGAACGGTGTCAGGTTTATTCCTGAGATGACGCTTGGAATCAAGGTTAATCAGACAGTGGATCTTGTTTCTCACAGTCTAAGAGTCCTTTGGGTGTCATTTTACAAATTTCAAGCATGTGTTATTCACTGAGGAGAGGCTTCTGTACAGCCACTTTCCCATAAAGATCAGATCAGTGAATGTTGTAGAGATGGCTGGTTTCTGTATCTCAGTTAATTAATAAAAAGATGGCTTGGCAAACGATACGTTCGGAAAACATCTTCCTCTGGCATTCCAAATAAATGAACACGAGTGGAGAAAATTCTCTCTCTTCTGTCACACGCTCTCTGTACAGTAACTAACACAGCATGTCAAGCGCTAACTAGGTTTGTGGCGTAAGCTGTTAGTAAATCTGATCCCGTGTGTCAATGTGATATTTATGTTGTTTTTTTATTAATACATTTTCAAAATTAAATCACAAATATGTTCTTGCTTTTTCATTATGGTAAATGGAGTGTAGATTGTGGGGAAAAATAAAGCAATTTAGCATAAGGCTGCAACAACAAAATGTGAAAAAAAGAAGGAATCTGAATAGTTTCAGACATCATAGTTCAGTCTCACACATCATGACCAATGAAGTGATCATTAAGAAATTAAAAACAATGTGCAGTTTACCAAGCGCATAGTCTAAAGGGTATATCTGCTTTATATAACTTATTCATTTTTCTTATAATAATATGAATAATGATTTATACATTTTACATATACATTTTTATTGCATTAATTTGCATATATAAGACATAAACATCATGGAAAGGTAATTTCTACACTGTAAAACCTAACACTCAAAATCATTAATTGGTTTGAGTAGGACAAACTTAAATTCAACTAATTAGTTCAGTCCAATTAACTTGTTTGAGTAGCACTTTCTTTTTCTTTCAAGTTCACAGAACTGATATATTTTAAGTAAACTGAACTGTTTCATTGTTTTGAGTTTTATGAAATTATTTATTTTAATTTAGACAAGCTTAAGTTTAACTGAAACGGCTGGGATGTCTATTTCCCAGCATGCTTTGCCGATGGCACTCGAAAGGGAGAGTAAATGCTAAAATTAAGTGTAATATAATGTTTTGTGTGTGTGTGTGTGTGTGTGTGTGTGTGTGTAAGATTAATGTTAAATGTGAGATTTAGTAGTGATTAATGTTTTGTCGTGCTAATTTAGAAGAATTTCTGTTAATGTTGGCTTTACACTGTAAAAAATAAAATCTTAAAAAAAGGGTCAATGACTGTCAGCAATGGCTGCCATACAAAAAACGTAAAATATCCTAATTTAAATAAGTGCAAAATACTTTTACAGAAATCTTCATTAATCTTTTTTAACAGAAACACAGTTATTTCACATTTACTTTCTGAATTTTTTTACTGGAAAGCATGCAGTTAACTACACTCATGATTTGCTGTGACTATATATCACTGCATCAGCAACTACACAGTTACTGTCTGTTAAATAAAGCAACATGCAGCATATCACTAGTGTTTCTCTGCTCATCCTGAACTGAAGCTCAGGCTCTACTCTTCAACACAATGGTGACCCACGAAACACACCATACAGAACATTAAACACTACCAGATCTCTCAGGATCTCAGCATCTTCACTTATTACAATCCAGACTTTATTTCTTTCATACTAACATTCTTATTGAGAATTAACAGAGGTTTAGAAGTTGAAGCTTTATTGAAAAGAATAAAGTTTGATGTCACCATGATGGAGATCAGTGTTTGTTTTAATTGGGCTCTTGACCTTTTAGTGTTTAATTTAAGTTTCTCTCTGGTTGTTTTAACTGTGTGTCTTTGATGCATATTAGTTATAGTAGGAATCCAAGAGAAACTCAGATCAGATGATGTTGGTCATTTTTTAGTGATAATAGTCATCATGTAGTGTCCTGCTTCATTGATACCATCTGAAGTGTATTATCTGATTAAGCTGTTAAATATTAGTTGTTAATTTTGCATCATAAAACTGCTATAGAAGATCCTGCAGTGCTGTGATACTCAGATTTTATGAAGTTATTATACAGAAAATGTTTTGACAGGATCATATAGACTCACTCAGACATCAAGAATCAGCGTATGAATCGCAACAATGGTGACAATGAAAAAAAAATCTGATCAACTCTGAACTACTATAAAGTCACAAAAAGGCTTTGTTGGTTGTCACCATTGTTGAGATTCCTTTTATTAATTCTTTATGTCTCTATACTACAACCAGCTCAAAACTTTTTCTGTATATTATATATTTATTAAAATTTCAGATCATTATAATACTGAGGCCATAATATTTCAAGGGTCATGTGATAAATTACATTAAATTAAATTAAAACTAAAATCCATTTACATAATTTAACTTATATATATTCATTCTTGACTGACAAAGCAGTGAACCAGATCATCATATGATGATTATAACATCATCATCATCATCATCATTAACTGATCAAGATCATCTGATGGTTTTTCTGGCATTTATTGCTATAAGAAATGTGTATCAAATACACAGTTAAAACAGCCAGAGTACACTAAAGTAAAATTTCAAGGGTCATGAGCCCAACTAAAGCAGACACTGATCTCAATCATGGTGACATCAAATTTATTTTACATTTTTTTACACTATATTTAAATTAGCATATTTTACTTTAATTTTATGGTTTTTGTTTGGCAGCCGTAGCTGCCAGTCATTTGACCCTTTTTTTACGAATTTTTTTTTACAGCGTAGGATAGTTACCATCATAGTGACAAGTGGTGCATGCAGCTTGATTTGAGAGCAAATCATCACTTTATATTGTTGCGCTCATACAACCACTGCTTCTGTGTAACATACTATTGCTAATACATTAGCAAATTAGTGTGTTAGCAGATTAACTTTTAAAAGCTAAGCTTATACTAATATAAGTGTTCACATTGAGATTAAATGAAAGTTATAAATTAATTGTATTATTTAATGTACTTTGAGTTTAAGAACTTAAAAAATTTGAAGCAATTGATTGTTCTGCCAACTTAATCGGGTTTACAGTGTACTTCATAGATTTGAGTTATATTAATTGAATGGACTTAGTACTATAGCTTTATTTACCCAAGTTATCTTAACAATAAGTTATTGAGTCACTTGGACACAAATCAAATATTTTTTTATGCTTAAATTGTTTGAGTTAATAAACTTAATTGAATTAAGGCAATCGGTTTCCTCAAATGAAATGAGTTAGCTTAACTTGTTGGGTTTTACAGTGTACTTCTTAGCGCCATATTTTTATGTTTTATAATTACAGTGTGGGGTAATAAAGGACACTGTATGTCAAGTCAAGTCAAGTCAAGTCAAGTATATTTGTATAGCGCTTTTCACAATACAGATTGGGTATCAAAGCAGCTTCACAGTATTAAATTAAAATAATACAACAAGGTTTGTTTCTAGTAGGGCTGGGCGATTTAAATCGCGATATTGTTATGCGCATCTCATCAGTAAAGCCGGTTCCTTGATTAGTAGTAAATCGCCATCACCTGCTTTCAGATGGAGCGGCATTTACTACAAAGAGCCGTAATTAACTGACAAGCTGAGCCATATCGCATCAATATCGCGGACGTATCGCCAGCGATATTTAATGCGATATGGCTCAGCTTGTCAGTTAACTACGGCTCTTTGTACACAGCAAAACCTCCAGTGTTAAATTAACACTCCTGGGAGTGTATGAGTCCACACTCAAGAGTGTTTAAGTTAATGAGATAACTAAGCGATTAATTTAGTGATGATTGAGCATTATTGATGACACCTGATGTTAACAAGTAGAATCGCTGAAGGAGAAAATCGCAAATTGTAAGTTACCATTATTGTGATGGGTAGTTGCTTTAGTTGGGCTCTGACCCTTTTATGTATACTTTAGATTTTGTTTGGTGGTTGTATCTGAGTTAAAACTGCCAGTTGAATAAAGAATCAAAAGTGATTTGATGGTGTTGGTTAAATTTTGACAATCATCATTTGAACTTGATCACTGAACTCATTAAAATCCTTCTTTCTGACTTCGATCTATGTTGTTGGTTAGTGAATCTGCATAAATGGCCAGAATTTTTGATACAATATAAAGGATTTCTTGAAAGTTGTTTTAAAAAAAAATCATTCTTTTAGGCACACACAGATGTCAAGATTCAGTCTATGCATCTCAACAATGGTGAGGAGCAGAATAGTCAATGAGGAAAAGTAAATTACATAGACAATTCAGATCATAATTTATTCATACCGCAATGCATGATGGGAGCCATTAATGAGTTGTGATTGGTGGCAGCCACTGCAACATGCTTTATTATTGTCACCATTGTTGAGATTCACAGGCTGATTATTGATGTCTGTGTTTTAAATGAATATGTCTGAACGTTATTTTGATCAGAACAATGTTTATTAAATATTTTGAATTATAAGTAGGCTACTGATAATCATAGGCTGAAGAATCACAAAACTGCTGCTAACAAGTTAAACCAAACTATCTTAATATGTTTCATTTTTTAGATCACAGCATGATTATGTCAAAACATAACCAACACTATAAGATAACATTTTACTTTGTTCATTTAACTGCTATAAATCAATAACAGCAGACAAACAACAGTAAATATTAAAGTAAACATATAATGGTCTAGAGCCCAACTAAAGCAAACACCCATCACCTTAATGGTAACTTACAATTTGTGATTTTCTTCTTCAGTGATTCTGCTTGTTAACATCAGGTGTCTTCAATAATGCTCAATCATCACTAAATTAATCACTTAATTATCTCCTCAGCCCTAAATGCCGCTCCATCTGAAAGCAGGTGATGGTGATTTACTACTAATCAAGGAACCGGCTTTACTGACGAGATGCGCATAACAATATCGCGATTTAAATCGCCCAGCCCTAGTTTCTAGTGGAATTTATTGATTGATAAAATCAAATTAAATATCCCCAGAATATCCCCAACTGAGCAAGCCAAAGGCAACAGTGGCAAGGAACCGAAAAACTCCATCAAGTGACCTAATGGTGTCCTAAAACTCCATCCGGTGACCCAATGGAGAAAAAAAAACCTTGGGAGAACCCAGGCTCAGTCGGGGGCCAGTTCTCCTCTGGCGTTTATTAACTAGAGGCCGGATTGTAATTTGTAAAAAATAAATTATTATATGAGTGCCTGGCTGAAGAGATGCGACTTTAATCTAGTTTTAAACTGGGAGAGCGAGTCTGAGCAACGAACACTATCAGGAAGGCTATTCCAGAGTTTTGGAGCTAAATGTGAAAATGCTCTCCCTCCTTTGGTTGATCTGGATATCCTAGGTATGACCAAAAGCCTTGAATTTAGTGATCTTAAAGAGCGCGATGGATTATAGGGCGATAGAAGATCCGTTAAATAGACTGGAGCTAAGCCGTTTAGGGCTTTATAAGTCAGTAGCAATACCTTGTAATTAATACAGAACTTTATAGGTAACCAGTGTAGAGATGATAAAATCGGTGTTATATGATCATATTTTCTTGATCTAGTAAGAACTCTAGCGGCGGCATTTTGGACTAACTGTAGCTTGTTTATTGAGGATGCAGGACAACCAGCTAGTAAAGCATTACAGTAGTCTACCCAGTCAACACTATGATCTCACAGTGATGTCACCATGTGGTCACAACGTCTGCAATCTGAGTTCACAGTGTTCTAAAAGTGTAACCTCACAGCACTCTCACTGTGTGCTCAAACTATGACCACAATATGAGCTCATCCCAGCTAGAAATGTTATTGTTCTATGAATGTTTTGAGAGCATTATGTTATGTTCTTGTAATATTTTCTGTAGCTAATTTTATTTTTGTAACCAGAATGTTCTCCTAAAAGGTAGGATAACACTCTATAAACATTTCAAACATGTTTAGTGATGACATTGATAGAACATTATCCCCCCTAACATTCTTAGACAGTTATAGCGGGAAGTTTCGATGTTTAGAAACTATGTTTAAGAGGTTTACATGTTGAAGTTTGTTTGAAGAGTTTGGTTTGGTCACCATTGTAGAGGTCAGTGTTTGCTGTAGTTGGGCTCTTTGGTCTTGACTACGGCTGGGCGATTTAAATCGCGATATTGTTATGCGCATCTCGTCAGTAAAGCCGGTTCCTTGATTAGTAGTAAATCACCATCACCTGCTTTCAGATGGAGAGGCATTTACTACAAAGAGCCGTAGTTAACTGACAAGCTGAGCCATATCGCATTAATATCGCGGACGTATCGCCAGCGATATTTAATGCGATATGGCTCAGCTTGTCAGTTAACTACGGCTCTTTGTACACAGCAAAAACTCCAGTGTTAAATTAACACTCCTGGGAGTGTATGAGTCCACACTCAAGAGTGTTGAAGTTAATGAGATAATTAAGTGATTAATTTAGTGATGATTGAACATTATTGAAGACACCTGATGATAGCAAGCAGAATCACTGAAGGTGAAAATCACAAATTGTAAGTTACCGTTATGACGATCAATGGTTGCTTTAGTTGGGCTCTTGACCCTTATATTATTAACTTTAGATTTTGTTTGTCTGTTGTTTCTGAATTATAATCACCAGTTGAACAAAAAAGTGACTGATGGTGCTGGTTATGTTATGATCTTGATCACTGAACTCATTAAAATCCTTCTTTCTGACTTCGATTTATGTTGTTGGTTAGTGAATCTGCATTAATGCCCAGAATTTTTGATATAATATAAAGGATTTCTTAAAAGTTGTTAAAAAAAAATCATTCTTTTAGGCACACACAGATGTCAAGATTCAGTCTATGCATCTCAACAATGGTGAGGAGCAGAATATTCAATTAGGAAAAGTAAATTGACAATTCAGATCATAATTTATTCATACAGCAATGCATGATGGGAGCCATTAATGAGTTGTGATTGGTGGCAGCCACTGCAACATGCTTTATTATTGTCACCATTGTTGAGATTCACAGGCTGATTATTGATGTCTGTGTTTTAAATTAATTTATCTGAATGTCTTTTGATCAGAACAATGTTTATTACATATTTTGAATTATAAGTAAAATACTGATAATCATAGGCTGAAGAATCAGTAAACTGCTGCTAACAAGTTAAACCAAACTGTCTTTCCTTTTTCAGATCACAGCATGATTATGTCAAAACATAACCAACACTATAAGATAACGTTTTACTTTGTTCATTTGACTGTTATAATGAAATAACAGCAGACAAACAACAGTAAATATTAAAGTAAACATATAATGGTCAAGAGCCCTACTAAAGCAAACACCCATCACCTTAATGGTAACTTACAATTTGTGATTTTCTCCTTCAGTGATTCTGCTTGTTAACATCAGGTGTCTTCAATAATGTTCAATCATCACTAAATTAATCACTTAATTAAACATCTGAGTGATGTTGGAGTCCATGTCCAATTACATTTCTAGCTGGGGTGACTCACATTGTGTCCATAATATGAGCACACAGTGAGTGCACAGTGCGGTTACACTTTTAGCTCACTGTGAACTCACATTGTGGTCATATGGAGAGATCACTGTGAGATCAACGTGTTGACTGGGTAGTCTCGAGGTCATGAATGCATGAACTAACTTTTCTGCATCAGAAACAGATAGCATGTTACGTAGCTTAGCAATGTTTCTAAGGTGGAAAAAGGCAGTTTTTGTAACATATGAAATATGATTTTCGAAAGACAGGTTGCAATCTAGTATAACACCCAGGTCTTTTACTGTAGAGGATAAAGTAACAGGACATCCTACGATGTTAAAGTTGTATTGCGAGAGGTTTTGTGGGCGGTTTTTTGAACCGATGATTAGTACCTCTGTCTTGTCTGGATTTAATAAAAGAAAATTACGCGTCATCCAATCTTTTAACACACTCTGTCAATTTGGATAATTTAGCGTTTTCATCCGGCCGTGATGAAATATATATTTGAGTGTCATCAGCATAACAATGGAAACTAATTCCATGTTTCCTTATAATATTTCCAAGTGGCATCATATATACTGAGAATAACAGAGGGCCTAACACAGATCCCTGCGGCACTCCATAGTTTACAGGAGTTATGATCGATTTTTCTCCATTTAAATAGACAAAATGGTAGCGGTCAGATACGTATGATCTGAACCAGCTTAATGCTTGTCCTTGAACACCAGTATAATTTTGTAGTCGATCTAAGAGTATTGTGTGATCTATAGTATGTCAGTGATGTGTAATACCTGTCATGCTGTTTTCATACACCAATATCATCTTCAGAACTTCAATAAATACAATGACGCAGGTCCATCCCAAATACTCTGTAGATTAAATAAAGCACTTCTGATCAGCACATCTCTTACAAAACAATTATTTTAGTATATCATAAATGTAAACCTTACAAAAAATATTTGTCCTTGCATAAAAGCAGACAAATGTGTGACTTACCACAACAAATCTACTTAATAATATTAGAAAGTGCTTATTTTTCTATATGAAAATTGAAAATTACTAAAAAATAAAACAAAGTAGCATACCTTTCTCCCTTTCCAATATGGTTAGATGAATATAAATCAAAAGGAAGATATATAGGAGCGGTGTTATAATCATCCACAATGATGTTATCCATATTCGTTGGAGACCTGTGAATGAAAACTTTTAAACTTTTACAGGCCAAATAAATCTGATACAAATCTGAGAATAATCAGAAATCAAATTTGAAACTATATTTATGTTCTGTATGAATTAACAATTCATCTGTGTGTTTATTTATGTTTTTTTAACCTTGTAATCTTAATAAAAAAAAATGTCATAACTGTCACCGTTATGTTCTGCTAGTTTTCATTTGTCACGTGTTCCTTGTTCTCATTTGCCGCCACTCATCAGTTACCATGGACACTAACACTAATCATCACAGCTGATCGTTATTTTGTCATCGTCTCCATGTATTTCCTCCTTGTTCACTCTTCAGTTGTCCGGTATTGTTTGTACGTTGTTTCGTATGTTGGCTGTTTATATTAAATCTTATGTTATTGTATGATCGTCTTCATCTTCTGTGGAACTAAGCGTTACAATAACTTCATCTTCTCATCATGATAGGATTCACTTGACGTCTATGATGTATGCAAGGCCAATCATACAGTTAAGCCACTCACTCATCTCATCAGATATGCCTCCATTCAGTTACACACCGCTCACTTTTCACAACATCAACAACCAATGGATAAAATCAAAAAAAGATTTTTTTTAGATAACCTCAATTTTACTCAAAAAAGATGTCACAATACAGTAGTGTCAATAGCAACTCCTGTTTAATGTTAACTTTAAATCATGGTTTAGAAAATAAATTAATCATATATTTTTATATAAGCAGCTGCATTTCTATTCTTAAGCCTGGAACACACCAAGCCGACGCCGACGAACTAGCGCTGATGAAAAGGTAAAAAGCTGAACTTGAACACACTGAGAGAACTACAGCCGACTGTTAGCTAGAATGCGCGTTCTGCGCCTGCGTGTAAATGAGACAATTGTCTATTTCTGAAGATATATTCGTCTATATTCGTTATTCAAAAAGGGAAACCGACGCTGCGGCTGCAGATACACAAACCGTAACAAAGCAGTGCTTGCTTACTGTTTTGAATAGGGCTGGGCGATTTAAATCGCGATATTGTTATGCGCATCTCGTCAGTAAAGCCGGTTCCTTGATTAGTAGTAAATCGCCATCACCTGCTTTCAGATGGAGCGGCATTTAGGGCTGAGGAGATAATTAAGTGATTAATTTAGTGATGATTGAGCATTATTGAAGACACCTGATGTTAACAAGCAGAATCACTGAAGAAGAAAATCACAAATTGTAAGTTACCATTAAGGTGATGGGTGTTTGCTTTAGTTGGGCTCTTGACCATTACATGTTTACTCTAATACTTACTGTTGTTTGTTTGCTGTTATTGATTTATAACAGTTAAATGAACAAAGTAAAATGTTATGATATAGTGTTGGTTATGTTTTGACATAATCATGCTGTGATCTGAAAAAGGAAACTTATTGAGATAGTTTGGTTTAACTTGTTAGCAGCAGTTTAGTGATTCTTCAGCCTATGATTATCAGTATTTTACTTATAATTCAAAATATTTAATAAACATTGTTCTGATCAAAAAACATTCAAAAAAATTCATTTAAAACACAGACATCAATAATCAGCCTGTGAATCTCAACAATGGTGACAATAATAAAGCATGTTGCAGTGGCTGCCACCAATCACAACTCATTAATGGCTCCCATCATGCATTGCGGTATGAATAAATTATGATCTGAATTGTCTATGTAATTTACTTTTCCTAATTGAATATTCTAATCGTCACCATTGTTGAGATGCATAGACTGAATCTTGAATTCTGTGTGTGCCTAAAAGAATGATTTTTTTTTTTTAAACAACTTTTAAGAAATCCTTTATAGCCTATTATATCAAAAATTCTGGGCATTTATGCAGATTCATTAACCAACAACATAAATCGAAGTCAGAAAGAAGGATTTTAATGAGTTCAGTGATCAAATTCAAATGATGATTGTCATAATATAACCAACACCATCAGATCACTTTTTTCTTTGTTCAACTGGTGATTATAATTCAGGAACAACAGACAAACAAAATTTTAAGTTAATAATATAAGGGTCAAGAGCCCAACTAAAGCAACCATTGATCGCCATAACGGTAACTTACAATTTGAGATTTTCTCCTTCAGTGATTCTGCTTGTTAACATCAGGTGTCTTCAATAATGTTCAATCATCACTAAATTAATCACTTAATTATATCATTACCTTAAACACTCTTGAGTGTGGACTCATATACACTCCCAGGAGTGTTAATTTAACTCTGGAGTTTTTGCTGTGTACAAAGAGCCGTAGTTACCTGACAAGCTGAGCCATATCGCATTAATTATCGCTGGCGATACGTCCGCGATATTAATGCGATATGGCTCAGCTTGTCAGTGAACTACGGCTCTTTGTAGTAAATGCCGCTCCATCTGAAAGCAGGTGATGGTGATTTACTACTAATCAAGGAACCGGCTTTACTGACGAGATGCGCATAACAATCTCACGATATATATCGCCCAGCCCTAGTTTTGAATATCAATTCTGCTAAACACTTTCTTTATTCCACTCCGCTCATGTTAATATTGAAATATTCGCCAAGGGACACTCAGGTAAGATGACGTAACACACAGCCTTCTATCTGTACCGGTTTGACTTTGCTTGCTGTTTTGCTATTATTCTCGTGCACTGACTCGATCGTTCACTAATGGCTAGTTCACACTACAGGATTTTAAGCCCGATTTAAGCCCGATTTGCAAGTTAACGAGCTCACCGACCGGTCGGGCTGTAATCGCGCGCAAATCTGCGGGTGATCCGCGCTCGCCAATCTTTAAGTGTGAAATACTTAACGACGCATCAAAAATGCTCGCTGACACATCGCCGACGCCAGACAAATCTAGCATGCCAAATATCTGGAGCTGTCGGCCGACTCGATAGCCTGTGGTGTCACGTGTCGCGACGAGCAACAGCCAATGATCAGCTTGTTATGACATTACAAAATCCTTTTGTATTTGTAACCATCGTTGCCAAACCACAACACAGGCTGCTTTTTCTTTTTACTCACCTCCAACTCTCTCTGACAGACAATCCCTGCTGCCCGCGTGTGCTAATCCATCCTTTCACCCCATATTCTTTTTTTTTGGGGGGGGGGGGGGTTCTAAAAAGATCATTGTGCAAACAATATATATTATTTTATTTATTATGCTAGCGAAAGCGGTCATATAGGGATTGTCAAAGTTTTTTTTTTTTTTTTTTTCGTCACCTTACTGAATTTTTCGTCAACGATACCAGGGACACCGAAACACCGGGGAACATGAAATTTGGTGGGCATGTAGCCCCACTAGACTTCTAAGGAAAAATTTCGTTTGGTCCCCGGGGGCCACTCCCCCCCCGCGCTGGGCCCCCCCAAACCCCAAAAAATGCAGTTTTTCCTAAATAACTACCTGAACCGTGGCACCGAGGATGAAGACATTTTTATGGTATGTTGGTCTACTAGACTTTTACGGAAAAATTTCGTTTGGTCCCCGGGGGCCACTTCCCCCCCCGCGCTGGGGCCCCCTTAAATTTTTCGTCAACGATACCAGGGACACCGAAACACCGGGGAACATGAAATTTGGTGGGCATGTAGCCCCACTAGACTTCTAAGGAAAAATTTCGTTTGGTCCCCGGGGGCCACTCCCCCCCTGCGCTGGGCCCCCCCAAACCCCAAAAAATGCAGTTTTTCGTAAATAACTACCTGAACCGTGGCACCGAGGATGAAGAAATTTTTATGGTATGTTGGTCTACGAGACTTTTACGGAAAAATTCCGTTTGGTCCCCGGGGGCCACTTCCCCCCCCGCGCTGGGGCCCCCTTAATTTTTCGTCAACGATGCCAGGGACACCGAAACACCGGGGAACATGAAATTTGGTGGGCATGTAGCCCCACTAGACTTCTAAGGAAAAATTTCGTTTGGTCCCCGGGGGCCACTCCCCCCCTGCGCTGGGCCCCCCCAAACCCCAAAAAATGCAGTTTTTCGTAAATAACTACCTGAACCGTGGCACCGAGGATGAAGAAATTTTTATGGTATGTTGGTCTACGAGACTTTTACGGAAAAATTCCGTTTGGTCCCCGGGGGCCACTTCCCCCCCCGCGCTGGGGCCCCCTTAATTTTTCGTCAACGATACCAGGGACACCGAAACACCGGGGAACATGAAATTTGGTGGGCATGTAGCCCCACTAGACTTCTAAGGAAAAATTTCGTTTGGTCCCCGGGGGCCACTCCCCCCCCGCGCTGGGCCCCCCCAAACCCAAAAAAATGCAGTTTTTCCTAAATAACTACCTGAACCGTGGCACCGAGGATGAAGAAATTTTTATGGTATGTTGGTCTACTAGACTTTTACGGAAAAATTTCGTTTGGTCCGCGGGGGCCACTTCCCCCCCCGCGCTGGGGCCCCCGTAATTTTTTCGTCAACGATACCAGGGACACCGAAACACCGGGGAACATGAAATTTGGTGGGCATGTAGCCCCACTAGACTTCTAAGGAAAAATTTCATTTGGTCCCCGGGGGCCACTCCCCCCCGCGCTGGGCCCCCCCAAACCCCAAAAAATGCAGTTTTTCCTAAATAACTACCTAAACCGTGGCACCGAGGATGAAGAAATTTTTGTGGTATGTTGGTCTACTAGACTTTTACGGAAAAATTTCGTTTGGTCCCCGGGGGCCACTCCCCCCCCCGCGCTGGGGCCCCCGTAAATTTTTCGTCAACGATACCAGGGACACCGAAGCACCGGGGAACATGAAATTTGGTGGGCATGTAGCCCCACTAGACTTCTACGGAAAAATTTCGTTTGGTCCCCGGGGGCCACTCCCCCCCCGCGCTGGGCCCCCCCAAACCCCAAAAAATGCAGTTTTTCCTAAATAACTACCTGAACCGTGGCACCGAGGATGAAGAAATTTTTATGGTATGTTGGTCTACTAGACTTTTACGGAAAAATTTCGTTTGGTCCCCGGAGGCCACTTCCCCCCCCGCGCTGGGGCCCCCTTAACCCCAAAAAATGCAGTTTTTCCTAAATAACTACCTGAACCGTGGCACCGAGGATGAAGACATTTTTATGGTATGTTGGTCTACTAGACTTTTACAGAAAAATTTCGTTTGGTCCCCGGGGGCCACTCCCCCCCCCCGCGCTGGGGCCCCCGTAAATTTTTCGTCAACGATACCAGGGACACCGAAGCACCGGGAAACATGAAATTTGGTGGGCATGTAGCCCCACTAGACTTCTACGGAAAAATTTCGTTTGGTCCCCGGGGGCCACTCCCCCCCCCCGCGCTGGGCCCCCCCAAAACCAAAAAAATGCAGTTTTTCCTAAATAACTACCTGAACCGTGGCACCGAGGATGAAGACATTTTTATGGTATGTTGGTCTACTAGACTTTTACGGAAAAAAATTCGTTTGGTCCCCGGGGGCCACTTCCCCCCCCGCGCTGGGGCCCCCGTAAATTTTTCGTCAACGATACCAGGGACACCGAAGCACCGGGGAACATGAAATTTGGTGGGCATGTAGCCCCACTACACTTCTACGGAAAAATTTCGTTTGGTCCCCGGGGGCCACTCCCCCCCCCCCGCGCTGGGCCCCCCCAAACCCAAAAAAATGCAGTTTTTCCTAAATAACTACCTGAACCGTGGCACAGAGGATGAAGAAATTTTTATGGTATGTTGGTCTACTAGACTTTTACGGAAAAATTTCGTTTGGTCCCTGGGGGCCACTTCCCCCCCCTGCGCTGGGGCGCCCGTAAATTTTTCGTCAACGATACCAGGGACACCGAAACACCGGGGAACATGAAATTTGGTGGGCATGTAGCCCCACTAGACTTCTACGGAAAAATTTCATTTGGTCCCCGGGGGCCACTCCCCCCCGCGCTGGGCCCCCCCAAACCCCAAAAAATGCAGTTTTTCCTAAATAACTACCTGAACCGTGGCACCGAGGATGAAGACATTTTTATGGTATGTTGCTCTTAAGGGCCCACATCAACCTAGCCCATAATCACTCATTTGTGATTTGCGCCCCTCCCATAAAAAATGAAAATGCAATATTATTCTGCTTTAATCGCCCCTATCTTCAGTGGAGATGTTCAGAACTGCACCATATTTCATGTGTATGATTAACTTGACATCCTCTGGGGGTATCCTCTGCTAAGTTTTGTAGAATTTTATCCATGGGGGGGTATAAAATAAATTCATTTATGTGCACATTTAGTGACTGTACACTCATCGGCCTGTAGATGGTGCTGTTGAGCGAAGGGTTGCTGGTTTAGGATGATACTGTCACACACACACATGCAGGAATACAAACAAACGCAAGCATGCACACACACTGACATCCACACGCACAGACACACACCCATACACACACATACAAATCCACATGCACAGACACACACACACAAACACACACGCGCACACATGTACGCACACATACATACACGCACAGACACACACACACACACACACAGACACACACATACACAAACACACACACATACACACACACACACACACACACACACACACAGACATGCACATACTATTACTTTTTTTAGGTATATACATAAACACGCAATACAGCCAAATTACTCCACGTCATTTATTTTTGTGGAAAGCCAATGCAGGCCTGAGCGGCGGTCATATTTTGTACCGCGATGCGGTACATCTAGTTTTTTATTATTTTTTTTACCGCCAATTTTGTCCCGCCGTCCATTTTCAAATAGACAATGCGCCATTTCCAATTCCACTTTTTGCGCATGTTTTCGTGACAAAATGTGTTTTTGGGACCGGATAGAGTCGTTGGGTGAGTTTTTGTCAGCTCGTGTAGTGTGTAACCACCTGTTGCAGATCATTTACGTAGTGTCACATAGTGTGAACACCACAATGACTTCAAGACTCCAGAGCAAGTCATGAAGTCTAAACAGCACAGCGATCTGCCGACGTTTAAAGTTGTGCAGTGTGAACTAGGCATAAGCTGAACAGCCAATCAGAGTTCCCTCTTTCACCAATGGCCCGACGCCGATTCAACATGTTGAATCGGCCGTTACAAAGCCGATGAGGACCAATTTCAGCCGACGGTGCAGAACACACTGACAAGATTTAGTCGGCCGACGCACGGAAACTGCCCGACGGCCGATGGTCGGCTTGGTGTGTTCCAGGCTTTACTGTATCAAAATCACAAATACAGTAATATAATTATGGGATTTACTCTTCCACATCTATACAAATAAAACAATTATAAAAATGTATTTCATCATGTACTTACATTTGAATTTTGCTTGGAGACGAGGCAAAACTACCATGAAGAGCAACAGTGGTGGTGGAACAAATAGCAAAATTAAAATTCCTAAAATAAAAGAATACGTCTATTATTTTCCCATTAAAAAAGAAAAGTCAATAATATAGCTAAAATACATAGGATTGCTCAGAAGATCTTAAACATAAATGTTAAATCACTGAAATAAAGGTCTAGTGGTTTTCTTATGGAGCTCTTAATGACTTCATTCAGTTTTCACATTCATGTCAGCATGTTCTTCTACAACCTGTTGAGTCTATGTCAAGCTGAAATTGGCTGAATTATAATCAACTGGATTTTTACACAGAAAAACAGGTGGAATTTAAAACAACGTTGCATATCATTGCAATGAATTATGAAGGAATCAGTATGCAGGTGTTACCTAGAGAGGGAAATCCAAATGAGGCGATCAACTGGATCAATTGATACAAAGACAAGGAAAAAATCACCTCCAAAAAAACTAAAAAGAGAACAAAAACTAAAAAGAGAAAGAAAAGTAAACATGAATGAATGAAAGAAAGAAAGAAAGAATGAATGAATGAATGGATGAATGAATTATAGGATTCCAGCCTTAAATTCCAGCCTCAGATTCCAGTTTAATGTTTGGCTCCCCAGCGGGCACCTTGATGTCAAAATGACGTCACGAAATAGGTAAAAACTGAAAGTCATATTGACGTCATATTGACAGAAAGTCATATTGACATATTGACGTCAAAGTTTTTGCATTTGGGCAATTCCGCGCAAAACTGTCACATCCATAACGCCAACTAAATACCATGGCATTGTGTTGGCGTTATGGATGTGACAGTTTTGCGTGGAATTGCCCATTTGTAAAAATGCAAAATGCATAATTTGCATTTTAAAGTCACCATGATGGTGGTTAGCGTTTGCTTTAGTTGTGCTCTTGACCGTTGACTATTTAATATAAAAAAAAAACTTCATATCATCATGTAATTGTCTGAATCTCTGATCATATTCAGCGTCTAATGCCTTGATAGGACTTGTGGTTTTAATATTAAAAACATTTAGTGCATTAAACTTTCTCCTCTACATCAGCAGTTCCCAAACCTGTCCTGGAGGACCCCCAACACTGCATGTTTTCTTTGTCTTCTGAATCAAACACACTTGTCTCTTAGCGCGCTACGAAGACTCTTAAGGTATAACTTAACTGAAGGTATACCATTTCTAGGCGTGTTCCCCGAACTATACCTTAGGAAGCTGCTTAAGATATTCCTTCTTACGTGCGACGTTACCCGGTGCTGTCCGTGGCGATGCTGCTGAATTTGTTGATATCGATGGCTCGAGAATCAATTATTCTCTTGTGCAGGGGCTGTTTTTGTGAGAAAGCGGTGTTCTTTATAAAAGAAGCACTTCATAAATAGTTGAAATTGCATTTATTAGGACTCATGGGATATTATAAAAAATAACCCAAACTATAATAGCCTATAATAGCCTTGCCTACATATTTTAAAATTGTATCATAAATTGCTGCCATAATAACCATTTCAAATATTTACGTGCTTTCATCTCTTTCCCATTTTTGTTCGCTGAGATGGAGCTGTGTTGAAATATTGTTCTTGTAAATACTTTCCAGCATTTCAGTAATAAAAGTGTACGTCATGTACGGTGCTCGGCATTGATCAAAAAGGATTTAAACAGTGGATTTTGAATCTCTTTTTGTAAACTCGGAGATGTGGATTCAGACGGCAATTAAATTAACGTACGACCTGTTTGTCAAAAAACAGTAGGTACTACTTTGGACGGGGATTTTAACGCAGGTTGGGTGAGAAAAAACACTGATATTATGGATTCGGACAGCACTAAAATAACCGACTTACTGTACGAGCCCATGAGAAACAATATTAACTAGATGTCGCCTTGTCTACAGCAGTTCATTGGAACGAATGTCTTTAAGGCGACATCTAGTGTATATATCTATGCACCAGTCTGCGTACACATCAGATCAGATCACTTGGACGTGGCTGTGGATAAGAGGTAAAAACGCTATAAATACTGTTCGTTTTCTCACACAAACCGCTCTTTTCGTGTCTTAGGCCATCAATGTGTACTTATGATGGGGAATTGTTTCATTTGGACGATGGGGAATTGTTTTAATTTGGACTCTGTGCTTGTGTTTTGAGACAGTGACCATAGACCTGCATTATATGACTGACAGACAAGAACGGTTTGACCTAAAAATATCAAAATTGAAACTACTGCGGAAACAAAGACACCTACATCTTGGATGCCCTTGAGGTAAGCTAAAACATATCAAAAATTAATTTCAAAGTGAACTATCCCTTTAAGGTGTAATTAAGAACGACATAGCGCTAAGAAGGTTTCGGGAAACCCAGTCCTGATGAATTGAATCAGGTGTGTTTGATTAGAGAGACAAAGAAAACATGCAGTTTAAGAACCACTACTGTACATTATTACTTAGCCATCAATAATCAGTGTATGACTCTCAACAATGGTGACAATCAATGAAATGCTTCATGCTGCAGTGCATGCTGGGTACCACCAATCAAAACTCACCCTTATCATCCAGCATGGTAAAGTAAAGTAATTTATAAAGTAAATCTGGTTAGTTTTAAGTGAAGCTGGTAATAAGTGTACGGCCATGCATTTCACCTTTTTGTTTGGTTTATTCCAACCAAAATTCAACGATTGCCCAACATTGGAGCCTCACGTCAAACAAACATTGGATTTAGACATCAACCCGACTTTCATTTTCAACCAAAATCCAACATCTAACCGACGTTGTAGTCTATATCCTGTGTCTGCTGGAATCAACATCATGACATCTTGACATCAAATAAATGTTGAATTGACATCAAATACCAACAAAGCATCAAAATAACATCAAAATGACATCAGCAACTCTAGGTCAAAATCTTTACATCAAATTGACATCGACACTTTGACGTCAATATGACTTTCATTTTTTACCTATTTTGTTAGTCTGCTGTTATTGATTTATAACAGTCAAATGAACAAAGAAAAGTGTGATCTGATAGTGTTGGTTAAGTTTTGACATAATCATGCTGTGGTCTGAAAAATGAAACTTATTGAGAGTTTGGTTTAACTTGTTAGCAGGAGCTTAATTTGTGATTCTACAGCATATGATTGATTATCAGTATTTTTCTTATAATTCGAAATATTTAATAAACATTACTCTAATCAAAGCACTTTCAAAGAAAGTTATTTAGAAACACAGACATCAATAATCAGCCTGTGAATCTCAACAATGGTGACAATAATAAAGCATGTTGCAGTGGCTGCCACCAATCACAACTCATTAATGGCTCCCATCATGCATTGCGGGTATGAATAAATTATGATCTGAATTGTCTATGTAATTTACTTTTCCTAATTGACCCTTCGCTAAGCCCCGCCCTCCTTAGTTACTGTTGCTACTAGGGCTGGGCGATATATATCGTGAGATTGTTATGCGCATCTCGTCAGTAAAGCCGGTTCCTTGATTAGTAGTAAATCACCATCACCTGCTTTCAGATGGAGCGGCATTTACTAAAAAGAGCCGTAGTTAACTGACAAGCTGAGCCATATCGCATTAATATCGCGGACGTATCGCCAGCTATAATTAATGCGATATGGCTCAGCTTGTCAGGTAACTACGGCTCTTTGTACACAGCAAAAACTCCAGAGTTAAATTAACACTCCTGGGAGTGTATATGAGTCCACACTCAAGAGTGTTTAAGGTAATGATATAATTGAGTGATTAATTTAGTGATGATTGAACATTATTGAAGACACCTGATGATAACAAGCAGAATCACTGAAGGAGAAAATCTCAAATTGTAAGTTACCGTTATGGCGATCAATGGTTGCTTTAGTTGGGCTCTTGACCCTTATATTATTAACTTTAGATTTTGTTTGTCTGTTGTTCCTGAATTATAATCACCAGTTGAACAAAGAAAAAAGTGATCTGATGGTGTTGGTTATATTATGACAATCATCATTTGAATTTGATCACTGAACTCATTAAAATCCTTCTTTCTGACTTCGATTTATGTTGTTGGTTAATGAATCTGCATAAATGCCCAGAATTTTTGATATAATAGGCTATAAAGGATTTCTTAAAAGTTGTTTAAAAAAAAAAAAAAATCATTCTTTTAGGCACACACAGATGTCAAGATTCAGTCTATGCATCTCAACAATGGTGACGATTAGAATATTCAATTAGGAAAAGTAAATTACATAGACAATTCAGATCATAATTTATTCATACCGCAATGCATGATGGGAGCCATTAATGAGTTGTGATTGGTGGCAGCCACTGCAACATGCTTTATTATTGTCACCATTGTTGAGATTCACAGGCTGATTATTGATGTCTGTGTTTTAAATGAATTTTTTTGAATGTCTTTTAATCAGAACAATGTTTATTAAATAATTTGAATTATAAGTAAAATACTGATAATCATAGGCTGAAGAATCACTAAATTGCTGCTAACAAGTTAAACCAAACTATCTCAATAAGTTTCCTTTTTCAGATCACAGCATGATTATGTCAAAACATAACCAACACTATAACATAACATTTTACTTTGTTCATTTAACTGTTATAAATCAATAACAGCAAACAAACAACAGTAAGTATTAGAGTAAACATGTAATGGTCAAGAGCCCAACTAAAGCAAACACCCATCACCTTAATGGTAACTTACAATTTGTGATTTTCTTCTTCAGTGATTCTGCTTGTTAACATCAGGTGTCTTCAATAATGCTCAATCATCACTAAATTAATCACTTAATTATCTCCTCAGCCCTAAATGCCGCTCCATCTGAAAGCAGGTGATGGCGATTTACTACTAATCAAGGAACCGGCTTTACTGACGAGATGCGCATAACAATATCGCGATTTAAATCGCCCAGCCCTAGTTGCTACGCCTGTCAAGCTTTTGCGCCTGGCACGTCTATTACAGTATGTATGCACCGGTTTCAGACATTCCTAAGGAGATAATTAGTCATTTTTGGCGAACAGGTGAAAATATGAGAAAGCAAGACTGCAGTATGCATTCGAGGGCTATATCCACGGCATAATATGCAAACGATTAGAGAATAATTTCATCAAAATTTAAGCTAAAGCCTATAACGTTAGGTCCAAGCGCAAGCAGTAGCCGCCTCATACGCTGATCATTCAAATGGGAAACACACAAATTGAGGAACAGCTTTGTGCATGCACAGCAGCGTAAGTGAAATTTGAAAATATTCTAATATTTATAAATCAAACAGCTTATCCATAAGTATTGTGAAATAAACACAAGACATTAGCCTGACCACTTTGCAATGATAACATTCTCCCGCTTATATTTTTAGTGCGCCAGGCTACCGCTCACACGTCGTGGGTCACATAAGTGACTAACGTTACTGTTATGAACTGATTAAGTTTGCATACCAACCTTTTCCTTGGAGATCTCCGGCAAAGCCCCCTGATGTTCCCTCCTTTTACTAACTACATTTTACTTTTACTAGACACGGGGAGAGTCGCGATCGGATTGGGGTAACGTTACTAATTTGGCCGTCGATTAACAAAATGCTGAAATATATTTTTAAGTAACGTTAAATTATGTCAGTGAGCGTCCGTCTTGCCTTTAATCACACTGCTTGATCCACGAGCTGGACAATAACTTTATTCTAGAGCTGCTATAAAGCCAAAACACTTTACTTTTAATTTCCTATTATCAATGTAAAGCTGCTTTGGAACAATCTACATTGTTAAAAGCGCTATATTTATAATGAAGATGACGCCCGGCATTTCTCCCCTTGGGTTTTAGGTTTCGGGAAGGGAACAAAATCCACCACCCCGTCCAAACTTTTAGGATACCGGGTATCTGATTTGCACAATCCATACGCACAACGCTTCGGCATGTTTCTCTCGCTCGAAAGCTTGCCAGACCTCCCGCGCCTAGTTACGGTTGCTAAGCCACGATTGGCCTGTGGCGGTTTTCGGGCGTGGCTTAGCGAAGGGTCAATTGAATATTCTGCTCGTCACCATTGTTGAGATGCATAGACTGAATCTTGCCTAAAAGAAAGTCTTTTTTTTTAAAAAACAACTTTTAAGAAATCCTTTATATTATAGCCTATCTAAAATTCTGGATTTGTATGCAGAATCACAATTATGCTGTAATCAACAACATAAATTAAAAACAAAGTTCAAATGATGATTGTCATAATATAACCAACATCATCAGATCACTTTTTTTTTTCTTTGTTCATCTGGCAGCTATAACGCAGATACAACAGCCAAACAAAATCTAAAGTTAATAATATAAGGGTCAAGAGCCCAACTAAAGCAAACAATGATCACCATAACGGTGGCTTACAATTTGTGATTTTCTCCTTCAGTGATTCTACTTGTTAAGATTTGGTGTCTTCAATAATGCTCAATCATCACTCAGTTAATCACTTAATTATCTCATTAACTTCAACACTCTTGAGTGTGGACTCATACACTCCCAGGAGTGTTAATTTAACACTGGAGTTTTTGCTGTATACAAAGAGCCGTAGTTAACTGACAAGCTGAGCCATATCGCATTAATATATCGCTGGCGATACGTCCGCGATATTAATGCGATATGGCTCAGCTTCTCAGTTAACTATTACTAACTTTGTAGTAAATGTCGCTCCATCTGAAAGCAGGTGATGGCGATTTACTACTAATCAAGGAACCGGCTTTACTGACGAGATGCGCATAACAATGTGATGCGATATATCGCCCAGCCCTACTCATGACACATGAAAGTCTCATCACAGTTCATCTGTCAAATCTTAACATACAGCAGCTTTGAATGCTTTTATAACTGAATGTTTCGGTCAAACACTGTCAGGAGCCGCACCAGTGGAAAAACCCTGAGATGACACACAGCTCGTATCACTAAATGACAGTATATGATGTGACGGACAACTGTTTGTCCAGTATAATTCTGGTCCTTTGCAGCGTCGCAGTAATACTGGAGCCATCAGCATCTCGTGCCATAGGGAGGATGAATTGATGGCCAGTCCATAACAGAGCGAACACAAACACACACACTCCTTCACACCTACGACCTACAGACAGATTAGTCTCCAGTTCACTTATCCTGCATGTCTTTGGATTGTTGGGGAAACCGGAGGATCTGGGATAACATGCAAACTCCACACAGAAAGGCCTCCTGGCTTTTAATGCATACTGTTCAAAAACCTTTTTGATTAAAACAATGTGGAGAGATTAATGACAATTTAACATTACACAGTTAAATGAAACTTACTGCTTGGAAATTATCACGATAGCAATGTTTGCCTACATTTATGTCAATAATTTGAAACTGAGCTCATGTATGTTGTTTGAGTAGTAGAGGGTCAAGAATCATACAGATTTTAAATTCTGGATTATTTTTTTCTTGCGTTACGGTTTCGTTTTTTATCAACACTCAGTAACACACAGTCTATATTAAACTATATTTTTAACTATGTAAAATACTGTATTTAGAGCAAAGTTTTTTCTAGAGCTAATAGTGTTTTGCAACTCTAATAACTCATTTTGGGATAAAACAATAAGAATGTGTTCACCTAGACTTTGCTTGCGTGAGGAAGCCCCTCTTGGCCGCTCTTGACTGGATAGCCTAAAGTCAACTAAAATACAAACATTAACACACAGTTAGGCCTAAAAAGTGGAAAACTTTGCTTTTATGTATTTGATTTTCATTATTGGTAACTGTAGAATAAAATATATATGAACAAAACCATTGGCAATAAACTTATTAACCTAATAAGTATGTGCTTATATACTTAGCCTGTCGCTTTAACAAAGTAAGAAATCAAATCATGCAGGAACTCTTACCTAAACTCAGGGAGAGACACAACAGCACAACACCTCCAAAGCACAGTCCAGAACCTAAACGACCTCCACTGTCTGTATCATGTGCTCTCTTTCTCCAGCCATATGTAAAAAGAACTAGAGGAACAGATCAAAATTAAAATGTCACTCAAGATAAATTATGTCCTGAGCAAGAACAGAACATATCTAAAGATGTGGTGAACTGAACAGTGTTTGTCAAATAAACTGATTTAAATGAGGCCATACTGACGTAATCTGTACCAAGTGAAAAGTGAAGGTCACCTCATGTACATCATTAAATTTTAGAAAAGGCTACAGTACATGGAGTTAAGTATAAACTATAAAAAGTTGTAATTTTATTATTTTGTAATGAACAATATTTCAAACATTCCACATTTAAATGTTTCTACTATCTGACCGATTTCACTGTAATAGATGTTCTGAGAAATCACACGTGTCTTTGTAAACAGCAAAAAAAGAAAGTAATCCTGGGATACTAGACACTGTCTGTCTTTTAATCATTTTGAGTATTCAGGTTTGGACGACTGGATTTTAGAAAAGAGAGGGAGGGGTGAGATTTAATGGCTGAATTCTGGCCAAGTCTAATGAAGTTAAAGCAAAACAGGTAATATTTCATAAAGCACTTTTAATGTCAGAATAATGAGCATGACCTCTGATGTGAAACATTAGGATTTACTCACCTGAATAAACAACGACTGTGAAAACAGTCAATTCACTTGTTATTCTGAAAAACCTGATCCATGGTTTAATGTTGCCTGTAGACAGAAAGAGTTGAACACATCAAATCAGGTCATCATATAATATTATTGCATATCCGTTCCATTGCTTGTACTCTACATTTAAGCAGTTGTAGCCAGTGAGGTATAGGGTAGGTAAAGAGTTTTTAAGCAGGCACCTGAAGGGAGGCCCAATCTTTTGTCTGGAATTTGGAAGTGTGCTTGTTTGGTAGCACTTCAGGTGTGTTGGTGCACAGACACAGTCTGGGTGAGCAGGAAGGCCAAGTGAATATTGACTGTTTGGTTTTATACTTACAAAGCCTTTTTCACTGAATTAGATGTTTTAAATGCAGACACAAACATTGTGGTGCCCGGTAACACTTCCATGTTGGTTTGTGCATGGACACGGTCTGATGAGCAGGAAGGCTAAATAGATATTGTGTTTGTTTTGTTTGATTTTCCCCAGTTAGCCATTCCTGCATGTGTGTGCTGTATGCCTCCAGCGCAATGAGTTTATGGATGTTGTGAATCGTACTGGCTAGCAGCGTGTTTTTTTTGTTTGTTTTTTTTTATCTTCTTTTTCTTTGTTTCACTTCCCAGCCTCATGCCAGCCGACGTTTGCACTCTCTATGCTATATTGATGCTTTAACTATTTATTTGCATGAAACTTAAGTTAGCAGTGGATTTTTGATTTGGAGGATATTTGAGTCTGTTATACTTTTATGTAATATGATTTTGGGGTTATTTGTGTAATTTACTTTTTGCTTTATTTTGAATTGCTCTGTGTGACAAAGTTGGGATTGTATTGGGGTTTATAGAGGGTTGACTGGTTATTAATATAATTTGAGGGGGAATGAGTTTTTGTTCTACAATGTATTTTCTTTGATTATTGTTATATTGGTTTATTTGTCAATAAATCTTTTTTTTTTTTTTGTGTGTGTGTATGAGTAGGCTACATTGTAGTTAGTTTTTTCAATCTCCCTTGCTTGAAGGAACAGTTACACAGTGTTACAGGTTGGGTAGGACAAAGTGTATTTTTTCACCAAACACTACAAATACATTTCTTGACACATTCTGTTCAAAAGGCTTTTTGGATAATTGACCAATCACATCCTGCAACGTCAACAAAGATCACGTGCCAAGGAGGAAGCAAAAGCAGGTTCGCTGAGCAGAATGCAGAGGACGCGAGCTGTTGTGTGAGAAATCCACTTCATCGCTCGTTATCGCTCGTCATCGCTCGCAGGAATACAAAGTGTATTTTGTCAGTTCTTGCTCTTTAATTTGCAGATTGTTTCATGCCGCGATCCAGATGCATCCAGCGCCATATGAATGTGTATTCCCTGCATTATCTAATTCTGCAGTCTTGTTTTTCTTTCTTCAATGTTCATTATAGTTACTGCAAGTCATACCCCCAATTTATAAGTGTAATATACCCAGGTTGAGTGTTATTTCTCAATTAAAGAGCAACAGTTTATTATAGATTAAATGTGTTAGTTTTCATCAATGCGCTAACGGTGCCGTCTTGTGGGCATACATAGAAAGGCTGTTCTATTTATTTGCCTAGTACCTGTATTAAAGGATACTTAAAATTGGAAAATAAGGAAAATTGTTCCTTAAAATTCATATCTGTTAAGGTAATTTTTTAATCATACTTGTAAAATGATAAAGTAAATTTATAATTAATGTACTTTTATATCTGTATTTTGTTCCTGAACCACACCTGTACAATCTGATTTATCATCAGTAGCCTAACCTCATTTAAAGGGATTATGGAGTCATTTGATGTCATTACACAGTTCTGACCGACTGCAGGGGTTCGAATCAATCCGAATTAGCACACAGTTAAAACTCAATTACACATTCAATATATGGCAAGAATACAGTTAGAAAATAATCTAAAGGGGAAAAAAATTAGGCTGAGTTTGTGGTTTTAAATAATTTCATACTTCTGAATTTGAAAATGTTATGTATTAACCACAATAAAATTAATCAATGACAATATTGTCATGCTACGTTTTTATGTTGCCATCAATTTGCATTTACTGATCCCCTTAACAAAAATAACAATAATAAAAAACGTTAAATTCTAACATACCTTGGAGATACTTTAAATAAGACAAAGCCCAAATCAGCATAACAGGCCTCAGAATATGCAGAGCAGAGCAAGTGACGGTCTCATGGAGAAATCCTGGAACAGAATATTCATTGACGGGTATTAAACAATATCGATCAAATAAAACAATTTAAGGCCCATCACAATTTTTTTTTTTGTAATGCCACATGCTTTATAGTGCTATATTTAAACTCCTAAACTCACCTTCAGTGAGACCCCAGAGGATGAAGGCGAAGAACATGCAGACATTTGGAAAAAAGACCAGAGAAAGCTGAAGATTCCAGATTGTTCTGATGTTGACTGGAGAGAAGATGCAGAATAATCACAGTTAAACGAGCGAAACACTGTGACAGTTAATCCCAAGATTAATACAGTTTTATTAATACAAGATTAATACAATTAATAATAATTAAGATTAATAATTAAGATTAATATTAATACAAGATTAATATAGTTAATCACAATAAATAAAAAGGTTTTCCTTCCAAACACACCTGTGTTTTTTGACCTGCAGTAGATCAGACAGCAGAGCAGAAGTACAGCTCCAAATCCAGCAACAGAACAGACAAACAACACAGTTATGTGCCAAGAAGAGAAACCTGTGAAACACAGACATCTGTTATAACATTTACATCTGCACTTACGCTTTATGGCATTGCGATCTCATGCTAATTTACCCAGCTGTTAAATTAAATCTACCCCAAGTGTACAAACAGCTAAATACTTTCCGCTCCAAGTGTAAATATAGCTAATATTGTTTACAATACCCTTTGAAGAAGTTTGGCTAGTGTTAACAGACTGCATTATTTATTTTGCCATGTTTTGTCGACTCACCCAGTTGCTCCAGTACTACAGTTGCATTGGCTAAAAGTACTCCAGCAAACACTTCACACATGTAAACTCCTTTGTCCTCAGTTCTGACACTCTTCAGTCTGAGAGAGAAGTTTCCTTTGGGGATTTCATCAGTGAAGAACTCAACTCTGTCTGTGTATTGTTCATATGAATCTGGTAAAGCCTTATTGTTTTGATAGAGCAGAACCAGAATATCTTCATCTGTTCTTTTCCATGAAACTTCTTCAATGTGTTCAGGTTTGATGTGAGATTCTACAGAGCAGTTCAGAGTGACGTCCTCACCCACATATGCAGATGTGATGCGACTCGATCCGGATACCAGCAGACGCTCTGAAAGAATAATGGAAACATTGTATATGGGTGGGACAAGAGGGTCAAGACCCACCCACTTTTTAAGACCAATGATTATTGGACCCATTTACTTTTACCGTCTCTGATTCAGCGCATTTGTCTGTTCGCTCTTCAGAGCGCCGTCAGTCAAATCCATTCCACTTGAGGAATTCCCTAATAAATTAAACTCCATTTCCTCTGAATCGCTACATTACATTTCTCAACGAGCCGCAACTGACGAAAGTAACCGCCCGTTGTACCCTTCCAGTCAAATATTGCGTTGCAAACATCAATAACAGCTTTAAGTTGTCATTGCTGCTGGCAAATGTCCATATGGTATTAGCGGGATAGCTGTGCATTTAATGCACGACGTGGATGCAAAGAACCGCCCGACGTGAAGTGGAGTTTAGTTTACTTGTTTTTATTAAAAAACATGAAATGTATTTACTCCAGTAACATTTTTCTGGGGGAGGACCTGCACACACTTTTTTTTTTCTTCAAACGCCCTTGGTTTAAACATAAAATAGCCTACATAAAATGCCATTTGATTGAAATTTTCACCACAATTCAAGTGGCTCTCACTCACCAACATCTTTTAATTGAACCACAGTCTCATTAGAGTCCTGACTGTAAACTTTACATGTGTAATTTCCCTCATCTTCAGCTCTCAGATTGTCCAGACGGAGGGAGAAGTTTCCATGTTGAATCTGATCAGTAAAGAAATGAGCTCTATCATGATAATCCTGCTGCTGGACCTCTGCTCGACTCTCACCATCTTGATACAGATGAACCAGAGTCTCTGAGTCTTTTCTTCTCCATTCCACCTCCAGATCCTTCACTGGTAAAGGTTCATCAACATAACAGGGCAAAACCACTGAAGATCCCAGAGGAGCAACCAGAGGATCAGCTGGACCGTGCACAGTGAAGCCTATAGAGAAATAATAGAGAAACTGACAGCTTTAATAAACGAGAAAGAAAAACTCGAAGGCTATTTTCGCGTATCAACGTAAAGTGATCATACGCTACCATCAGCGAACACCAGGAGTATTGCTATAACAATAAACATAACGTTAGTTTTGTCCGCAGTCTTTCACACGAGGCCACATCTAAATAAACTTTCGCTTTTAGGACAGTCACTTTTTGTTGGCTCCTTAGCGGTTCCGTTAATATATTTCAACAACTAGCTTACACCACAGAAACCACATTCGGAAAAAAATATATTTGAAGTGTAATTAAATTGTTTAGTTAGTCTCAAGTCCCGTTGACTAACACGGGAGGCGGGGTTTATGATCTATATTAGGACAAGTCACCGGGGGGCAATTCGAGACGTTTTGGCTTCACTTTTCAGGGCTTGTGCGGCACGCTTGGCACATACACACACAAGGAAGAATGAATGCGTGATTCTTCAAAATCGCTTTGAGTTGAAACAAAGTAAAATAGAAGTAGCCTTACAGTTTATGTGGGTCCCAGCCCATGTGGGAATTAAAGGCAATGAAGAAGAAGATAAATTAGCTAAACCAGCAGTATATGGAGAGATGGTAGAATTGAGATAGGCCTACCACATAGGCCTAGTATAAAATAAATAAAATCAGTAATAAAAGAGAAAGTGATTAAAAAGTGGCAACAATATTGGGATAATGAGAGTAAAGGAGACATGTATATGCAATACAAAAGAAAGTGGGAAACATATAAAAACTTCGTAGGGGTGGAGAATGTGGAATATGGGACACTGCTCGATCAGGGCTCTCAAGTGTCACGCATTGAGCGTGACATTCATTCATTTCGGTCTTTTGTCACGCACTCCCGCCACACATTGTAGGCTATTTCTCACGCAGAAAAAAAATATTTCTAATATATTTAATATTCCGCAGCGCACAAAATTTATCTGGCCGCGCCGCTCTCACTGTGGAACAGGCAGGAATCAAGCGCGTCTCCCCTGGAATTCTTAGTCGAGCCTGCCACTTATCAGCCAATCAAAAAAAGAAAGGGGCTACACAATAGCCAATCAGAAAATAGCATTATTGTATCTGGGTAAGATTTAACTCAACAACCAATGAAAAAAAAAATATATATCCTGGAATTGTTCACGTGAAAAGTTTCGTTCACCCACAGAGAAAACCACTGGACCTCCGATCATCAAATTTGTGCACAGAGTAGGCTAAGTCATGATCTCCTATTTTAATGTTTCAACAAATTCACAACTTGTTTGACACAAACAGTGACAACTTGACAGCTGTTAGAGAATGTTTCCCAGATCATTAGCATCAGTTTTTCATGAGTGTTTGTATCTCAGCCAACAGTTGTACAGCCTATTCACTGACAACACCTGCTCAGAACATGTAGTCTACGCCTAGTCATATTTTCGTTATAACATGATGACTGACATACTGTATTGTCACATTATAAACGGGTCAAAATCATCATAAAGTGCCTTTGAGACTTCACAATTGCCCCCCAAAAAATCAGAGATGTTCTATTTAACTTCATATATGTTATATTAAGGAGACATTAGGCTGTTAGAAATGCATATTGGTCAAGCTCCAGCACTTTTTATAAATTAACTGCAAGCTGACAATATAAGAGCAAACCATAAAATATGTCCACCCTGTCATGGACAAATTCATAGAATAAATACATTTTCATTGCATAGTGATTATAAAATGTAGATCTGAGGAAAGATAATGTGTCCCTTTCCCAACAAAACATTTTAGTTAATGGTAAAAGTATTTTGATAATAATGAAGTTACTGCTTAAATATGTATTGCCCAATAAAATATGCGATAGTTGCACATTCTATTCTAAATAAAATCTAACAACAAAGAAATTTGGTCAAACTTTAAAACAATCCTTACTGGCCCTCATTTGTTTATTAAGAAATCACACACAAGGTTTTGTTAACTTGTTAAAATAATTTGTTTATTTTCATTCTAAAAGTTGAACATGACAGGGTGGACAAAAAAATGACAGGGTGGACAAATGCTTTAATGGGTGAACTAGAACAGGGAAACATTAGAAAAACAACAGGTACTTCAAGAAACACTTAACCAATATAGACGAAGGAGGGGCCTGGCTCAGGCTGATTTTCAGGAGCTGCAAATGTCCAAATGTTTGGCTAAAGTTAGTATTTAATGAGCACATGGTGTACAGCAGTTAGCAAAGTGATTCACTGTTGAAGCTGACTGTGCACTGTTTAAAAGATAAGGGGGGGGTCACTCTTGCCTGTCTTCAAAACTTGAGAGCCCTGCTAACTAATATGGGACACCTAAACTTCAGTGCAGAATCTCTTAACATTAAAATTTAAATCCGTTCAATAAAACAATGTTCTAAATTGATGATGTATTTGTACATAACATGTTGCAATAATATTGTTAAAATGTGTTAAGAATATTTCTATTTAAAGCAATCTTTGTCGTCCCACTTTAGAAAAGGTTGTTTCAAAAGTGGGACACCATGTTTTTACTAATGTGGGACAGTCTAGGAAAATGTGCATTAAGAAAGTTAAATGCCATACATTTTTGTTAAAATGGTAAAATATATTTTGTTTTAATATCAGGGTTAAAAACTTTGGACTAGAGGACAATGGCATAGGCTACTGGACTAGCAAGGGCTGCTTATTTTTTGTCATGAAGTTTTTTTTTTGAACATTACAATTTGCTAAATGCATGTTTATGAAAATACATGTCCTGCCATGTGAAGAGTATAGAAGCTAACAAGTTACAGTTTTTAAGACATTCCATTTTCCAAAGTTTTAATTTATTTTAATATTTGAATTCCATTGTATTATTGTTGCTAACAAACACATTTGTAATACATCCTTTTAAATAGTATATGATTTCTGTGTTATATATTTGTATTTGACATTCCACATGTGAACATATAGGTTACTACTAGTTTTTTTTAGCCAAACTGATAAAGATAGCAAACACACTGTAGGCATAAATGAACAAACCAAACATGGGTATCCACATTTAACCAGGAGTGTTTTTGCAAGTTTGCTTTGTAAAAATTAAACAATTTCTAACCCAAAACACAATGTCACAGATTTCAGCACAAGCTGTCCCTCATTAGAAAATCATCCATAATTAACTGCTTAGAGCTGAATTTGTGCATTTTATGAATATAGCATTTTATAAAAAAAATATATATTTTTTTTAAATAAAATAATTGTAATAGTTTGGTATTTGTTTTGATAAAATAATAGCAGACACTTTTCTTAAAAGTTACTTTACAAGCAATGTCTGTTATAACACGAGCTGTTTATCATAATAAATTTTATCTTGTTTGAACTTTTGTGTAGTGTTTTTTTATTTTTTATTAAATAAACCTGTGACGCTGGGGGGCAGCATAAACACATTTACCCTTTAGTTTCTTTAGTGTAAATATCTATACACTTAGAAAAAAACAGCATATAGCTAATATGAATACAAATGCTAGACAAATTCTAAAACCAGGGGGTGGTGTGGCGCAATGGATAAGACACATGCCTTTGGTGTGAGAGACCCGGGTTCGAATCCACTGTGAGACACCAATGTGTCCCTGAGCAAGACACTTAACCCCTAGTTGCTCCAGAGGCGTGCGACCTCTGACATATATAGCAATTGTAAGTCGCTTTGGATAAAAGCGTCAGCTAAATGAATAAATGTAAATGTAAAACGCTTATTTTGTGTTTTATTTGACTCAGTGACATTATTTTACTCTATTATTTTAGTTAATATTTTAGGTCGCATTCCTCATTTAAGGTCCTCTCACGACCGCGTCAGAGTGAGTTTTACTACTGATCTGAGACCTGTGCTTGTATTTGTCCTCTAAAGGTGAATTTCTGATTTTGTGCAGTGATGTTTGTGATGACAGTCCATCTGATTGTATAGGTTGTGTGGTTCTGTCATATGAGCCACTCTTGTGACACCTTGAAACCCTCTGAAGCTGATTTAAAATTATTTAATAAATTTAAATTTTCCACAGCGCGGCCCGGTTTAAGGCTGCTGCTGGGGCCGAGCAGGAGGGGCGGGAGCCACAGGAGGGTGCCCTCTGCGGCGAGCAGGCTGAGGGTTCTGTGCCGACGGCTGGGTGGAGGCAGCAGCGGGCCGTCGGGGCAGAATATGTTTAATTGCCTCAGTCTGCTTCTGTTGGGCGAAGTCCTCGACCGAGCCGCCGAAGAGGCCAGCCTGGGATATGGGAGTGTCAAGGAAACGGGTTCGCTCGGCATCTCTCATATCGGCCAGGTTTAGCCAGAGGTGTCTCTCCTGGACCACATTCGTGGACATCAACTGGCCCAGGGAGCGTGGGGTCACTTTCGAAGCCCGGAGAGCGAGGTCAGTGGCAGCACACAGCTCATCAAAGAGCCCTGGGTCAGTCCTGCCCTCGTGCATGTCCCTGAGCATCTGGGCCTGATAGACCTGCAAGATGGCCATGGCATGCAAAGAGGCGGCTGCTTGCCCCGCGGCTCTATAGGATTTTGCAATGATTGTTGACGAAAACCTACAGGCTTTGGAGGCGTGCTTAGGGTCGCCACAGGAGGAAGCGCACTGTGGACACAGCTGCATTGCAACAGAGCATTCCACAAGGTGAACCCCAGTGTACCCTTTGGCTGTGGCCCCGTCGAGGAGAGGAAAGGCGGAGAAGGTCGCCGAACGATCGCAGGAAGACAGCCTTCCAGGACCTCGTGACCTCCTCATGCACCTCCGGGGAAGAATGGTATTGGGGGCGGACACTGATGGGGATCAAAAATTGTCCGGCTGCCCGGGAACAAATCAACATTCCTAGAATGTAGAATTTTAAATCAAAAATAAGTTGAAAGAACATTTGAGGAATATTATACCTTTTAAAACACGTTCCAAACGACATTTTTTATGTTCCCAGAACCAACACTGAATATTTGGAGAACGTTCTTATACCAAAATTCTGTTAGCTGGGAAAACCGAAGGCAACTGTTCACCTTGAGGTAGTCGAAGATGTTGCAGATGAAGGACACGAGGCAAACCCACTCCTGAGTGGATCTCTTCTGCTTCTCTTCCCTGTCTTTAAACTCCTGCTGCAGGCGGTTCAACAGGTTACGCCGAACACGGGATGAACACTGATTAACTGAACACAGGTGATGTAGATGATGATGATTATTAATTAAATCCAGGTGATACAGATGAACTGATAATGATGAAGACACGTGACAAGACAGGCAGACAAGTCCAATGAAAACAAACTAAACAGAACACAACTGTGACATTACTCCCCCCTCCCAGTGCGTGTCCTCGCGCCGTAGATATACCAACTGTGGGTGGAGGGAGGGGAGTTGGAGGAGGACAAAGAGCAAGTGAGGGTAGACTGAAGGCAGGAAGGACCAGGGCGGAGCAGGCTGAGCAAGCGGCCAGGGCGGAGACGACAGAGGGAGGAGCCATGGCTGAGGCAGGGCTGATGACTCCAGGGGGCCGACTGGTGGGGGCGAAGCAGGTGGGAGAGGAGACCAGGGTGGAGCCGCAGAGCCAACGTCGAGGATCTGGCAGGACATTGCGGGGCCGCCCCTCTGGCGACTGAGGTGCAGGCGGGGACACAGATGGGCACGGTGCAGACAGAGGGAGTGAGGACCAAGGAGGAACTGAAGGGAGTGAGGAGTCCAATGGAGCCGGGGGGATGAAGGGAAGAGGTGTAGCCAGAGTAGTGCAGTCCAGAGGAGAGGGAAGGGTGACGAGCGACCAAGGTGGATCCAGGGGGACGAGGGAGCCTGGTAGAACTGGTGACCAGATGGGTCACAGTGGAGCTGAGGAAGATAGGAGCCAAGGGGACGTTAATGGACCGTCGGGCTGAGGTGGAGTCCTGGTTGCAGAGGTTGGAGGTGGAGACCAGGGATCTCCTGGTCTGTTGGGCAGTCCATTACTCTGTCAGAGGCAAAAGGCTCCAATACAAACTTTTACTTAATATAAATTCCAACGGTTACAAACAGGCAGGATACTCTCAAACACACTAAGTACAATGGGTAACAGACAAAGACTGACTGAACTGAAAAAACTTAAATACAAACACAGATGAACTCTGATTAACTGAACACAGGTGATGTAGATGATGATGATGATTAATTAAATCCAGGTGATACAGATGAACTGATAATGATGAAGACACGTGACAAGAAGACAGGCAGACAAGTCAAGTCAAGTATATTTGTATAGCGCTTTCACAATACATATTGTATCAAAGCAGCTTCACAGTATTAAATTTAAATAATAAAACAAGGTTTGTTTCTAGTGGAATTTATTGATTGATAAAATTAAATTAAATATAATAAAAATATCCCCAACTGAGCAAGCCAAAGGCAACAGTGGCAAGGAACCGAAAAACTCCATCAAGTGACCTAATGGTGACCTGAAACTCCATCAGGTGACCTAATGAAGAAAAAAAATAAACCTTGGGAGAACCCAGGCTCAGTCGGGGGCCAGTTCTCCTCTGGCGTATATGAACTAGAGACCGGATTTAACTATAAGATTAAAAATTATATGAGTGCCTGGCTGAAGAGATGCGTCTTTAATCTAGTTTTAAACTGGGAGAGCGAGTCTCAGCAACGAACAGCATCAGGAAGGCTATTCCAGAGTGTTGGAGCTAAATGTGAAAATGCTCTTCCTCCTTTGGTGGATCTGGATATCCTAGGTATGACCAAAAGCCTCGAATTTAGTGATCTTAAAGAGCGCGATGGATTATAGGGAGATAGAAGATCCGTTAAATAGACTGGAGCTAAGCCGTTTAGGACTTTATAAGTCAGTAGCAATACCTTGTAATTAATACGGGACTTTATTCACCTTATTCCGGAAGTAGCACTGGGTGGCGCCATGCGCGTAATCTCACTTCCTGGTTTAGCTACTTAGCGCTTTGTTTGCCCTGGTCCAATCTGTTATTATCTGTCTTGATATATGTAGATAGACTATAATATTATAGCCAAATGCGTTGGCCTATGGTTATTAACAACTGCTGCAACGTACTAAAGTATATTTCACTTGAAGCTTTTGAAACAATGCCACAATCAAATTATTTAATAGCTGTGTCTTTCTAATAGCTATTACTTAGTTATGGAGATGTGCACAAACACTACTACATGTAAAGTTTGAAACATTATTACACCACAGTTTGTTTGCTTAATCACCAGATACATTTGCAGTGTATAGCCAACAGATGAGAAAACAAGTAATAAAAACTCTGTGAGTGTTTTAGCGCAATTTTCTCACGTCATGGGATCACAACACTAAGAGATAGTAAATGAAAGAGAAAATATAAAAATACCCCAAATCGCACGAAAATAACACCCAAAACACACATAATTAAATCGTGCATTTATTAGAACTAGTTTCGGTGAAGAAATGTCACTTTTCCATTTTCTGTGGAAAATGAATAGGAATTGTATTCTGTATTGGCGAAATATTTTAGTAACATATGATAATTACTCATGATAATTATATATTTCTCCAAATATACAACAATAGTTTTATAGGTGAAAAGGCAATATTTTTCTTATTTCTCTTCATATAAAGTTTTAATTAATTTTTGTAGCATAAAGGAAAGATTTTTGATCAATTCTTTTTTTCTAATATTATTTTAAATTTTAGAAGCTATCGATTGCAATTTGTTTCAACTCGATAGCTATTATGGTTGCGGAGAAATTTGCAAAAAACTGATTTTTTTCTGGAATTTCCAGGACATAACATAATGCCGAAAACCCGAAGTCTCTAGGTGGTCTGGTTGAGGAGTAGATAGAAGTGCAAGATTGGTGCGCACAGACAGAACAGAAATCATGAGTTAACAATCACAATTTTGTCCGGTGGAAAATTGCGCTAAAATAGCCACGAACTGGTGTTAGAAAGAAAGTAGAGCCTCAACTAGATGAACAAGAGGGTAACATTAGCTTAGCTAACTGCTAGCTGCAATTTCTTATGGTTTGATCTCTAACACAAGTAATGGCTGTAAAATAAATCCAGCGACTGAATTCTAGAGGACCATAGCTTTCAAACAAGGTATAGCATGTGTATGTGTCCTGTAGTGAGACCATTACAACATTAGATGTTTGTGGCTAATGTAGGCTAAACACTACACATCGGCCGGGCTGCGATCAGACAGGCAGACGGGTCATATAAACACCTAAAAGTCGTTTAAAAATTACCCTGAGAAACAGTGCATTGCTGTGCTGTTGATACACACGTACATAGCACATTTGGCACAAATTAGCTTATCTTATGTGACATTTTATCAGTGAGACTTCTCTGCAGTTCTCATCGAAATTGAATGAGGGTCCGCTAAACCGGAAGTTGGTTTACAACGGAAGTACTGGACAGAAGTAAAAGTGGGCGGGGCGGAATAAGGTGAATAGGTAACCAATGTGGTGATGTTAAAATCGGTGTTATATGATCATATTTTCTTCATCTAGTAAGAACTCTAGCGGCTGCATTTTGGACTAACTGTAGCTTGTTTATTGAGGATGCAGGACAACCAGCTAATAAAGCATTACAGTAATCTAGTCTCAAGGTCATGAATGCATGAACTAACTTTTCTGCATCAGAAAGAGATAGCATGTTACGTAGCTTAGCAATGTTTCTAAGGTGGAAAAAGGCGGTTTTTGTAACATATGAAATATGATTTTCAAAAGACAGGTTGCAATCTAGTATAACACCCAGGTCTTTTACTGTAGAGGATAAAGTAACAGGGCATCCTACTATGTTAAAATTATATTGTGAGAGGTTTTGTGGGTAATACCTCTGTCTTGTCTGGATTTAATAAAAGAAAATTACGCGTGATCCAATCTTTTATATCTTTAACACACTCTGTCAATTTGGATAATTTAGCGTTTTCATCCGGCCGTGATGAAATATATATTTGAGTGTCATCAGCATAACAATGGAAACTAATTCAATGTTTCCTTATAATATTTCCAAGTGGCAGCATATATATTGAGAATAATAGAGGGCCTAACACAGATCCCTGCGGCACTCCGTAGTTTACTGAAGTTATGATAGATTTTTCTCCATTTAAATAGACAAAATGGTATCGGTCAGATAAGTATGATCTGAACCAGCTTAATGCTTGTCCTTGAACACCAGTATAATTTTGTAGTCGATCTAAGAGTATTGTGTGATCTATAGTATCGAACGCAGCACTAAGATCAAGTAAAACTAATATTGAGATACAGCCTTGGTCAGAAGCTAAAAGTAAATCATTTGTGATTTTAACGAGCGCAGTTTCGGTGCTATGATGCGGCCTGAATCCTGACTGAAACTTTTCATAGATATCATTTTCTTGCAAGAAGGAGCCCAGTTGAGCGGACACAACTTTTTCTAATATTTTAGACATAAATGGAAGATTTGAAATGAGTCTATAATTTGCTAGGTTATTATGATCTAATTGTGGTTTCTTAATGAGTGGTTTTATAAATGCCAATTGAAATGTTCTTGGAACATGACCTAAAGATAGAGATGAGTTAATAATATTGAGGAGAGGCTCTTCCACTAGATAACACTTCTTTCAGTAGTTTAGTTGGTATAGGATCTAATAAACATGTTGTTGTTTTAGATGAAGTGATAAGTTTATTTAACTCTTTTTGTTCTATAGTTGTAAAGCACTATAATTGTTCTTGCGGGGTGATAATTGAGGCTGAATTATAAGGCGCGATTGAAGATTGAACGTTTACAATTGTGGTTCTGATGCTTTCTATTTTCTCGGTGAAGAAGTTCATGAAATCATTACTACTAAACTGTAACGGGATATTTTGTTCAGGTGACGCTTGTTTATTTGTTAGTCTAGCCACGGTGTTAAATAAAAACCTGGGATTGTTTTGATTGTTTTCTATTAGTTTGCGGAGATGCTCAGCCCTGGCCGCTTTTAGGGCCTTTTTATAACGTGACATACTGGGCCCTATCTTGCACCCAGTGCAATTGACTTTGTACAGCGACGCATGTATCATTCCTATTTTGCATCCGCGCAAAGCGGACTTTTCCCTCCACAGACACACGTCGGTTAACTAAGAAATACACTTGCGCTCCCCGGGGCGGTTCAGCGCAAAGAGGAGGCGTGTTCCGGCGCAAACGTTCCCTCATGCTATTTTACAGGTTTAGAAAACAATTCCGCCACTAACGGAAAAAAAACAGTTTAAAGTCAGTGGTGCGTTGCGCATGTTATTATATGCTATTTTAAGGGTGCATGCTTGGCCATAATCAATGTAGCGAGTGCACAACGCGCATACACTTCGATTCTCTTACACTCCAAAAAAATGTTTTGTCTAAAAATAAGATTTATGTATTTGAATTGCATAACAAATTTCCATGCATTTGGATTACATAGTTTTAACATAAACCAATCAATAATCTGAATGTGATTCATATTTTTAAGTCATATCTAAATGAAACAGATAAGATTTATGTAATTGTATTAATAAACTGAATGTGATTTATATTTGTCAGTCATATGTAAATGAAACGGGTAAGATTTATGTAATGGGCTTTATGCACAGCTGCACTACTTCCTGAACTTCAGGCAGGTCCTTTGTTTCCTGTCTGCCATTATTGGACAAACTGATTAATCCAGGTGTGCCTGACCACCTGAATTAATCAGTTTGTCCAATAATGGCAGACAGGAAACAAAGGACCTGCCTGAAGTTCAGGAAGTAGTGCAGCTGTGCATAAAGCCCTATAACGCCCATGTTAAATTAACACTGCTCAGTGTTCATATGTGTGCACACTACAGAGATAAAGCAGTGTTGAAGTTAATGAGATAATTAAGTGATGATTGAGCATTAATTATGAACACCTGCTGTTAACAAGCAGAATCACTGAAGGAAAGAGAAACACAAGAACTGACTTCAGCCACAGCCTTAGATTGACATCAACTGAAGAGAAAAGAAGACATTAAATCTGTGAAGATCTCAGCAGAGGAGGATTAAACAACTCCACAAACAGCATTACCAGCTTCACTTATTACTAACCAGACTGACTTTATTTAATTTCCGTTTGAATGAAAACTATAGGTGTATTTTAAAGTCACCATGATGGTGGTTAGCGTTTGCTTTAGTTGGACTCTTGACCCTTGACTCTTTAATATAAAGATTTCTCTGGCTGCTATAATTATGTGTTTATGAAACACGTTTGTTGCAGCAAAAAAGCCAAGAGAAAAAGAGATCAGGTGATGTTGGCTGTTTATTGATGATGATGACAAAGTCATCATCATGTAATTGCTTGATTCGCTGATCTTGTTCAGTGTCTAATGCTTTGATTATATAGGACTTGTGTTTTTTTTATATATTGTTTTATCTATAACAGAAGCCATTTGATTTTACAGCATGAAATCTATCAAACAATATACTTTTTTTTTATAGTTAGTGCACAAAAACCTTTAATCTATGGCATTACTTAGACTCACATAGACATCAAGACACAGCATATGAATCTCAACAATGGTGACAAAAGCTACAAAAATCCTGATGCATAATTTATTAATGCCGCAATGCATGCTGGGAGATATGGGTGAGTTTTGATTGGTTGTACCCAGCATGCACTGCAGCATGAAGCGTTTCATTGATTGTCACCATTGTTGAGAGTCATACACTCATTCTTGATGTCCAAGTAATAATGTAGAAAGTTTAATGCACTAAATGTTTTTAAAATTCTTTATATTATTTGATTAACTGCTGGATCTAATGCTGTCAGGTCACACAGCTACTATAACAATTAAAACAAAATCACATAACCCCGATAATCAAAGCATTAGACACTGAAAAAGATAAGTGATTCAGGCCACAATATGATGATTACACCTTCATCAATAAACAGCCAACATCACCTGATCTCATTTTCTCTTGGCTTTCTCGCTACAACAAATGTGTCTTATAAACACATAATTATAGCAACCAGGAAAAAATTACATTACAGAGTCAAGGGTCAAGAGTCAAACTAAAGCAAACGCTAACCACCATCATGGTGACTTTAAAATACACCTATTGATTTCATTCAAACGGAAATGAAATAAAGTCAGTCTGGTTAGTAATAAGTGAAGCTGGTAATGCTGTTTGTGGAGTTGTTTACTCCTCCTCTGCTGAGATCTTCACAGATTTAATGTCTTCCTTTAGCTGTGGCTGAAGTCAGTTGAAGTTCTTGTGTTTCTCTTTCCTTCAGTGATTCTGCTTGTTAACAGCAGGTGTTCATAATTAATGCTCAATCATCAGATAATTATCTCATTAACTTCAACACCGCTTTAACTCTGTAGTGTGCACACATATGAACACTGAGCAGTAGGGCTGGGCGATTTAAATCGCGATATTGTTATGCACATCTCATCAGTAATGCCGGTTCCTTGATTAGTAGTAAATCGCCATCACCTGCTTTCAGATGAAGCGGCATTTACTACAAAGAGCCGTAGTTAACTGACAAGCTGAGCCAAATCACATCAATATCGCGGACGTATCGCCAGCGATATTTAATGCGATATGGCTCCGCTTGTCAGTTAACTACGGCTCTTTGTACACAGCAAAACCTCCAGTGTTAAATTAACACCCCTGGGAGTGTATGAGTCCACACTCAAGAGTGTTTACGTTAATGAGATAACTAAGTGATTAATTTAGTGATGATTGAGCATTATTGAAGACACCTGATGTTAACAAGTAGAATCGCTGAAGGAGAAAATCGCAAATTGTAAGTTACCATTATTGTGATGGGTAGTTGCTTTAGTTGGTCTCTGACCCTTTCATGTGTACTTTAGATTTTGTTTGGCGGTTGTATCTGAGTTAAAACTGCCAGTTGAACAAAGAAAAAAAAGTGATCTTTGTTGGTTATATCATGACAATCATCATTTGAACTTGATCACTGAGCTCAATAAGAACCTTCTTTCTGACTTCGATTTATGTTGTTGGTTACAGCATAACTGTGAATCTGAATAAATGGCCAGAATTTTTGATATAATATAAAGGATTTTTTAAAACTTGTTTAAAAAAAAAATCATTCTTTTAGGCACACACAGATTTCAAGATTCAGTCTATGCATCTCAACAATGGTGAGGAGCAGAAAATTCAATGAGGAAAAGTAAATTACATAGACAATTCAGATCATAATTTATTCATACCGCAATGCATGATGGGAGCCATTAATGAGTTGTGATTGGTGGCAGCCACTGCAACATGCTTTATTATTGTCACCACCATTGTTGAGATTCACAGGCTGATTATTGATGTCTGAACGTCTTTTTGATCAGAGCAATGATTATAAAATATTTTGAATAATAAGTAAAGTCCTGATAATTATAGGCTGAAGAATCACAAAACTGCTGCTAACAAGTTAAACCAAACTATCTTAATTTGTTTCACTTTTCAGATCACAGTATGATTATGTCAAAACATAACCAACACTATAAGATAACATTTTACTTTGTTCATTTAACTGTTATAAATCAATAACAGCAGACAAACAACAGTAAATATTAAAGTAAACATACAATGGTCTAGAGCCCAACTTAAGCAAACTCCCATCACCTTAATGGTAACTTACAATTTGTGATTTTCTTCTTCAGTGATTCTGCTTGTTAACATCAGGTGTCTTCAATAATGCTCAATCATCACTAAATGAATCACTTAATTATCTTCTCAGCCCTAAATGCCGCTCCATCTGAAAGCAGGTGATGGTGATTTACTACTAAATCAAGGAACCGGCTTTACTGACGAGATGCGCATAACAATATCGCGATTTAAATCGCCCAGCCCTACTGAGCAGTGTTGATTTAACATGGGCGTTTTTCTGTGTACTATTACATAAATCTTATCTGTTTCATTTACATACGACTGACAAATATAAATCACATTC